>NC_064267.1:7030000-7335000 GCF_003254725.2 Canis lupus dingo
AACATTTAAGATGTTTTCAGGACTTTTACACATCACAATAACCTTATTATAATAATTCAAAGAGTGCAAAAAAGAGGTATCCTGTCACCATGATGTGAAATGTAAATCAGTCTGTGGTTACTACAAAACTTGATGCTTCATCCTCCACCTGTGGTTGGGGTTATAAAGCATTCTTGGGAGAAGGATTGTGGTGGTAATGTATAGTTCTATATAATATTAATTATTGCATCATTTATACCTATAGATTAGATGGATGCCCTGGCATTGGTTTTAACAAAACTAGCCTAGTGCATGGCCAAACAAAATACACCTTCGATAAATAGGGACTTCACTTGAGAAATTCCATCGAAGACAAAAGAGTCATTCATCTAAAGTAGTACACTAATAATGAAGCTAGATCAGCCATATAAATTATCCTAAGCCAACAACCATGAGTGTGTTGAAATGGTAATACCCTTGATATACTTTAATAGTGTTAATTGCATCCACTGCAGACACCTTGAGGTGATTGAGTCACCCATAATCTTTCAGAAACAGGGTGCCTACCATGTTAGCCAGGGTAAATGAAAAAACAAAGCACCTACTTTTCTGAATCACATGGAGACCCATGATGTGTTTTTCCCCCACTTCTTTTGAGTATTTTAATGAACATTTAAGAAAGAAGACCTACTTAAACTGGAGCCAGTGTGACCATTGAAATTCCAGGAGATTTGTAAGAACAACATAAATACATATGCCTGTATATGATTTCATAAACTTTTCATGGTAGACCAGGTTCCTTCTGGCCAGCCAACTTTCTGATAATAATAAAATTTAATATGGCCCTGATTTGAGTTTTTGGTCATTTAGAAAGAATAGTATTCCTTTGAGTTAGCTATGGAAAAAGTATTTGCTGTGCCGAGAATAATGGAAACCAAAAAGTGTACTTAAAATGCTTAGCTAGGAGAACACACTATTCCCAAGCTCTCAAGAAACATCAGTTTAAAAATTCAATGAGGTTGTTACATGAGAGGAGGCCTGCCAGCCTGGGCAGCGAATTTGCTGCGCTCAAAATATCCCCTTACTTTAGTCGAGCCCTCCAGAACCTTATTCACCTGACTATCCAGACATCACTACATGATATTTCTTTAAAGAACAGCATGTAAATTTCTAACTCACAAAGACTTCCAGCCTTCTCCACAACCAGTCTGTGTTGGCGAAGGTCTGCTAAACTCTTTTCTCTTGGCTACTTTGATATTATAACCTCCCAGCACTGATGAACAATTGGCAGTATTCAAAAATCAAGTATTTAAAAAATAAGCATCCTTCTCAAAACAAATTTCCCATTTTTACCAACATCATCATTATATGAGGAAATATTCACAGCGTATTATTATGTGAAAAAGTTAGTCAACCAAAGATATTGCAATGATTATCTTTTTGATAAATAGTATTTACTGAATTATGTGTTGGTAATGGTAAAATAACTGACTTTTTTCTTTCATTGTGCCTTCTGTGTTTTTTATAAGTGCTCAACACTGAGCATATATAATTAAGAAATACTATAATACTCTTGAAAACCAGTGTACAGGCCATAGGTAGTTTCCATAATGACCTTGTTCCCATGCCCACTGATGTACAGCTCCTGAAGCACCCAGGAGACAGCCTCCCTCTACACATCTGTCTCTCAACAGAGGCCACATCATGTTCTAAAGGCAACTGAGGCAAAAAGAATGACTTTCCCTCAAGTAGAATCACAGATAGGTGGCAGAAGAGCATGCCTAGAACCAAACCGTCTTCTGGATTTATTGAATGGAAAGGTTTACTTTGTTTTTGTGCAGAACAAGCTTATCAATTGAAAAGCTGGACATCTCCCTCTTCAACTAGTTGATTCCAGCCTCCAAACAACTATCGACTTAAGATCCCAAAGCTTCCTGATTCCCCTGAACTAAGGGGAATCAGGTGTTCTTAAGGAGTAGGTCATGCCCATTTGGGTGGTGGTAATAGGGCCAAGGAATGTGGTCTAAGTGACCAAGAGTGTCACCCCCACCTAAACTATATAGAAGAGGCTTTTAACATAAAGAGGTTCTATTATCTGAAGAAGAGGGGAAGGGTGTTGTGCAGGCAAAACTAGGTACCCACTATAGAGTTAAAGAGAAATGATTTTTACATATAATAGTAACAAAAATTCTAATGAAATCCTATCATGCTATGGAGCCAAATGGATTGAATTTTCTTAGGTAATGTAATGTGGTAACCACAGTAGAGACCAGTGGGCCAGTTTGTCCAAGGGCATTCTTCTGTTCCGTCCCACACTTAGGTTTTCTACAGACTTGCAGCAACTTGATGCTTTGCCTTGTGGCCCTGGAGCTGCTATAGGGGCAGGTATGTATTGTAAATAGGGAACAAATAAAACTGTAGAAATGTGATTTGAATGGCCCTTAAAGCTTTCACATGTTATGCTAGTAGGCAAAAGCACAGTTAAAAAGGAGATTTTCACACTGTCCTCAAATGTCATTTAGATGGATCTTGGTGAAATGATGACACTGGCAATAATAATTCCTTTTTAATTTTGTAAGCTTTTTGGCCATGTAATGTGCTGTGGGGAAAACAGTAGCATTTGGCTGACAGGTATTAGGGCTGTGGGGACTCAGTAGAAATTATAGGGCTCTTTTTTTCTCCAACTCAACTTGAAGGGCAAAGTCAAATTTGATAGCAGTTAGGTATGTATGGTTATTTTGATTGCTTTGTTATTAGGTAGTAAATAAGAGTTTGTTTTGCCCTTAGACTGAGATATCAAGGTGCTAGCTAGGCTTATGAGTAGAGCACGGGGAATATTTGAGAGATTTTCAGAAATAGAATAGCAAGTTGGGTGTGTGAGAGTGATGGTAAAGAGCCATCCACCATGGCTGGGATGTGGCTTCTTCTCATTAATTAGTTACTAATTGCATTTTTTGTTGTATTTGACTCTGGACTTAAAAATTAAATGCCTACCCATTTTAAAAATCAGCTTATTTGAGAGTTTGATTTAGCTGGATCCTGGTTAAGATCTGATTATTCATGTTTATGTATGCAAGGAATTTCAGTTCATTATCTTTGTTACTTCTGTGGAAAAAAATGAAATGAAGTTATCTAGAGAAGCTTTTATTTTTTATTTGTATTTTTTTAAAGATTTTATTTATTTATTTGAGAGAGAGCACATCCGTGTGCATGTACAAAGAAGGGAGGGACAGAGGAAGAGAGAATTTCAAGCAGATTCCACACAGATTGCAGAGCCTGACACAGGGCTCTATCCCAAGACCCTGATACCATGATCTGAGCCAAAGTCAAGAATTGGCCACTCAACCAACTCTTCCAAGTGCTCCTAGAGAAGTTTTGAATAAAATCTCCTAGGCTAGCCTGAGCCCTGTTCCTCTGTCCAATGAAAGTCTTCAATTCCAAAAGGCGTTTTCTATAAGGACCCCTGCTGCCTACCTCTCCTCCCGCTCATTATCTTAACAGTGGGGGTTATACTTTTTTATAAGCTTGCTTCTCACCCTCCTTCGAGCTTTCTATGTTGTAGAACCCCTGCTTTCCAGGGCCCTTCCATTTGTTCTTCATGGTCTGTCTCTCTAGGGAGAGAAAGTAATAGAAAAAGGCATACTATTTGTGTAGTTCAAATAGAAAATACAGAACTTTGTGATTCTCTTTAAGACTTGCTGGCTCATAATTAAGTTTTGAGAATACCCAGAAGTTAGATATTTCCTCCCTACTAACCACTGCATTATATTGAAAGGGAAAGCAAATCTTGTGCTTGAAAATTTAGGAGTCAACAGTCTATGTATGACTCAGTAGAAGCTCACCACATTTTCCACATGTTAAGGTCAGAATGTGCATTTCCTACTTCCCCTGAAATATGTGTGTGATTTTCAAAGCAGAAGCCTTCGTATTAGGACTCTCAAAGGAGTACTAAATAGGACTCAAGCCATACAGTAATTGCCCTTCATACCTTGAAAGAGAAGGCCCACAATAGCCAATACAGTGCAGTTCAGCTGAATGTCTGTTTTGAACTGCACTTGTGGATGTCAGAGACACCCCTCCTAAAAGAATGCGTTCCAAAGTTTTTATTTCCAGCTTGCTGTCCTGGATATTTCTGAATGATGCCTACATGGCAGGAATGAGTACATATTAGGTCTCTGCTGGTGACAATTATATAAAAAAACCTTCACGCCAGACTAAAAAACCTCAAGATTTAGAAATTGACTAATGACAGTGTATTAGAGGACACCAGGAGGAGCAGACACTCTAGGATGAGGACCAACACAGGCTCTGCTTCCCTGAATTCAATGACAAATCTCAATCCATGTCCAACCTGATCAGTGGGACAGGGCTGAAAGTGTTTGCTTCTTCCCTTTGGGGCCTGTGCAAGATCTGGCCTTTGATCTGTTTCCCTAACATATACCTGATAGCTCTATCACATTAAACATTATGCTGCACAGACATTGTTTCCCTGAATTCGGTGCATAGATGTTATGCTTTTGATGTAGATGTACAGGCTCAGGCTGTAACATTAGGCAGCTGATGTTAGTGCAGATCATTTTTGTAGTTGTCCCAAGAACACCCCATACTCTCCAGTTCATGATATGAACGTCAGAGTAAATGGAAATATGGTGATCTGAGCAGGCTCCATCCCAGCAGCAGAGGATGGGAACTGGGTAGAAACCTGTTATAAATAAGCTGTTTAATTTTGTTTGGAGAAACTGTACTTTTGACAGATGAACTTCTTTTCCCTTGCATTCATATTTATCTAACAGAGTTGTGGTTAGGAAATGATCCAGGATTCACAGGGTCAAAAAGTGACCTGGTTCACATAATGTTGACTCCTCCCATCTCACTCCGCAGCTTCTCCAGGCAGGTGGTCCCGTGTGTTGTTGGTACATCCACACTGAAATGGTCACCCAAAGGACATATCAACCTTTTAGGTTCGGCCCTCAGAGATTCTTGCAGCCCCAAACTCACCTCAGCTTTATGTTTCCATGCTGCACTCTGCAGCTTGAAATCATTCTAATGTGCTTGATGAATCAACATATTGTTAGGCATTGGGAATTAAAACCATTAGAACAATTAAAGAAATAATAATACATTGAATTTTTGTAATACCTTTCTTCATGAGAAAATACATTTTCATAGACCATCCAGTTGTATTCTCTCTTTCATTATCCCAAGGTGAAAGAATAAAAGAATGTTTCTTAGCTTTATCTTTGAAAGCTAAAAAAAGAATTCATTACAAAAAGGATCATAAGAAGTATTTCCTCCTTCTCGATAGGCCTCTGGTTCCCTGGTATATAAATAAGACATTTTTCCCTGCCTGAAACTCAGCCTTTGTGTTTTGTAATCTGGTTTTGTTATCCAAATACTTGTGGATCGACGTTGAAGATAATCTTAAAGACAGGTAAGTACGTTTGTGATAGTGATACCTGCTCATTTTACACCCATTTCTGGTAGGTACTACTTATGCAGACCTACCTGAGAACAATTTTACTTTATAATAACTTGTACAATGCTCACCAGTTTCTCCTTGCTTAAGGTAGAGTGCTGGTGTGTGGCCATTGGACTCACGCATTTCCCTTTCTTGTATTTTTCAGAAATTGAGGCAAAGGAAGCATGTGGCTGGCTCCGTGCTGCTGGGTTCCCACAATACGCTCAGTTGTATGAGGGTAGGTTGGCTGTCCCTTCACTCTTTATGAAGAGAATTGATTCAAAATGAACCTCACATATCCTGTAGTGTGTTTGACTTCAAGTCTTTCTCAATTATTTTTCTTTGCGGTCTCTTTCCCTCAGCCTTTGCAATCCTAGGGCTTAGACTGATGCCAATTTAGACACGAGTATTGCTGCCCAGGCCTACCTGACTTTCTGTTCTATGTTGCTTCTCACTTTCTTACTTTCTACTTCTCCTCTCTTCACCACCAATCCCAACTCTGCCTTTTCCCTCCAGCGGTCTACCATCAACAGCTTTCATTATTACTATTATTATGGAAGTATAACTGACATACAGTGTTATTATATCAATTTCAGGGGTACACCATGGTAATTCAACAATTCTGTACATGGTGCAGTGCTCACCACACTAAGTGTAGTCACCATTGTCACCATGCAATGTTACTATGGTATTATTCACTGTATTCCCTATGCTGTGTACTATGCTGTACCAAAATATAATCAGTTCTGACTACTACCTGGATAGTCCTCATCTATAGTGAATTCGGATCCCAGCAGTAAGCAGACGACATACTCAAGATAATCCGAGGATTTATTTCCAAAAATGTTGATTACAAAGATGTGGGCAGGATATGAGAAACCATGAGGAGCAGTTCAGGTGCCCAGAGCTCATAGCAGCAGAACTGCCACTGTCATAGGCCCAAAATGATAGGCAGAGGGAGAGGGTGCCGGAACCCAGAACAAGAGAGGATCCTTAAAGCAGAGGACGCAGTTGGCTGTGGATGAGAACCAGCAGGGTAAATACCCTGATCTCATACTCCTTCCTCCCTCTATCTCCAGCCAGGGCTTCCCATTAGCCAAACACAAAAGGAAGCGAAAGGACATGGATCCCCCTGAATGCCATCCACAGGGGTGATCCTTGGAGCACAAGGAGCAGGGTATAGAGTAGTGGAGAGTGGATCTGTAGGGCTATAAAAAGGATATCTAGCGCACTAAGCAGTGTCAAGTTCTCTTCCTGATATCATAAAGTATACGTAGAATAGAAAGAATCAACAAAATTAACCTGTAGTCACTGGTGAATCCCATTCACTCACTTGGAAGCTCAGTTTTATATTTAGAAAACCAACAAACGCTTATTCTACTTCCCCAGCTTAAATTCTGTGAGGACAAAGGAGAGCATATCTCAGAATGTGCTTTGAAGTCTAGAATCTCTGATACACCCTTTTATAAATTATAGCCTTGTAGGCAAGAAGGGTTTTATAATTTTGGTCTAGGCAACCCTACTCCCATGCCCCACCACCAATTTCCTGACTATGAGAGAGAGGCCCAAAGAGGTTACATGACTTTTCCAACATTAAAGGTGGAGGAATCAGAATTAAAATCACAGTCTCCTGAGCTTTAAACGTAGTGGATTTTCTCCTGTAATGTGAGCTTTCTTTGTAAAGTTCGCAATACTATGCAATTTAATCTGAACTATCTAGAAATGGCTAAGAAGTAAAGTAAATTTCTTCTCTTTAGATAGAATCAATTGTTTGAAAAAAAAAGAAAGAATCAATTGGTTGACTATTTTGCTGATACTCTAAAGTGACTCATTATTTTACTACAAAAGAAAATATTTGAGGTCATTGAGCTTTGGTTATTTTGGAAATTTCCTTTCTAAAGAAAAAAAAAATCTGCTATAAGTAAAAGGTGCCTGCCAAACTGTGTTTAAGCCATATGCATTGAATAAATATAATAAGAAAGACAAAATGCTTCTATAGAGCATACTATGTGCCAGGTTCTGTTGAAAGCACTTTACCTATGCTATTCATTTAATTTTCTCAACAGCATAGGATAAGTATTATAATTATCATCATCCCCATTTTACAGAATGGGAAACAAAAGACCCAGAAGAGGGTAGATAAGTTGCCTCCAGTTCTATAGCTAGAGTTTATGAGTGCCAAGATTCAAAGCCAAGGCAGCTGGGCTTCGATGTCTCTGTTTTTCATTATTACACATATTCCCTCTCCAGCAGAACAAGACAGTCTTCATTCTGGCATCATCCTAGAATTCACTCACATTCCTTTTATCACCCTAGAAGAGCTTGTTTCTGTTTCCAACTCACATAAACGTTTAGATACCTTTAGATTTATTATGACTGGCAAAGCAGAGGCAGTGCAAAATATAAAATGAGACAGAGAAAAGAATGGCAGGATAATGATAACAAATTGACAGGGATGCCTGGGTGGCTCAGCAGTTGAACATCTGCCTTTGGCTCAGGGCGTGATCCTAGAGTCCTGGGATCGAGTCCCACATTGGGCTTCCTGCGTGGAACCTGCTTCTCCCTCTGCCTGTGTCTCTGCCACTCTCTCTCTATGTCTCTCATGAATAAATAAATAAATAAAATATTTTTTAAAAATGATAATGAACTGACACTGTTAGATTTGACTATGGCCTCTATTAGAATGATCTCTAAATTTTTGCCTCTGTGAATAAGGTACCTAAAATTAACATTGCACCTTGAGGATTGCCATGACCTCCAAAGTTGGCATGAATAGTCTATGGGAGAAAAGTTATGATGTTGGAATTTATTCTCTTTGGATAGAATCAGTTGTTTGAGTATTTTTCGGATACTCTAAAGTGACTCAAGATTTTCCTACAAAAGGACACATTTGAGGCCATTGAGCTTTGGGTATTTTTGGAAATTTCCTTTCTGAAGAAACAAAAATCTGCCAAACTAAGTATTTCATTAACTGATCGAGATAAAAGTCAGTGACGTTAGGTGGATGGTTAGAGTATAAAATCTCTTCATAGGGCAGCCCGGTTTAGTGCTGCCTTCAGCCCAGGGCATGATCCTGGAGTCCCTGGATCGAGTCCCACATAGTGCTTCTCTGCATGGAGCCTGCTTCTCTCTCTGCCTCTCTCTCTCTCTCTGTCTCATGAATAAATAAATAAAATCTAAAAAAAAAAAAAAAAAACCCAAACTCTTCATATAGGTAAATGTATGCAATTATGATGAACTACAAAAATGCAAGCACTTAACATTAAGTCCTATCCAAGGGCAAGAACTTGGTTATTCTCATATTTCACAGTTCTTGTGAATCCTTAAAAGCGTTTATTTGATAAAATAAAATGCCTACTATCTTAAGCACTACTAACACACCATTGATGGGAGAATAACTGCCCAGATCAATCATGTGTACTGAAATGTGGTGGTCAAAAGATATTGGTGCCCACTCAGATAAAAACAAGATCCATAAACTTCTCTATTCCTCTGTTTCTCTTTCTCAGATTCCCAATTTCCCATCAACATTTTAGCTGTCAAGAATGATCATGATTTTCTTGAAAAGGACCTTGTAGAACCTCTTTACAGGTAAATAATGTGAAGTATTTTTATTACTTTCAATTGTGCAGTCTCCAATAAGTATCACTGTATTGAGGAGCAAGTTCAACAAGTCCATAAGTATTTATTGAGTGCTTACTATATGCCAGGCATGGGTCCAGGATCTAAGTATACAACAGTGAGCATGATTGGTCTCTAGTTTATGAACCTTATATCCTAGTTGGAGTCTTCAGAAAATAGATTGAGGAAGACGTAAGAGAGAGTCAGAGAGAGAAAAAGAGAAGGAGAGGGAAAAGTTATCTTAGAGAGTGTTCAGTGCTATGAAAAAACTAGATTAAGATGAAGCCATAATACTGTAGTGATTGGGGTCAGGGGTGGGTTAGTGGATGGAGGAAGGAGGGAAGGCCACAGCATGAGTGGCCAGAGAAGGCCCTGAAAATCTCCATGAGTTTGTCAAACTTGGCTGTATTTTTTGCAAAGTCAAGTGATTATATCGGCACTTGAGTATTTAAGCCTTTGCTATGTGAGAGCTGCCACACAGAAACAAAGATTATACATATATGAGCAATTTCCTCCCCTCAAAGATTTATAATCTGGTTGGAGAAATCTAGTTGAAGAAATAAAGCATGAACACATGTACAAATAAGACAATTGTAGTAAGAGTGATAGGAAAAGATGCCAATGTAACCAATATCCAGGAATAATTAAATGCTGTGTGAGAAGCTGTATGTGTCTGTAGAAATTTGAAGTTTCCTAGCTAAGCCCTGGAGAGAGGTCAGGGCTGGAGATAAATATTAGTTACAGGAGGTGAGTCATTTTTCCACGGCCACACAGCTAGTTATGGGCTGAACTGACCTTAAAACACAGTACTTTGGGGCACCTGGCTAGCTCAGTCCATGGAGTGTGCAACTCCTGATCTTGGTATTATGAGTTCAAGCTCCACATTGGGTGTAGAGATTCCTTAAAAATAAAAAAAGTCTTTTAAAAAATGCACTACTTAAAATTTGTAATCCAGTGTTCTTCCTAGCACATTCTGCATTGACATAGAAAGATGGTAGTTTAATCAGAAGGTAATGATAAGCAAAACTTTTGTCAAGATAGGAGAGACCAGTGTATGTTAGGATAGTATGCAAACAACTTTGGGCTTCCTGAATCTTCAGACATACATATTTTTGTTTCACTATGTAGTTCCTATATGAAGAGAAAATAGATTTGCATTAAGAAGTGATCTCTGAATGTTTAAGGAAAACAGTACTGAACAGTACTGTGAGTTTGCTTAAGTGGGTAAAAGAGCAAAGAACTCTTCAAATCGCAAATTATAGGAATAGGTTATTTGGGCTATTAAATTATTATTATTATAAGCACAAAAATGCCATTTGTGAATTTATGAGAGGAATGGATGGTTTGATTGTGACCCTTTAAAGGTAATGAATTGGAAAAGCAGTGTTTTCAAGATGTCTGGGGTGCACCCCAAGCAAAAGCATGTCCTTCCTTAGAAGATTTCACTCAATCCAGAACTATTCCAACGATACCTCCTTCTGAGTTTTCCCTCTTAGTTTTAACCAAGAGGATTTTTATAGCTGTCTTAAAAAAATAATGAATTTTTATACCTTAATTATAATATATTGCATTATCATTTTTCCTATTGAATTTTTTAAATTTATACTTTCTTTTTTTAATTTTCAAAAAAATTTTTAAAAATTTCTATTTTATTTATTTTAGAGGGAGAGAGGGAGTGCATGTGAACAGGGGAGGGGGAGGGGGAGAGGACTAGAGAGAGAGAGAGAGAGAGACGGAATCCTCAAGCAGACTCCCCGCTGACATGGAGCCCAATGCAGGGCTCGATCCCAGGACCATGAGATCATAACCTCAGCCAAAATCAAGAGTCAAAAAAAAAAAAAAAAAAAAAAAAATCAAGAGTCAGCTGCTTAACTGATTGAGCCCCAATTTATGCATTCTTTATTTTTTTTTTTTTATTTATGATAGTCACAGAGAGAGAGAGAGAGAGGCAGAGACACAGGCAGAGGGAGAAGCAGGCTCCATGCACCGGGAGCCCGATGTGGGATTCGATCCCGGGTCTCCAGGATCGCGCCCTGGGCCAAAGGCAGGCGCCAAACCGCTGCGCCACCCAGGGATCCCTTTATGCATTCTTTAAATCAAAATGTCATACACACACACACACATATATAAAGTAAAATTCATGGGCAGCCTGAGTGGCCTCAGTGGTTTAGTGCCTGCCTTCCGCCCAGGGTATGATCCTGGAGACCCTGGATCGAGTCCCATGTCAGGCTCCCTGCATGGAGCCTGCTTCTCCCTCTGCCTGTGTCTCTGCCTCTCTCTCTCTCTCTGTCTTTCATGAGTAAATAAATAAATAAAATTAAAAAAAAAAACCTTAAAAAAATAAATAAATAAAGTAAAATTCACTATTTTGAGTGAACACTTCTTGAGCAGTTACTGCTACCACAACCAAGATGAAGAACAGCTCCATCACCCCCAAAGTCCCTGATTCCCCTCTGACATCAACCTCTACTCTATTCTAAGCCTACTCCCAACCCACTGGCAACCACTGATGTGGTATTTGTACCTACAGTTTTTGCCTTTTCCAGAATACCATATAAATGAAATCAAACAATATGTAGCCTTTTGAGCCTGGCTCCTTTTACTTAGTATGGTGGTACACTTAAGATTCTGCTATGTTGGGATGCTCAGTGGTTGAGCCACCTGCTTTGGCTCAGGACATGATCCCAGGGTCCTGGGATCGAGTCTCACATTGGGCTCCCTGCAGGGAACCTGCTTCTCCCTCTGCCTATGTCTCTGCCTCTCTCTGTGTGTCTCTCAGGAATAAATAAAATCTTAAAAAAATAATAAAAAAGATTCTGCTGTGTTGTTAGTGTTTCAGTTGGCAATTACTGAGTAGCATTACATCTATAGATGTACTCCAGTTTATCCATTCACCAGCTGAAGGATATTTGAGTCGTCATCAGTTTTGGTGGTTATAAAGCAACTATAAACATTCATATTCAAGGTTTCATGTGAATGTAAGTGTTCATTTCTTTTGGGTCACATCCTAGGTAGGAGATTGTGGGGCCCACTTGATAACTATTTTAACTTTATAAGAAATCACCGATTTTTCAAAAGTGATCCTATCATTTTGTATTTTCACCAATAATGTATGAGAGTTCTGGTAGCTCCACGTCTTTGCCAGCACAAGGTGCTGTCGGTTTGTGTTTTGTTTTTTATTGAGGTATAATTGACACAACAATGTTAACATTAGTTTCAGGCATACAACATGGTGACTCAACAAGTCTATACATTGTGCTGTGCTATCACTAGGGTAGCTCCCATATGTCATCATATAACACTACTATAATACTATTGATTATATTCCCTGCACTGTACCTTTTTTTTTAAGATTTTGTTTATTCATTCATAGACACACACACACACACACACACACACACACACAGAGAGAGAGAGAGAGGCAGAGACACAGGCAGAGGCAGAAGCAGACTCCATGCAGGAAGCCCAATGTGGGACTCGATCCCAGGTCTCCAGGATCACACCCCAGGCTGCAGGCGGCGCTAAACCGCTGTGCCACCAGGGCTGCCCTACACTGTACCTTTTATCCCCATGGCATATATTGTTTGTTTTCTTTTTAGCCACCTATTAGAAATAGGTTTCTAGAGTTATCTCATTATGAGTTAAATTTTCATTTCCTTAATGAGTAATGATGTTGCATGTTTTTCATGTAGTTATTTGCCATACCTGTATTTTCTTTGTTCAAGTCTTTTGCTCATTTTTTAAATTTGATTATTTTCTTATTATTGAGCTTTAAGAGTGCCTTATGTGCTCTAGCTGTAAATTCTTTGTCAGACACAGGTTTTGTAAATATTTTCTGCCAGTCTGTAGCTTGCCTTTTCAATCTCTTAACAGTGTCTTTCACAGAAGTTTTAAATTTTGCTTAAATCCAGTTTATCAACTTTTTCCATGTTTTTAGCCATATCTAGGAAACCTTTGCCTAACATAGGTCACAACTATTTTATCCTCTGTTATCTTCTAGAAACTTCAGTCTTATGTTTTATATTTATTCGATAGTCCATTTAAAGTTAATTTTTTTATAAGGTACAAAGTATAGGTCAAGATTCATTTTTGCACATCAATATCCCATTGGTTTGGCACCATATTGAAAAGGTTAACTTTCTTCATTGAACTGCCTTTGCATCTGTATTGTAGATCAATTGACCATGTATGTATAAGTCTATTTCTGGACTGTCTATTCTGTTCCATTTATCTGTATGTCTAATCTTTCATCAATATGATACATGATTACTTAGCTTTATATATGTCTTGGAGTATATGTCTTGGAAACACTTGGACAAAAAAAGTATATATCCTCCAACTTTGTTCTTTTTTTTTCCAGGATTGTTTTGGCTTTTCTAGTTCCTCTGCCTTTTCATATAAATTTTACAAACAACTTGTTGATATCTTTTTAAAAAATCTTCTGGAGTACTGATTTGGATTATGTTGAATCCATAGATCAGTTTGGGGAGAACTGATGGCTTAGCAATACTGAAACTTCTGATTCATAAATACGTTTCTATTTATTTAGGTCTATTTATTTAGTGTATGTTTCTATTTATTTAGGTGTCCTTTGATTTTTTTTTTTCAAACCTGACTCATAGTTTCCAGCATATGGGTACTACATATCCTCAGAAGTACTTAAGAACTGCATGTTTTGTGGTACTGTTGCTAATAGTACAGATTTTTTATCATTTCAGTTTCCAGTTGCTCATAAATTGTATGTAAATTTTTATGCATTGTCCTTGTAGCCTACAATCTAACTTCACTCATTAGTTCCTACTAGCTTCATCATAGATTTGTTAAATGTTATTTCTAAATATAAATAAAAGATGACATTGGAAGCCAAGAATTAAAATTACAACACACATTTTTAAATCAGGATTACAGGGGCAAACACTGTCTCTGATTGCGCAGTTATATTCACTGGTGACATGGCTGAGTGGGCCAAGCTTTGAATCTCATATATGTAGGTGGTAAATCCTTATCTCTTCACTACTGCTTGTGATCTGAGATGCCTTGACTAAATTCTGAACTTTGCCATGAAAGTCTACGCTTTTTTTAAAGATTTTTTTTAACTTAATGGAGAGAGTACATGCATTAGCAATGAGTAGGAGCAAAGGGAAAGGGAGAAGCAGACTCCCTGCTAAGCAGGGAGCCTGATGCAGGACTCGATCCCAGAACCCTGGGATCATCACCTGAGCCGAAGGTAGATGCTTAACCAGCTGAGCCAGTCAGGTGCCCCCAAAGTCTGCTTTTTTTGAAAAACTGTCTTTCAGACATATTATTGAGATGACCCAGTACAATGAATGTGAAATCATTTAGTGATATTAGGTTCTGAATATTATTATTAGTGTCAGCCAGAAAAATCAGGAAGCCTTCTCTGGTAGAGCCTGTGACACCTCTCTCTGGTACAGCCCACAGCGGGATGATGCAGACATACCCCAAAGGTACTGCTACATAAATATGTAGAAGTGCAGCAATCCCAGACACCACGGTGTTCTTCACAGGAGCCCAGCTCATGTAAAAATGACAAGAGTGGCAGCAGGTTGTTATAATTGGAATAATTCTAATGATAGCTATGTCTCCAAAAATATTATTAAATAAGAAAAGTGTTTGGCTGGAAGTGTGCGAGCTGGGATTCTTGGAGTGTGGGAGTTGTGGGTGGAACAGAGGCCAAAGGAGTAGTCACAGCAGGGTGGATCAAAGAAAGCAGGCACAGTAAGGAGGCAGAGGTGGAGGTAGCTTGGCGAAGGGGACCCTATGGAATTTCTTTCCCTTCACTACAAGTTCCACCAGGATACTGACTTCCCATGTAGCAAATCACAGAAAGCAAGCAGAAGGAAGACCTCCAGCCTGAAGGGAATGACAGCGCTTAGAAAACTTTGAGATCCATGAGTGGTTAATGAGACAGTCGACTCATGTTATGTAATGATTGATGCCTGGAGAGCAGTAAGGGGTTGTGATTTTGTTTTCTCACTGGTACGTTGCAGACAAAGTGATAGAGTTGGTCTCCTGTTTTATTTAAGGTTTGTGGGCTACCCATTTCTCACGCATATTTGAAGTGCTGAGCTAATGCAGAATCATAAAGAGAACCGTAGCCAGAGGGCAGGTAGTTTCTGCCAGGTAGACAAATGAAGACAAGAGGGCTGGCTGAGAGTCTCCCGGCAATTATCACCTGCGACAAGAATTTTACTCACCTTTGGTTTTCTGGAAGTGCCTCACCTGCATAGACAGTTGATGTCCTAGGTCTTAATTACACTTAGTGAGTTGTTGGGCAGCAGTAACTTTTTGCCTGGCTGGAAAAATATATCATAGGGAGGACGTTGAAGACAAGGAAGACCCACACCTGGCCTGGAATACATGGAAGCAAAGCTCTCATTTTTAGATCTCTGACACTAGACAGGTTGCTGTTTTTGCTGAAGGTGTGAACTTGTAGGATGGCAACTGTGTCTCGCCATTGCTTCTGCAGCTCTGAGTGCACCGACACATAGTAGGTGCTCTGTGCACATTTGTAACGCAAGTCAGAGCAGTGTAGTTTCCTATTTTAACAGCTCAATTATGGTTTTGTTTTGACATTCTTTGATTGAATTCTTAACTGAAAAATATTTTCCCCTGTAAGTAATGAAAAGCTGATTGCAAATCTAAGTACCTAGATGAGCTAATTGAAACAGTTAACTATCAGAATATAGGAATAGCCACAGTGTCAAAATAGCTTACAAAGGTTGTCACCTTTAAGGCAAACTGCAGCAAGTCAAAGATCCTAAATGAGATTTTTTAAGGATAAGTAATATGTTCTCTTAGCATTTTGATTTGCGATATTCCCTCAGACTTGTAATGTTGGGCCCTGATGTTTAAGGTGAATTTCTGATTTAATATTTGACCAGTAAACCATCCACGTAGCTTATGTTGTTGATAAGTACTAGTTAATGTTATTGTGTGTAAAACAAGGACATTCCCTTGTTCAGTACCATTTCAGGGAGATGGAATTGATTAGGATTATAGAGTGCATTTATCACTGCCCTTTGTATTTAAAAGGACAATTAATGACCATGGTTTTCATATGGGGCAGGGGAGCTGGTGCAGGAGAGTGCTAACAAAAATGATATTTATGATTTACCTCTGTGCACCAACACATCTTTGAGTATGTTAAACAACATTAATAATATTAAATAATGGTAGTCTTTATGAATACTGATATATATTTTAGATATTTTCCCTTTTAGAATATTTATCAAAGAAAATGTACAGTATTATATATTATGTCATGTAATAATAGGTGACATTTAACTAAACTGAGACCTTGGACACATCATTGAGGGAAAGATACAGAGATATATAAGAGAAAGATCTTGGACACATCATATAGAGAAAGATATAAAATAATCATGGGGGATCCCTGGGTGGCTCAGCGATTTAGCACCTGCCTTTGGCCCAGGGTGCGATCCTGGAGTCCCAGGATTGAGTCCCGCGTCGGGCTCCAGCATGGAGCCTGCTTCTCCCTCTGCCTGTGTCTCTGCCTCTCTCTCTCTCTCTATCATGAATAAATAAATAAATCTTTAAAAAATAAAATAAAATAATCATGGTCATTTCCAACTTTAAAATTCTGAGCTATAAAAAAATACAGATCCCAGTAAGCAGTAATTTTATCTTTTAAAAAACACAAAGTACTCATTATGTATGGAGCACCACTCATACATTTTACAAATATTTAGTTATTTACTTCTCATGACAACCCTATAAAGTAGGCTGTAACTAGCATGATTCCCATTTTACAGACAAGGAAACTGAGGCACATAGGTATAAAAAATTGGTCCACTTACAGCTAGTGAATGGCATTGCTAGGAATCAAAGTAAGACAGGCTGCTTCTGGAGTTTCCAAAGAGAGCTTAGGTCTTCTTGTGAAATGCAATTTAGAGTGATTTCCATTTCTTTCTTTGAAGGTAATATTTCCAAAGATGTCTATGTTGCCCTGTGGCTTCCTGAGTTTGGCTTCTAAAACCCAAGAATGTAAATTATGGACGCATTTCCACCTTATTCTTCATGGAACTCCATATTTAAAAAAAATAATAATTGAAATAAGAGTTGAAAGCATACAGTTCTTTTGTGGAGAGATTAGATCTGATTTACAGTCAGGAGAGTAGTAGCCCCTTCTCATTCATTGATTCTGCTCCACAAGCCTCTCTTTACTACAGGCCTTCAGGCCTCTCTTTACTACAAAGAATCCTCACCCTGAGGTCTCAGGCAAATGCAGTAGTCTCAACCTGGAAGGGGAGGGCATTTTGTCCCCCTCTCAACTTCTGGGGACATATTTTTGCTCATCACAACTCCCAGCATCTAGTGGATGGAGATCAGGGATGCTGCCAAACCTCCCGTAATGCAAGGGGCATCCCCCACGACCAGGAATTGTCTGGCCCCAAATGCCAATTGTGCCAGGGTTGAGAAATGAGTAAATTATGATTTGCTTGGGCAAATGATATGATCACTAGAAGTACAGATGCAAAGGAAGGGGTTTTAAAGAGGGTTTCTTGGAAAAATGGCCCTCAAAGGCCAGTGGCGATTACCTGGACAGGAACACATGAAATTTTGATGTGCCTCTTTTGAATTTTAGCTCTTGTTTGTTTTTAACTACATTAATGTGCAGGAAAGACATCTTTATCCCTACCCCCAACCCCACCATGAACCTTACCACAATATAGCCTATATAGTATAGGGCAGGCTTGGGGTACTGACAGGTACAGACATGGCAGGGTCAGAGATAGGGGATTTCATATATATATATATATATACACACACACACACATATATATATACACATTTATACAAATACAAATATATACAAATGTGTATATATATATATATATATATATACATTTCATTCATATATATAGTGTATGTATACATATATATAGAAAATGTTGGTCTTTGTACCTTAAAATGGCTTCTTATGTAAGCTTTTCCAACCAGCTGCTCAAAATGACTTCTACGTGTTTAAACTTTCAGGAAGAATACATACACAAGACCCTACAAAATGGGACAGCAAATTGAGGGGAGAGTTTATATTTTGAATTACATATATATTAGATCTATATTAGATATTTTGTATTGCATTATTAAAAACATTATCATTTTTAAAATTGCCCTTCTTCGCCAGCTAAATAATAGATGACAATGGCAAACATTTAGTGAGTGCTTACCATTGCTTAGTAGCATACTAAGCTCTTTCCATTGTTCTCATTTCATCTTCTCAAGGCCCTATGACTGAGAGATGTTATTAGTATTGCTGTAGTTTAGAAGTAACAGTGACCAGACTCCCCTTGGTTTGAGCATCTGGGGGGTGGTGACACCCCTCCCTGAGGCAGGGAGCAGCTGTGGAGGCTGGGCACGGTCTGAGTAGGGGAAGGTGTGATGAGCTGAGGTGCCTAGGGGACTGGGACCAGTATGCGGTCAGGCATGCAGGTCTGGAGCTGACCAGGGACCTCAGCTGGAGACAGAGATGCAAAGTCATCCACATATGCGGGTGTGAAGATCCTGAGAGTGCATGAGGCCACTCAAGGACAGTAAGGAGAGTGGAAGAGGACCATGACTGAACAATAGAGGCCCACATCCAAGAGGCAGTCAGGGAAGGAGCCAAGAGACAACCCCAGGACCCAGGGTAAGCACTCCACACCTTCCAGTTACCCTGGCCTGTTTGTGCTTCGCCTTCCACCTTTTAACCTCTCCGAGAGATCTTTGGTTGTGACCCTTCCTTCAACTTGGACCAGTTCTTACTAGAGAAGCTATCTGGATTAGATGCAATTGTTGTGAACAGTTAAAAGCTAAAGACACACCATCTGATTTTTCCAGTACAGATGTATGTGAATTTAAAATTTGTCTGAAATCCTGCAAACTAAGGAAGTCTTTTTAAACAACAACAACAAAAATGTTTACTCTTGGGCCACTGTAGCCATTGAACTTTATTGATTTGCCAGTGGGTCTGACACTCATCCTTGAAACCTTGATAATTAGAACATACAGCTTATTTAAAATTATTTTTCTGGGGATGTAGTATATAATCTGGTGACTAGAGTCAACAATACTGTATGGTATATTTGAAAGTTGCTAGGAGACTAAATCTTAGAAAGTTCTCATTTTAAGAAAAAAAAGTGTGTGGCTGTGGATGTTGACTACTAGACTTCTTGTGGTGATCATCTTGCAATATACGTATACATCAAATCATTAGGTTGTACACCAAAAATGAACACAATGTTATACGTCAATTATATCTCAATAAAAAAAATTATTTCACAAATCACACAGTTCCACACATACATCCTCTCCCCCAACAATGACATACATATGCTTCATTTTCTTCCTGTAGCTAGATCTGTCTGTGCTTAACTGTTTTCCTCCCACACTCCAGCTAATATCCAGGGACAGTTGCTTGTGGGTTTGGTCTGGAAGAGAGGCCAGCCTCTCTGTAGCAGCATGACCACTTGGTCGAAGAACAGCTAGAGGGAAAAGCTCAGCAGAGCAGAGGCATGGCCTTCTCTGACTCAGCGGTGGCAGGCTAACAGCCACTTGTGGACCTCAAACGACACTGTTTTTCCCTCAGACACCAGAGAGCCCTCCCGCTGGCTGGCTTGTGCTTTTTGAAAGGCCCCACCCTTGCTGAGTTACATACCGGAGTTGTCTGACTGGCATAGCTATCCATCCTGCTCTGCAGAATCTGTTTTGTAAACTCCCCGGGCAGCAGGGAGACCTTTCCCAGGCCCTGCGCTCCTGCCTGCAGAGGAGGACCTCCTGCCTTTGATCCCTGGGTCAGGAGGAGCCTGGAGTCCTGGTGACTGAAGGTCTTTGAGCGCCACGCCCAGAACACTCCTTAGCAGCCGGGGCTGGATACCTTTAGCCGCTGACACTTGAATGGAGGGTGAGAAGTTCAGGCTGCAGGCTTTAATCAGAACCGCATGTTGGAGCTGAATGTGTACCTCTGCTTACTACTCTTCTCAGGGCTTTGGCAGGAATGTTAGAACTATCACAGGAAACTGGCCATTAAATCAGCAGGGGAGACCTCATGACCAGTCTGAGCTCGTAGCTGAACTGTAAAATGGGAATCTGAAATGTGAGGAAGGGGAGGGTTTTGTTGCTCTCCTGTAACGTCCACAGGTGGAGGGCCTTCTGTGTGTCCCAGACGGGCCTGTTACAGTGGAAGTGGAAGCATCCCTCTCAGACACGGTCCAGGCCACCCTCCTGTCACACGGTCTGATGCTCCTGGCCATGCGCTGCTCCCAGATCCCAGCCCTCCTAGCGAGCGCGCCGCTGTGCCTTCTCCTGGTCCTTCTGCGGGACCCTAGGCCTGGGCGTTCTCTCTCGTGTTCTCCTGTGTGCTCAGAGCAGTCTGTGTTCCATCCCACTCTGGTTCCGGTCAGCTGGGGGTCTGTGCGGGGACCTTCCACCAGCTTCTAGGTGCTCCCGTAGTAAGGACTGTATCTCATTCAAGGGGTTAGCATGGGGGCTTTGTGCCCTCGTGCTGAGCAGGAGTTCCCTAAATGTGCGTTAAATTGAACTGGAGCGAGGTACCTGCGTGGCTCAGTGGTTGAGCATCTGCCTTCAGCTCAGAGCATGATCTGGGGGGCCTGGGAGCCTGCCTCTCCCTCTGCCTATGTCTCTGCTTCTCTCTCTCTCTGTGTCTCTTATGAGTAAATAAATAAAATCTTAAAAATAAAAAATAAATTGAACTGGAGCCTGGAAGAAAATAACCTGTCAGTTCATAAACTATTTTATTGCTTCTACGTGTGAAGAAAATATTATAAGATGACGGATTATTCATTTTCTCCACAAAATACCCCACATCTCTCTTAGCTTCTTGAAAGAACTCTCTGTGTTTCTGGCCTGTCTTCCACTCTTTCAGGATCTGCTTGGCCCTCAGTTCTCTTCCCTCAGACTTCTCTGAAACTGCTCTGGCTAAAGGCTAAATCGAACAGGCACATTTGAAGTTGTCTACCACTTACTTTTCCATAACTATTTGGTCTAACTAACCATCTTCTCCCTCCATGGTGCTCATTCTGTGGCCTTCAGCTAGCTCTGTTGACCTCTTCTGTTTCTGACCCCATCTTCCCCAAGCCTGGCTCCTTCTCACTGGCCCATGCCTTCCACACTGCAGTTTCCACGGTTCTGAATTCCCTCAGGATGGCTGGCTTAACAACTATGTATCTTCTGTGTATGTTGTCTCTATGCCAGCCATTCCCAAGTGGGTCTGGATGTTATAAAGGCCCCTAAAATCTAACACCTCCAAATCTGAGCAGTTTATTTCCTCCCTCCCAGCTCTCTACCAACTTCCCTAAGTGACTGTTTCCTGTGTTCAGGTGGTACAATGACGAAGCCTAAAATCTGGGAGTCATCCTCTGTTTCTCCCCCTCCACAGCTTCCACGTGGAAGACCAAATCTTCATCAGCTCTGACTCTCTTCCCTCACCGTCTCTCACCCAAACTATCTTAAGCCTGTCCTAGCTGTTCTTCAGCTCATTCGTCATCCTGCCACCACTTAGGTTTGTAACGTGCGATCTAATTACGTTCCTCTCCTGTCTAATATCCCTCAGTAGCTCCCCCTCACCCACAGTTTGCTCTTGACATATTTATTTTGGTTCTTTGTGATCTAGCCCGTGCCTTTCTTTCAGATATTTCCAATCATATACTTGCAATTCCTAGACTAAAGCATGTTATTTAATGTCTATTTGTTTTGCCTGTAATTCTTTTAGTCTAGGCAGCAAATTTCTCTTAGTCCCTCATAGGCTTGCTCAAATATCCTCCTCTGGGAGGTTTTGTCTTTACACATTCAGGAAGTGAGTTGCTTCTTCTTCTTTTTTTTTTTTTTTTTTTTTGCTTCTTCTTCTATTTGTCATATTTATATCGCACACAAGACTGTGAGATCCACAAAGCACGGACCACATCCTCTTCACCTCTGCATTCCCAGCACCTACCCTTGTCCCAGGTACATAGTACACCATTGGATGAACAAATCTTGACTTCTTTTCTTCTTACCGACTTTCCCATCAGAACCTCAGGTTTCAATAAATAAATAAATAAATAAATAAATAATAATAAATAAATATAAAAAAATAAAATAATAAAAAAAAGAACCTCAGGTTTCACTCTTGAAGTGAGAATTACATTTCCCTTTTATTAATGGATTAGTCTTTCCTAAGGATTCTGAAGACAACAGTAGAAATTAACAGGTTCTGGCAGCAATATCGTTGTGACATTTCTTCTGAAAAGATCAAACTGCTTTGCTTACGTTAACATAGAAATCCAGTTTGCTCAAAGCAGAGTGGATAGGCTTCATCACGTGTGATGAATTTTCTCTTTCCCTGGAGAAAAAGGAGAGAAGAAGGAAGTTACCAATTATTGAATAGAATGTGCTAGTGACAGAACTATCCTCTCATTTTCTAGGCCCCCTAAAATTCTTCTTAGGTAGGTAGGACCAGAGAAATCATTGGCAGGAAGAAATCCTAGTTCCACTGCTAACTAATATGTGGCTCTTTCTGGAAAGCTGATCCTCTCAGATCCTTATTCTCTTCATCTGAAAATAAAAGGGTCAGACCAAATTGTCCCCAGAGTCTGCCAAGCTCTAGAATTTCTTTAGCAAACATTTACTGAGTGGATTCACTTTAGCCAATGCCTCTGCTAGGCATTGGGGATGCAAATGAGATGCAGTGCTTAGCCTGTCATATTCAGTGGGGGAGGATAATTCTGTTATTCTGACTATACAAGGACTATTGCAACTATTTAAAATCAATCACTGATTGGACCTTTATAAACAAAGGTTATAGGTTAAGAAAGAGAAATCTACTGAAATTACCATGTATAAAATTTTCTGCTAGGCCTAATGTGGCTTAGAAGAATAAATTATGGTTTCTGCCTCAAAAGAGGTTTAATCCAATGGAAGACACACTGTTCATGCAGCAAATAAAACAAATTTTATAATCGAAATTATTATTCATGCAGGAATAATTTTTCAGGAAACTAGGGCTAGACCACCTCAGATTATCTGGAGGGTTTAATATTACTTAACAATAAGTTAGAGGTAAGTAAATACCTATGCTAAAGACTTGTCCTGAATGCACATTGGCTTCATTCATAGCAGAATTTCATAGGGATTTTGAGAAAGTGCTCTGAATACTTCTATTATGTGACATGTTCTTTTACCTGAGACAGTCAGTCCTTAAAGAGGCATTTATATTTCCTCAGGATGTGTGTTTCATCCATTTTGTATTCTTGCAGAGTCTAGCCATTGTTTATCTTACGTGGTGGAAAATAAATCACGTGCTGATGCTACACCATGCTGAAACTGCCTATCTCATTTCAGACCACCATAAAGAGTATTTTCTCTCTTTTTGTCTTTTTTTTTTCTTCATCTTAACCCAATTAGCTGTTTTTTTCTCAACATTATTGAGGCATATTTGACAAATAAAACTGTAAGATATTTAAAGTGCACAACATGTTGATTTGATACACATTTACATTTTGAAAGGAGTTGAATAGGTGTGTGGATGATATTTGAAATTGTATCCAGAATTTCTACCATGCCTTCAATGATGATAGTTTTGTAGATAGGATTGAGAATTAATGAGCAAGTGGGTGAAGAGCAAAAGAAATGCAAATCACTTTACATCAAAATTTCAAAGTTGGGTAAATAAAGTGATTTTTAATTGAATAAAACAAAGACTATGTCTTTAAAACAGACTTTTTAAAGAGCCATTTTAGGTTCACAGATAAATTGAGCACACGGTACAGAAAGTTCCTAGATAGCCCTGTGCCTATACGTATACAGCCTCGTCCACTATCAGCATCCCACGCAGAGTAGCACATTGCAGTTGACCCTATGCTAACTTATCATCATCACTCAAAGTCCATAATTTGCATTAGGTTTTACTCTTAGTCTTTCTTACAAATTCTCTGGGTTAAATAAATGTGTCATGATTTGTATTCACCATTACGGAACCATAGAAAATAGTTCACAGCCTGAAAATCCTTTATGCCCTGGCTCTTCAGCCCTCCCTCCCTCCTAACTCTTGATAACCACTGATCTTTTTAATGTATCCATAATTTTCCATTTTCCAGATTGTCTTATAGTTGGAATCACACAGTATGTAGCCTTCTCAGATTGGCTTCTTTCACTCAGTAATATGCCTTTTTGTGGCTTGACGGCTCAATTCTTTTTAACACTGGATAATATTCCATTGTCTGAATGTATTATAGTTAAATTCTCTGTTCACCTCCTAAAGGATATCACAGTTATGATGAACAAAGCTGCTATAAACATTCCTGTGCAGGTTTTTATGTGTACATAAGTTTTCAACTCATTTGGACAAATACCAAGGAGTACGATTGCTCAATCCTATGGCAAGAGTATGTTTGCCAGTAAGAAACTACCAAACTATCTTCCAGAGTGCTGTACCATTTTGCATTCCCAACAGCAATGACTGAGCATTCCTGTGTTCCTCATTCTCGTCAGCATTTGGTGTGGTCACTGTTTTAGAATTTTGTCATTCTAATAAGTGTATCATGTTTGTCTCATGGCTATTTTAATTTGCCATTCTGTAATGACATATGATGGTAAGCATCCTTTTATATTGCTTGCTTGTCATTTGTGTATCTTCTTTGGTGAAGTATCTGTTCAGATTGTTTGCCTATTTTTTAGTTGGGTTGTTTTTTTGTATTGCATTTTAAGAATTCTTCATATATATTAGATAATAGTCCTTTATCAGACATGCTTTTTGCAGATATTTTCTCCAAGTCTATAGCTTATCTTCTCACACACTTGACATTGTCTCTCATAGAGCAGAAGTTTTTAATTTTAATGAAGCCCAGTTTATCAATTGTTTATTTTATAGATCATGCCTTTGGTGTTGTATCTAAAAAGCTTATAACCAAATGTAAGGCCATTTAGATTTCCTTCTATGTTATCTTCTAGGAGTTTTTTAATTTTGTGTTTATATCTAGGTTTGTGATTCATTTTCAGTTGATTTTTGTGAAGGATTTAAAGTCTATGTCTAGGCGCATTTTTTTTTCTTTTTTTTTTTTTTTGGTGTGTAGAAGTTCAGTTGTTTCAACACAATTTGTTGAAAAGACTATCAGTTCTCTGTTGTATCACCTTTGTTCTTTTGTCACAGATCAGTTGACCATACTTCTGTGGGTCTATTTCTGGGCTATTTTATTTCATTGGTATACTTGTATGTTCTTTTACCAATATCATAGTGTTTTGATTACTTTAGTTTTATAGTGAGTCTTGAAGTTGGGTAGTATCATTCCTCCAACTTTCTTTTTCTGCTTCAATATTGTGTTGGCTATTCTGGATCTTTTGCCTCTCCACCTAAACTTCAGAATCGGTTTGTTGTCTTGTAATTTTTCACTTAATATTGGACATTTTAAACATTATAACGTATCTGCTCTCAAAATCAGACCTCCCCCCACCAAGGTTTGTTACTGTTGCTACTGTTTAGAGACTTTCCTCAACTAGTTCTCTAAAGTCTGAATCCTTTACAATATATTACCAATGAAGTCTCTACTTGGTTAGTTTAGTGGTCAGCGAATGATTGGACAGAGATTTCCTTAAGTGCCTTGAACTAGTAGTATGTCACCCAGCCTTTGCCAAGGGCACTTTGTGTCTATTTGGCTATGGTTTCAATGCTCTAGCAGGAAGTTGATAACTCTGACTTAGCCTGCTTGTGCAGATCAGCAATGCCAGACAGAAGTGAGAAATTAGGACCTTCTTATGCCTTTTCCAGGTATGCACACAGTTATGTATATGTGTTTGGCCTTCTAGATTCCTAAGAATATATTAGAACTTTTCTAAAAAGAAAAAAAAAAAAGAACTCTTCTAAATCCCCTATGGACATCTCATTCCTACAGCTATTCTTTTTATTTCTTTTGGTTCATATCTTGTTTGGCCCAAATGTTGCTACCATTTCAGGCAGATGTGATGTTAAATAATTGCCACTGATAGTTTTTGACAAACACCCTAGGGATAAAAACTGTGTTCAGTGATGAGCTCGGAGTCAGGTTAAATGAAGATAAGCCCTGTGAATGGGGGCATTCAGGGAATTGCCAAACAGCTCAGATAATGACAGTTCTTTAATAATGGAGTTTTTGGGGAGCCAAACTCATTCTGCCCTCTCCGGTGGCTTCTAGGCTGCCAGTTTTTCACAGCAACACTGATTGTGATCTGTGTTTTTCAAAGCTTCTACAGAACTGAGGAAAGAAACATGAGAATAGGACAAGTTCAGATGCCTCCAATTTCATTGTTCTTACATAAATTCAACCATTTTTCTTAGACAGTCCTTGAATTGTCTTGAGCCTTTATTAATTTCCAGAGTTCTTAAAAAGTTGATTTTGACAATTATTGCCAATATTATTCTTGCTTTTATAGAGGACCAGGGTGTTAGAGATTTTTATTCCACCATTCTCACTGATGTCACTCACTTACAGTATTTTTTATTCAGCTTTACTGAAGTATACTATACATTCAAAATAATTCACCAACTTAAAATATACAACTTGATGAATTTTGCCAAATATATACAGTTATGTAACTATCAATACAATCACAATATAGAACATTCCATTATCTCAAAAAAGTTCTCTATTGCTAGCATTTGGTAAACACTGAACTGTCTTCTGTCACTACAGTTCTACCTTTCCTAAAATTTTGTATAAATGTAAATATATAGTATATGTCTGACTTCTTTCACTTAACATAATGCCTTTGAGACTCATCCATTCTGTTGTATGTATCAGTAGTTAGTGCCTTTGTATTGTTGAATATTTCATTATACATATATACCACAATTTTTATTTCTATTTGCCAATTAAGGGACTTTTGGGTTATTTGCACTTTTTGGTTATTTGCCAAATAAATCTGCTGTGAACATTCAAGTATAGGTCTTTATATGAGTGTATGATTTATTTTATCTTGGATATAAATAACTAACAGCAGAATTGCTAGGTCCAATGCTAAGAATATGTTTAATTTTATAAGAAATTGCCAAATTATTTTCCAAAGAGGCTGCATCCTCTTGGAAGTTTCAGTGGTTCTATGTCTTTGCTAAAATTTAATATTTTTAGTGGTTTTAATTTAGGCACTACAGTGTATGTAGTGGTGTCTTACTATTTTAATTTGTATTTCTTCCATGATTACTGATGCTAAACATCTTTTCATCTGCTTATTTGCCATTTGACTATCTTCTTTTAGAACTATAAGTTCAAATATTTTGCACATTTTAAAAATCAGATTGTTTGACTTATTATAGAATTTATTATGGAGTTCTTAATGTATTCTGGATATAAGTCCTTTATGAGATACAGATTTTGCTAATATTTTCTCCAAGAAGAGGAGCAGTTCTTAAGGTGCCAGCGAATATCTGAGTTTAGGAGAGATAAAAGGACCTAAATCTAGGTAGTCAAATCTCATTTGAGTCTCTAGTTTTAAAAAATAATAAATGAACTTCTGTTTGTGTCAGAAAGTATAAAGCATATTCAGGTATGTGGTATATAAAGGATGAGCCCTTTGAGGCTTTTCTATATGTAGTAGATCACAAACTTTTGCATGCAATAAAAAGGTTTGTTTGTACTTCCAAACTATAGTGGAAGAACAAGGTTATTAGAAAAGCGTATTTTACAAATAACAGGCAACGCTTACCTAAACAAACTTGTTACAGAGCTGCCAAATGAGCAATGTGGACTTATTAAGCTCTTATGATTTCATTATATATCCAAGTGAGAATATATATATAAAATTTACCTCACATACTACTCTTAGCTCTTACGCAGCAATTTTAACATATATGGAACTGGCCAAAAAGATAGGCTGTCAGTTTTAAGAGCAAAGGCCAAGCCTATGCTAAAGATAACTTCAGACTAAATGATCAGTTTCTAATCCAGGGTTGCTTATTATATTTGACACTAATGAATGTGTAGTCAGTGGGTAAACTGGAGATGGCTGAAAATGAGGGAAGTCATCAAATATTTTTAAATAAATGAGTGACATGAGAAAAAGTTGAGAATGGAACCAGTTTCAATGTTAATAAGCATTTGAAGTGGTAGTGAAACCAATTCAAAAGCTATTGCCTGACTTTAGGTAAAAGATAAGAAAGCACCAAAGTAGAGCCAAAAGAAAGGCAAGACTTCAAAAATTTACCATGGATAGGGCAGCCTGTTTGGCTCAGGGGTTTAGCGCCGCTTTCAGCCCAGGGTATGATCCTGGAGACCTGGGATCGAGTTGAGGGGTTGGAATATTTTTCACAATCTGAGATTGGGAACCAACCAGAGAAAAAAATGAAAAGAATGCTGGGTAGCAATTTTGGGATCCCAGCTGAGGCTGAAAATCAAAATGTACTTATTCGTCAGCACGGGCTGCCATAACAAAATACCACAGAGTGAGTGTCTTAAACAACAGACATTTATTTTCTCACAGTTCTGGAGGCTGGGAAGTCCAAGATCAAGGTGCCAGCAGGGCTTGGTTCCTGGTAAGCACTCTCTCTCTCTCTGAGTAGCAGACAGCCACCTTCTCACTGTGTTCTCACATGGTAGATTGAGAGAGAGCCAGCTCTCTGGTGTCTCCCCTTATAAGGAACCAATTCTGTTGGATCTAGGCTCTTTGCTATGATCTCATTTAACCTGTTACTTTTTAGTCCACATACAGTCATGCTGGGGGTTAGGGTTGCAATATATGAGTTTTGGTGGGGACACAATTTAGTCTGTAGCCCATATAATTCAGCACCGAGTTATTTTTCCCTCTGTACCCCACAGCCCAAGAGCAGGGGTGAAGGTTGAGTTGATCCAAATTTGGGGGCTAGCATGATCAAGGTGGCAAATTTGGGGGCTGAGCAAAGCAGAGCTAAAATGACTGCTCGTGGTTTCCAAGAACAGTGGAAAGGGAAGCCAGGAAAAGACTGGGCAGGGATTGATAGGCTCCACAGAGGAGTCCTCTCAATTCTGGAGGACCAACAGGAGCACTTGGATAGCACATCTTGAGTGGGTGCAGTACTTTCTTGGGACATAACTTCTTGTTCCTGCACTTTCAACTGTGTTGGCAATAAATGAGACTTATCAAACTGAAAAGAAAATTTAGGTTTATTAGTGGTAGCAATCATCACCTTTTTCTTTCTTTTTAGACGACTAAATACATTGAACAAGTGTGCCTCAATGAAACTTGATGTGAACTTCCAAAGGAAAAAGGTCAGTGTCTCTGCCTTGCTAAGATCATGATTATATTAACAAAAGAAGCTTGTGTTCATAGATTAAAAACGTGAAACCAAGCAAAATTCTGAAATATCTGTTCTCCAAATATCCCATCTTATAATCATCATAAATAAGTCCATTAGAAACCCAGACCAAGGTCCATTCATTTCACCATTTCATTTTGCTGTAGTTTTCATCAGAGGGTTTGCATAAAGATATGACATGTCTTCTTTATGGTCATCTTTTAGAAGTTTCTTTAGTTGTAAATACCCACCCCGTATCAGACTCAAATACTCCACAGTGATTCACAGATTAATAGAATACAGAAAAGAACCCTGGGTCCATGCCAAATGTCTTCTGCTTCCTCCTTTCCAATAGCATTTTATTTCCAAGTATGCTGGAAGATGTGCTCATCGTCAGGTAGGTTCATTTCATAATGGTTGAGGGGGTCACAGGGATCATAGCAACAAGATGCTGAGCCTACCTCCTCCCCACATGCACTCTTCTCTAGTCACAAGGAATTTCATTCCATTTTAAGAGTCACTAAGCTCCCTCCCTGTTCTAAGACTCACATGTTCTATTCCATCTGTATGAATGAGACTGGAGGTTTCAGTTCTAAAGTAAAGCTGGGCTTTATTGAGATCTTACTGTTTTCTAGGAGCTACGTTATGTACTTACCGTACATGATCTCATTTAATCCAGTGAGGTAGGGATCCTCTGTTTCCTAGAGAAGTAAAACTTGAGCAGGTTGTCATTTGTTCATAATCTTTCAGCTAGTGGTAGAGCAGAGTTTCAAGCCCAGGCATGCCTAACTCCAAAACTGAGGCTCCTCATAGCCACCACTATGCTGAAAGACCTCTGTCTCTGTCTCTGTCTCTGTCTCTGTCTCTGTCTCTGTCTCTCTCTCTCTCATTGAATTGATCCTTTTGGGAAATTCAGAGTAAAAATATTGTTAATAACTTTTTTTCATTTCACATCTCCAATATGTAACAAGTCAAGCCTCATTATATTTTGAAGAAGCAGAGAAAACATCTTTGAGTCAAAAAAAAGTGCTCTTTATCCTGGTCTACACAGAAAAATCATTAAATCCAATGGATTTTAAGTCACTCTTGAGTAACCTTATCTTTAAAAATAATTTTAACTTGAATTTCTGTTCTAAAAAAGCACCCATCGGGGAAAAAAAAGCAAATGAATTTTGGTTGACCTCACCTTAAAAACAATTTGGGGTTTGAGTTAAAAAGCAAAAAGATTTAAGCTAATGAGGTAAAACAGTGAAAAACAATATCCACAGAAATATTAAAATATGAGCAATTTGTCTAGGCCAAAGACAAATTAAAAACGTGGGAATAAACGTCCCAACAGCTGTCTGGCTGAATAGACCCCTTGAGAAGCATACATACTATTTGAAGCATGAGGGTCAGATGTTGTTTTGGTTGTAACACATGGTTCTTATTAAAGCTAACACAGCCACGCCTGTGTGTCTAAATGGTGGCTGGTCTATACAGCTTCCTATACGGATCTGTAGCTACAGTGTATTACAGAAGACAAAAACTAATGACAGGATTTGTTTTCAACCAAGTGGAGTGATTGGATTCTCACCCTATCACCAGCTTTTCAAAAACCCATATGTGAGATGGACCCAAATACCATTGTGGGGCTATTTATGTGTTACCTTCACAAAAACTCCTCTGTAAGTCGGTCACTTCAGTATTTCTGACATTCTTAATTTACTCCTGATGTTGGATATAGTGGCACACACCCTGACAGCCCCTACTTAGCTCGAGGCCTCACAAATGCATGCACTCGAATAAAATACTGCTTTTCACATTGTAAACTGAGAAGACATGTCCTGAATTTCTGAATAAATAATTTCAACATGTGGTTTCCACCACCATCTGGGCCTGTGGTCGAAGCAATTATGCAGGAGACCCTGTGTGGGGCATGCATTTCTGTCATCTGCCCCTTTCACAAGTCATAGGCTCCTCCTTTATTTTACTGCAAATAAATAAATAGATAAATAGATAAGTAAATAAAATACAGGCTAGGAATAGGTCAAGTGATTCAAATATAGAAAGTGAAACTTGAGGAAAGCACCATGTGACCTTGCAGTCACTCTGGAATTAGTTTCTTTGGAAGGAAAATAAGACCAGCAGCATTTCCTCAAGTACATCCCCATTTTAGGCAATCCAAGAAATAAAAATGTAATCCTCATCTCTAATCTGCAGAGGCCCAGACATGCTTAATTGTGCAGAAGGTCATCCCCAAATCGCCTGTCTGGAGCTACAGTTATTCTTTCTCCTTTCTGGGGCCTCTGAAGGGGCTGTGTATGCTTGCTTCCCTGTCTGTGTGGGCAGCAAACACTCCCACGGAGCTTCCTGTATGCCGGACACCATTCTTCATCACTGACTCCATGTCATAGATGCAGAAGTAATTACTTCCTCAAAGTCACACAGAAATAGGCAGAGTTTGGGATGCCTGCACGGCTCAGTGGTTGAGCATCTGCCTTTGGCTCAGGTCGTGATCCCAGGATCCTGGGATCGAGTCCTGCATCAGGCTCCCTGCAAGGAGCCTGCTTCTTCCTCTGCCTGTGTCTCTGCCTCTGTCTCTGAGTCTCTGATGAATAAATTAATAAAATCTTTAAAAAAAAGGAAGAAGAAGAAATAGGCAGGGTTTGACCCCAGATATTCAGGCACCAAATTGCCCCTCCTTGAAAGAATTTCAGAAATAGAGAAAGAATTCAGAAATATAGTGGAGGCTGAGTGAGCTTCTGGCACTTGGTCTGAGACCCAGAAGAGTTTCCCTGCCAATGCATACAGTTATATATTTTTATTGTTGTTTTTAGAAGAGGAATGTTTCTTGCCATGTACACAAAAGGCCACGATTTATTTCATGTCTTCAGGGAAATGTATCTCTGGATCTCTCACAGTGACTCTCATTTGCTCTGCTTGCCATTTTTTTCTCATCTGATTTTTTTTTAATTTTCAAGAGTTTGATGGGTTCACCCAAGACAGACAGACAAGTCCACAAATAGATGAGAATGGTGAAGCCTCCTTCATACTTAGTTAGGCATGCACTTTTTCTTGTTCATCAAATGCTAGTTGTAAAGCCCCCCAAAAAATGAAATCACACCTGCCTACCCACCTCCAGATGGTACCACAGGATTTTCTCTTTGCAGAAGGGAAAAGCGATTCTTCTGAGATTCAAGGTAACCTCCCCTGTCACTGTGAGAGTCAGGTAGAGAAGAGAATTCTCAATCTTGGCCACACACCTCACTGAAAGGCTTACTGACTTCAGACTCCTCCCCCTACAGCCCTACAAGTGGTACATTCCATCTTGTGAACAGGTGGACTCAGCCGCTCAGCTCCAGTTAACTTTTTGGGAGATGCACTTCTAAATTTCTATGTAACTATGGATTAGCTGCCTTTTGCAGCTGTGGACTTGTGTGGACTCCTGTTTCTAGTGTAAAGATACAGCCAAATTCCATCGGGGTGGGGGGAAACCTTTCTTTTGCAGTGTCTGGTTGGCGTTTGTCTCTGAGGAATATATAATTTCAACCAAGAATGTTCTCATTTTTGTAGAAAAAGCCAAATATCAGCGCTCCATCTAAATTAAAAGCCCCAAGGCACAGGCGGAGCTAATTGTTCTCAGAAAAGTGTTTCTTCTCCATTATTAACTACACAATTCACACTTTCTTCACAATGACTTAAAAATCCCCCAGTTATGGTTAGCATGTATGTGGGCTGACTTCTATTCAAAGTTAAGAGTCAGAGACCGAAGGATCCAATAAGGCTGTCTGTTAAATGAGGAAAGAGAAGGACACGTACGCACACGAGACTCTTCCCTAAGATTTCCCAACAGAGAAAGAGTAGCTCCAAAAGGTTCCAGTTAAAGTTATAGTTTTAATAAAGCTCTCTGAAATCATGAGCAGAGGTGGAAAGCAACACAGAAACCATGACTGCTTGCCACCTTGCCACCTTGCAGCCAGCCTCTCCTGGCCTGGATGCCATCAGCATTTCAAAGTTGCTGCCACTGCTGCCCAGGGCAGCCTGATCTCCACCCCACCCCCACCCCACCCCCTCACCCTTTCACACACGACCCCACCTCCCCCTACCCAACTGTCTCTCCCATCAAATCAGAAGCCTCTCTGCAGCAACAGACAGCAGGGTGAAGTGAGAGAAAAATGACGTATTCTAGCATTCACTTGGCCTGGAAATATTAACAGTTTGAAGACCATTGCATGTGAATAGCCTAGAACCATAGGATCCTCAAGTTGGAAGGGATGTCCTGTCATCTTCTCTAGCCTCTTGTCCATTACAGGATTTGCTTCTAAGGGGATCACTCATAGGTCACTCAGCCGCTGCTTGTGGGCATCCAGATACGATGAGTTTGTTGCATTGCACGGTAGTTCATTTCCAATGACTAGAAGTCTTCTGAATAATAAGCTAAAAGCTGATTTGATGTAAACTTCCTATTGGATTCTAGCTCTTTTCTCTGAAGCAGCACCAAGTATATATTTCCCTTTTTATACAGCAACCCTTCAGCTCTATCTTCTAGACAGGGGTTGGCAAACCAATTGTTGTATTAGAACAAAGCCACACTCCTTCTTCTTGCAAGGACAGCAGAGTTGAGTTGGTCTGGCAGAAACTGCATGCCCCCAGGCACCTATGAGGTTTACTGTCTGACCCTTCACAGAAAGTTTTCTGACCTCTGCTCAATCTAGAACAGAGTTTCTCAAACTGTCTATAGTGAGTGGCTTGGGTTTTGTTTGTTCTATTTTTAATGTCCAGTCTGCCACTGACCAGGATACTTTTGTAAAATTCAGTACAAACGAGTTATTAGAAATATGAAATGAAAAAAGTTATAGAAAATACAAACCCCGTTGTTTTATTATTAGATGCAACAAACACAGAAGTTTCATTTCAATGAATATAAACAAACCAAATGTAGTGGGAAATAGAAAAGAGTTACAAAACTGCCCACAATTTTATTGAAAGTGTATGTATAGGCAGTTAATATGAAGAATCATGATTATACTCGTATCCTTTTTGTTGTTCAACTGTCAAAACTAAACAAAAAGCTTACTTTGAAATAGCAGTTTCTCATATTAAGTGCTTATTCACACACTTCAATCAAATGCCAGGACTTCGAGTATTCCTGACAGCGAGTTTCCTGTTTGTTACCTAATTTAGGCTGGATTGCCAGTAACACTACACTCAAAGGAAAGATGTATATCTAAATGTTTGTTTTAATACTAGTCATCATAAACCAGTCTCACAGAGTATATTGACTACAACGAAAGAAGAGGTTTTAAAGTAATTTTTAAAAGCTGAAGGTATTCCTTTTTTACCTTCTATTCAAAATGAAGTAAGTGAAGCTGTATTTTCAAAATTCATCTTCAGTCCTTCATCACCAGCCAATTCCTGTGATTATCGTTCTGTGAAACACTGGATCCTATACATGATCTACTTTGTATTATGGTAGATCAACTAATCTTGAAATATCATACATGGTAATATTTATGTGACACCCAAACTGGTCTCTACCCTGTTCGGTAAGACAGAGCCACTCTGTTCATGAACTTGGATAACACAGCCTTATCAAATGGTGACCAACTTTTTTAATGCTTACTTCTTAGGTCTGTACTTTTACCTCATTAAAGACTGCGTAGTTTGGGGACCGGTGGCCCCTTGACCACACTTTGAAAAGCATTGCTTTAAATTTCTCATTTTGAAACCAAACTGTTAGTTCTTTCAATCATCATTCACAGGAGGTTGTGGTTCCTAGATACCTGGCCATCCTAATTACTATTCTTTAGAAATACACCCCTTTCCATGTGTGTCTTAAAATGTGTTTCTGATGTATGTGACCGGTGTGCACCTCTTCAGAGTCTTGAGATTCATGCTTCTGGTTAGGCATCTTAAAGTTGGTGTCTTAGTCTGGCAACCACATCACACGGTTAACTCACATGAAGTTTAAATCCACTACAACTCTCAAAGGTATTAATAGGAACTGCAGTTAAACCAAGTCCATTCCATCCTGCACACACTATAGTTAATTTCTGAAGTTAGGGTCATTATATTTTATTTCATGAAACTTCATCTTATTAACAGGCCATCCTTCAGTTCTGTTAAGATCTCTATACATCTCAATATCACCAGTCTCTAACAACAGTAATTAGCTTTATCTTGCACTTTAAGGCTTATGTGGCATTTTCACATATAATCACTTTTGGTTCTGTTGACAAATCATGGTAGATGTGTATTATTATCATCCCTATTTACAGCTGAGAAAATTGACTCTCAAAAAGAGCACCATGTGATCACTTAGTGAATTACCTTGTGCCATATTCATACCGAAAAAATGTGAGTTCTTCTAGCTCATTCAAGTTATTCTTAAAATGCACATAACTTTGTGGCCTAATTTAGGCTGGATTGCCAGTAACACTACACTCAATATTAATGGAAATTAAATTAAATTAATTTATCAAATTAAATAAATTTAATAAATAAATAATAAATAATTTTAATAAATAATTATTTAAATAAATTATTTAAAAAATAATAAATTAATTTATTAAATTAAATAAATTTTAATAAATAAATAATAAATAATTTTAAATAAATAATTATTTAAATAAATTGTTTAAATAAATTTAAATAATTAATTAAATTAATAAAATTAATCCTTCAGAGATTTCTCCCTTAGTTGCATTTAGCCTTTTGATCACACTCTTTGGGTGTGAGCTGCGCAACCAGTTACCAGCAAAACTGTCTGTAACATCAAACACAGCCATCTTGGCCACAAGAACCATGAGAACCTTTTGTTAGAATTCGAACACTGTGTCTGTATTTCCATGGTCTACTAAACCACTGAGACGGGAGATTAAAGTTTGTTTGGTGTATATTTTTCTCATAAGTATATCTGATTCCTAGAGATTTGCATTTTGCATTCCTAAGTAATCAAACTATTTGGTTTTAGCCTCAGCAAACATTATCAAACAGATTATATTTTAACACCTCCTAATCAGTACACTTGCACAATTATTACTAGAAAGTGTGTGTGTGATAGTCTGGGCCCTATTGTATTAAAAAAAAAAAACTTAAACTCTATTGCAGTGTGTTTTTCATACTTTGGATCATGACACATTGGTGGGTTGTGAAATCAATTTGTAAGTGAGAATATTTTTTTAAATGAAACAGACCAAACTAGATTATAAAATATCAGAGTACAAACAAGGAATAACGATTATAGCATCAGTTTGTTTATTGTAATATATGTGTTACCTTAAGCTGTGATGGAAAATTTCTTACTGTAGGTCACTATCAATAGCTTGAAAGATTCTGCACTGGTAGAAGAAAAAACAGAATCATGTCACTACCCTTTGGGACATACTATGATAATTATATATACAAGATGCAAAAGGAGAATGGGTGTTTTATCTTTTTTCTTTGTTTTGTTTGATTTTTTATTGCTTTGGTTTTCCTTTGTTTGTTTTGGTTCAAAAGATCTAAATACTGCAACATTTCCCTGAACTATTGGCCTTTTTTTCCAGGACTTTACCACTGTTTCACATGCCTTGGTTAGATTGCAAATACATTCCTGTTGCTCAAAGCTAGTATAATAAGCTCTTAGAGTCGAGAAGACAGAGGCAGGCTTTCCAGTCCAGTCCACAGTGCCCAGCTTGGCATATTTTCTTGACCAAAATAAAGGGATCCTTATCCAACTAGTATGTGGTTTGCTAGCATCAGTAACCAAGTTCGGGCTAGCTTGAGAGAGAGCTTGTTAGAACCCACACTAAATATCATAGTTTCTATTTAAAATATCTACATTTTCTTTAAAAGTTTATCTTTTTTTTTCCTTCTCAAAAAGAATTTGCCAAACGGGCTATTTCAGAATGATAATTTAAACTTATTTTCACAAATGTGTGGGAAATATCAGAAAAGGAGACAGAACATAAAGACTCCTAACTGTGGGAAATGAACTAGGGGTGGTGGAAGGGGAGGTGGGCGGGGGGTGGGGGTGAATGGGTGACGGGCACTGAGGGGGGCATTTGACGGGATGAGCACTGGGTGTTATTCTGTATATTGGTAAATTGAACACCAATAAAAAATTAATTTATTAAAAAAATAATAAATAAACTTCTTTTCACTAGTTTCCTGAAATGTGATATGCGATGGTGCCTGATATATAAATGGCCCTCAAATATCATGTCTTTTTGTATCAATCACAGGGAGTGAGAAATCTAAAATGCTACAAAGACAGTATAACTTTGATTCATCATCCTGGAATCTGTACTTTTTAACATTTATACAAGTACATGTTTAAAAACTTTTTTGTCAAATCTTTATATAACTTTTTTTTAAACCCAAAGCTATGTCCTACTGTGATCCCAAAGCTATGGAATTCTCCATTAGTACTTTAGTTTTTTCCTTTCTCCCATCTTCCACCACATGTGAATGTTCAAATTTGTCACTGAGTCCAACTTGTATGCATCTAGATTTTCAAAAAATAAGCAAGAATGGGGAGATACCAATACTTATTGACTGAGCATCTGTTTTCATTGAGAATAGAATGTATTAAAAAATTAAGGGAAGTTAGGACGCCTGGATGGCTCAGTGGTTGAGCGTCTGCTTTTGGCTCAGGGTTTGGTCCCAGAGTCCCAGGATCGAGTCCCACATCAGGCTTCCCTCAAGGAGCCTGCTTATCCCTCTGCCTGTGTCTCTGCCTCTCTTTCTGTGTCTCTCATGAATAAGTAAATAAAATCTTTAAAAAACAAATTAAGTTAAAGTGGACATTAGATATGTAAAAAGATAGGTAAGCAATCTTCTTAGATAGACAATATATAGGTAAGTATTTGAGCAAACACTAGAAAATAACAAATACTCCTAAGTGAGGCCCTCCTAAATGTATTATTTCACATAACTCCTTCAGCAAACCTATGAAGCAGGGCCTATTTTTAGTCCCATTTCATGAGTGATAGACACTTACTTTGGAGAGAGTAAGCAATTTGCAAACAATTATCTAAGCTCCTAACTGGTGTTACCAGAATTTAGAAACAGGTCTTAGAACCAGATGCCAAAGTAAAACAAAACAAACTTAATTCAAATAACAAAAAAAAAAAAAATATGGAGCAGTTACTATGTGCTTGACATTGGGGAGGATATAAATAGGAATAAGACACCAGAACACAAGCTCTTCTCTTGAGCTTACCTCTAATGATTGACAGTGGATGCGAGTGGCATAAGCTTAAATTATCATTAGAATAAAGGCTATAACAAAGATCTAATCCAAATGCAATATTGCTCAGGGGAGAAGGTAGTCATTGCCTTGGAGCAGTCAGGGAAGGCTTCAAAGAGAACAGGCCAGGGAACAGAGAGCAGTGAAATTGAAAGACACAACTGAAATGAGGCAAGAACAGTACATTGCAGGCGGGTTGAAAGGGCTTTGAATGCCATGCTAAAGAATGTCATGCTAGGAAGGCCAGGGGACGCTGAAGGTTTTGAAGCTGGAAAATTAATTACATGAGCATATTTGGATTCCACTGTGGAAAGCTGTTTAGATGCAGAAGACGCCAGAGACAAGGATTCTAGCCAGGCTTTTACTGTAATAAACCCCGACAGAGGTGCCAAGGGCTTACACAAAGGGAATGGGAATGAAGATATGAATGAGGGAACAGGTTTGAAAGTCATTTCAGAATTGGGTGTTGGTAATATGCCTGACAAGGAGGGGGCAGACGCTGATGAACCCATTCATCTTGGAAGGAGGTCATTATTTTTTTGCCCTAGGTCAGGATCTGTCCTGGGTCACTAAGGATTCACAAAGACAAATGAGGAGGCCGTCTCTCACCACAGGGAACCAAAACTGTCATCCCTCAGGGGATTCATACTCAGCACCCAGATAGGTAAAAGAAATGTGTGAGGTACAGAGTGTGAGAGAGGGCAGAGCACTGGGGGCCGCAGCATCCCAGCAGCCCGGAGATGCGTGTCCTGCCAAAAGGCGTTTAGACTCCGAGTTGATTAAAAACAAGAAGGCAGGCCAAGCAGAGCGAGCTGGATGGGACACTCCTCAAGGAGTGATGTCTAGAATTGTCCCAAGTTTCTTAAAATAGTGGAATTCAGTGGGTGATTTTGCTGTTAATTTATACAAGAAATACACAGTAAGAATCAGGTTTGGGAGTCTAAGGTAAGGAGTGTTAGCTTTGAGGTAGATTGATGCTGAGGTTCCGAAGAGCGAAGCTGGAAATATGGTCCTGGGGCTCAGTGAAGAGGTTTCAGGAGAGAAGCGCCCTTTATGGCAGGATTAAGTTTCCGAAAAAGAGAACTGCAGGTGTTTTATATTTAGACGTCTAGTCAGATGGTAATTACAGCCCTTTGTAATCAGTCAAGGAAAACTTAGAGAGGAAGGAAGGATTCAGCAACTCTATGAACATTGAAAGGAAGAAGGCTGGGCAGGTTGAGCAGAGGGAGGAGGTGGAGGAGGGTGGCCGGGACAGTGAAAGGTGGCCGCGGCCGGCGGGTGCAAGGGAGGAAGGAAAGGGGGGGGGGGGACCGCGCCTCGGTGCGCACCCGGGTCCCCACTGCATCCACGCTGCCTGGAGATGAGCATCGCCTTTAATGTCTTCCAGGGCGACGACTCGGATGAGGAAGATCTGTGCATCAGCAACAAATGGACTTTCCAAAGAACCAGCCGCCGGTGGTCTCGCGTGGACGACCTGCACAGCCCGTTCCCCGGAGGAGACAGAAATGGGTCATCGGGAGACATTCGGATGAGGAACACCACCAGCAGTGAGAGCGTCCTCACGGACCTGAGTGAGCCCGAGGTGTGCTCCGTTCACAGCGAGAGCAGCGGCGGCAGCGACGGCCGCAGCCAGCCGGGCAGCCAGAGCGCCGGCCGGGAGCCCCTCGACTGCCCCGACAGCCCGGCCATGCTGGACGCCACGCTCGTCGGCAGCGGCGGCCCACCGTCCCCCAGGGACGCCCTCGGCTACCCTCTGCACCCAAAGAACGAGAAACCCCCCAGGGCCAGAGCCAAATCGTTTTTGAAACGCATGGAAACTCTCAGAGGGAAGGGAGCGCACGGCAGGCAGAAGGGGCCGGGGCGGACCGGGGGCTTGGTGATCAGCGGGCCGCTGCTGCAGCAGGAGCCGGACGCCCTCAAGGCCATGCAGCGCGTGCCCATACCCATACCGAACGGAGACATCCAGAGCTTGCCCTCCACCGCCGGCCCCCGAGGCCTCCTGAGCCCCGGCAAGTGGAGTGGGGAGAGCAGCCAGTCGGAAACCAGCAGTAGTGGGGTGAGCACGCCCGGCCTGAAGGAGCGGAAGTGCCAGGAGGCCAGCAAGCGCGGAGGCATGTACTTGGAAGACCTGGATGTGCTGGCCGGGCCGGCACCGCGGGCCGCGGGCGACCCCAACCACACACAGGAGTTTCATTCCCAGGAGAACCTGGTGGTGCATATCCCCAAGGATCACAAACCAGGAACGTTCCCCAAGGCGCTCTCTATTGAAAGCCTGTCACCAACAGACGGTAGCAATGGGGTTAACTGGAGGACCGGTAGCATCTCCCTGGGCAGACAGCAGGGCCCCGGTGCCAGGGAGCCCAGGCTCATGGCATCCTGCCACAGAGCGAGCAGAGTCAGTATCTACGACAACGTCCCGGGCTCCCACTTATACGCCAGCACAGGAGACCTCCTGGACTTGGAGAAAGATGACCTCTTCCCCCATTTAGATGACATCCTACACCACGTCAATGGGCTCCAAGAGGTAGTGGACGACTGGTCAAAAAATGTCTTGCCTGAACTGCAGACACACGATGCGTTGGTTGGAGAACCCGGCTTATGCCCCTTCCCATCTCCTAACCAGATCACCTTAGATTTCGAAGGCAACTCTGTCTCGGAAGGTCGGACAACACCCAGTGATGTGGAAAGAGATGGAACATCTCTCAATGAGTCAGAGGCCACTGGGGTCAGAGAGAGGAGGGACTCTGGCGTCGGGGCCTCTCTGACCAGGCCAAACAGGTTGGTGGCATGATTTTCTGAGATAATTTTTAATCCATGTCCTAATAATTATGGTCTGTTTATTTAGTGAACATTTACAGAGAGCTTACTAAATGCCTGACGCTGAAGTGATATATATATATATAGTTAGTTAGTTAGGAATTATTTGAGTAGAAGTATCTTTTCTACAGACATCATGGTAATCGAATCCATGTTAACTCCCATTCATTTCTCTGAGTCTTTTCTCTTTAATTCAATCTTACTTTTACTCAAAAAAAAAAAAAAACAAACAAAAAATTGTGAGTGTATGTGCAGAGAGCACTATGCCAGGCACCCTCAGGAACCACTGGTGAGGGAAACTCAGCACCTGTGCTTCCCATGACCTTGTTGCAGTCATGATTAAAACATCTCTAACTCAAATTTTTAAACTTCTTTTTGATCCTGTGAGAGATTTCTGAGACCTAAGGTGTGTACTTTGCAAGTTTATGTTGGCTTTAAGATGCCAATTACAAAATACACAAAGCTATTTTACAAAGACCATTTCAGAAGCACCCTGGAAAAATGGCCCTGGAAGGGCCATTAACTAGTGGAAACAGTAATACTGTACATGCTGCTGGGCTCTTGTTGAATGAGATGTCCCTTGGGGTTCGCTGAGGTATCACTTCAGGGGTACTACTTAGTCTGTGCCTGCCACCTCCGGGTTCCATGTCCACAGAAGGAGCATTGGAATGGAGACAGGATGGCAGTGTGAAAATGTTGTACAGTTCCAGAACATTCCAGATCTCACTCTCCATCTTGAGCTCTCTCTCTCTCTCTCCCTGTCTCTCTGTCAACACACACCTACACATACACTGTCTCAGCTGCTTTCAACACTTCGGGAACAAATTTAGGAATAAACAAACAAATAACATGTATTTATGTCCCTTATTAGAACCTTTCCCGGGTTTATCAGATTTGAAGTAGTTTCTTGTTTCTTCTCTGCATTGGTGTCTTCTGTTCCATTTACTTTGTGATTTTCCTTGGCTCAGAAACTATTTTGATTAGCTCCTTAAAAACTAGTAACATCTTATGTTTTCCAATATCACGTCCACTTTGTGACTGGCTTCTCTGACGGTCTTTCTGGTAAAGGCGACTCCGATGGAATAGTTTCCAGCTCTCACACCAGCCTCAGCCATCCACAGCACCGCACATCAGCAACCAGACGGCCGGCCAGCTGAACCTGCTCCAGCGTTTCTCACTGCTTCGCCTCACAGCCATCATGGAGAAGTACTCCATGTCCAATAAACACGGCTGGACGTGGTGCGTAGCATGTTCACTTAGGAGGGGATCGTTTGTTCTAGAGCTAAGTGTGCAGTTGCGAAAGCTTCAGTGTTTAAGTTCTGATTCCTGAAGAAGCCACTCGTTGACTTCACTGCCGATCTTCTGAAAATAAGGCAGGAGTTCTATCTTCACGTCTGCCTTCTGTGCTGCTGCAGCTTGGATGTGATGTAGCCGACAGAAAGCATTGCTTTATCTGTAGCTGTTAGTTTCCAGGGAAAGCAGTGAGGTTCCAAGAAGGAAAAAAGACAAGTAAAGGGTGATTAATTGTGAACAGAGGAATTAAAAATAAACTCGCCATAAAATAATCCTGGCAGTTTGCAAAGAAACAGCTGTCACTTGTACCTTCTGGCTCAATGCAGAGCTCAACGCTTAGAGCATTGATTTCATTCAAAGAACACTTAATTCTTCAAATACATTCCTACTTTGACTTCATTGGCAAATAAAAACAAGAATATGCAGTAAACTTTTATAGTAAGGAACTAACAAAAGCATGTGTTGGAACCTAAATATGGACCTGTTTTAGATGAGTTGGTGGATTTGAAAAAATATAAAATATGTCTTTAATTGTCTTATGTTATATACTGTGTATAGAAAGAAATCGACAGTGCCTTTATAAAAATATTTTGGGAAGTTATAAATTGCATAGTCAAATGAATATATGCTTGTATATTAAAAGTTCCTTTAAAAAGTGTAACCGGTTCTAAAAAAGTAAGGACATAGTCAAGAAGTGTTTCATCTTCTCTCCCATCCTTCCTCCCCCACCCCCAGCTAAATTTCTTCTTAGAATTTAAAATTTTGTTCTGTTTTGTCTTATTTGGGACAAGTATTTATCACTTGAGAGGTGTGCCAGTCACAATTAGATTAGAAAGTTGTCCTCTTCACTTGAAAATAGAGCCATAAATCGATTCCTCTAACGGGAGTCATAGTTAGAGATCTAACATAGGCAAGGGGCACACATAGTACTTCCATGTCATGTGATTAATTAAAAACGAGTTGTTCAATTCCCCCTGTGCCTGTTGGTTGTTCCAACAAAAGCTTGGCTTCCCTCTTGCTTGCTTTCACAGCCTCTCTCTACAGACTGCCCCAGGAGGCTTGCATGACTTGGTTTCTGTGAATTCTAGGTCAGTTCCAAAGTTCATGAAGAGGATGAAAGTTCCTGATTACAAAGACAAGACTGTCTTTGGTGTTCCTCTCATAGTTCACGTCCAGAGAACAGGACAACCCCTGCCTCAGAGTATTCAGCAAGCGCTCAGATATCTGCGTAGCAACTGCCTCGATCAGGTATGGTTGTAAATCCCAAAATAAGCCAGATGAAGTCGGATCTCTCCAGTGTCACATAAGACATGCCTCGCCAAAAGTAAAAGGCATTGTGATTATATGTCAGTATTTCATTTACCCAGGCTACATCCTGGTCAGGCTGTTTGAGGGTATTTTCTCACTGGGAATTGAATGATGTCCTGAGTGAAAATTCATGGTTTTTGGGTTTTTTTGTTTTTTGGTTTGGTTGGTTTTTGTTTGTCTTTCTTCTTTTTTTTTTTTTAATTTTTTTTTTAATTTATTTATGATAGTCACAGAGAGAGAGAGAGAGAGAGAGGCAGAGACATAGGCAGAGGGAGAAGCAGGCTCCATGCACCGGGAGCCCGACATGGGATTCGATCCCGGGTCTCCAGGATCGTGCCCTGGGCCAAAGGCAGGCGCCAAACTGCTGCGCCACCCAGGGATCCCTTGTTTGTCTTTCTGAGTGAAAATTCATGTTAATAGTTTGTGTGTTAATAGTGTGTATCTGTGCTATCAAATTTGCCTTCCCTAGAAACTGGGAGCTACTACGCTTTACCCTGCATTTCCTTTTTAATTGTTGCCCCACTGCCATCATTGATTTCATAGCATTCTTTCATCCCTGTTTTATTATTTATGAGAAAAGAATTAAGTTTTTATATTTTCTTTTATTAATTCTTTTTAAAAAAATCTTTTCTTTATTGAGAGAGAAAGCAAGTCCACAAGCTGGAGGGGCAGAGCACAAGGAAAGGAAAGGAGTCTCCAGCTGACTCAGCGTTGAGCTAGGAGCCCAATATGGGGCTTGATCTCAGGACTCTGAGATCAGGATCTGAGCCAAAACAAAGAATTCTGCGCTTAACCGACTGTACCACCCAGACGCCTATTAATTCTGTTTTGTTTTGTTTTGTTTTGTTTTGTTTTGTTTTGTTTTGTTTTGTTTTGTTTTGGAAGCAGCACCATGACCAGGAAAATTTAAATCAAAGATAAATTTATTTATGTCATTTTAAAATATACAAGTAAACTATGAAAACAATCTCAGCTAAATCAAATATCCCCTCATCTTATAGAGTTGATTAAAAAGCTCAAGCCACACAAAATATTCAGAGATCATTTTCTGTCTCCATGACTATTTGGGGGACCACCATAATTGGTGGCCTGTGATTGGATCCAGAGCACCACCCATTCTGTAATGTACTAGGTCCAGCCTTCACTCCTCCAAATTAACACCTGTTCATTTCTTAGACATTTTTCCTCCCAAGAAGGCCATATTCCCACTTGATAAATTGCAACCCTCTCTTGCCTTATTAGAGAAGTATACATTTTCCCCATTTCTTTAGAAGCCATAGTGAAGGGCAGGAATGGTTGCTCTTACTGTTGTGGTGGTGAGGACTGTTTCCTTTTGAGAAATGGCCTTAGTAGCTTACCTGTTATTTCTCAGAAAGAAGGGCAACAGATCACTTTTCTAAAACTATAGTGCTTAGCAGATTAAGCCAAAATTAATTGGCTTGTGAATAATATCGAAGTAGAGCAAACCAATGAATCTAGTTACTTAAGCATTGTCTTTTTTTTTTTATTTTAGAACTTTTACCAAAATTGCACATTAATCAAAAGGTAGATGATCTATGAATATCCTACTGAGAAAACTTGCTGGAGAGGTGGACTTAGGTGAAAATATGGAAATGCCACTCTGATCTCTTCTGCAACCCTAAAAGCAATGCAACCATGCCCTTTCACATGGGACTTTGTGTCTTCAATTGTACTTTCGTTGTTTTGTTAACACAGACCCACGATTGTGTTTTGTGGAGGGTAGCCTTTTATTCAAACACATATTTATCCACGCTTCTCAATTTTCCTAAGGGTATATAAGACTCATTCCTCCTCTTGGCTAATTCTCTTAGAGCCTTTGGCTCTGCCTTTTACTAAGAACAAAAAATACTTTGTTCTAAACATTATAATGTATGGCCAGTGAATGCTTATCAGCAGAAGCTCTGTTCAGAAAACAGTGTTTGTTTAGACACACCTAAAGGAAATGCAGTCCATCTCTGCCATTAGCTTAATAGTGATAACATTTCTTGAGTTCCGGGCATGTTTTAGGCATTGTTCTGAATGTTTTACATTCATTGTTTCATTTAATGCTATATCCACCTTGGGTCGTGTATCCCCCAGCTGACGATGGTGTAGCCAACACTTGCTTGAAAAGCTAACTCCATAGTCCAAGTCTTTAAAAACTACACTCTGCTGCCACCTGTTAGAATTGCTTGTCCCAGTGGACTTGGAGTGATACCATCTCTAATGCTGAGACACTTGGAGAAATGGCCCTGAACGACTCACTGATGAATGCAGTGTCAGGATTTTGTTGATAACGTTGATTATTGCATGAGATGGTGTCCTTCCTGTGATCTTAGAAGAGTTTTTCTCTGGCCCCAACACCTGAAGGCATTGTGTTTCTTTAGGACAACTAGTGTGTGTTTTATATTAAGAACAACTGGATATGTTTTCCTCTCTATATTAGCTGCTAAAAAGATTGGAGCCAAATGTGTGTTCTGCCTGCAGTAAATATATGTAAATTTTTGGCATGAATTTTGTACATCATTCCTACTTAGGGCTACTCTTTTTATCTTTATTTTCCTTTTGTTCAGATTTTCTTATCCATTATCTTTAATTGTATCTTACCCATTTTATAGATCATAATAAGTCACCTTGAATTCTTTTTTGAACAAAGTTGGATGGAAATAAATGAATTCTAATACAACTGTTCTACTCACTACATAGTCTTTAGTGTAGACTGGAAACCACTTGGGACCCCTGCAGATTCTGAATAATGGTTCCCACCAGTGAGACCACTGCTGTTGGGTCTAGTCTCCTTTCTGAAGCAAAAGTGATTCAAATTAAGGGAAGGACAATAGGCACCAAAGTCTCCTCAGTCTTGGCTCACTGGCTTTTTCTCAGTCTCCATATCAAGCCTCCAACTGTTTTTTAAAACTGGAAGAATGCGTTACTAAAAAACAAAAAACAAAAAAAACAAAAAAAAAAAAAAAAAAAAACGTGCTGGAAAAGCTTTGTAGGAAAAAGACTTATTTTGAGGACATAAATACAGATTCTAAATGTAACCAAAATGATTAATGCAACCCTCTCTTGTATCAGTATGAATCTGTAAGATGTCCAAGGGACTTTCACCAGACCCGATTACTACCTTATGAAGCCCTCCACATCTGTAGGGCTTCCCATCTGGTAAGTCACAGAGTGTGGAAAGCACACAGGGATCCGCCTCTGGTCCCTGCGAAGAAGGAAGGTGGTAATAAGAAGGGAACAAAGGAAAAGGGGACACACACAATGGAGAATTAAAAACCAGTATCAAAAGGAAGATTATTCTAGAGATTTAAGAGTGAGGAAGGGCAAATAAAAATGAATGAATCAGTAAAGAAAGAGGGAACAAGAATAAGAGGGAAGAAACACATATCACGCTAGACTGTTCTTTCTTTGCCAGTAGTACCTCCCTGGAACTAAAAAGCTTCAGGTCTGTACAGGATCTTGAGATCTCAGGCCCTGGGTGGTGGAAACCCAGAACATCTCAGAACATCTTTTCCCTAAACCACACTGATGGGCCTCTGTGCTGCCTCTCTTTACATGGTCCTCTTGAGCCACCATTCAAGACCCTCCCATGGTTTTGCCCTGGGTCTCAGGGAAGGGGGCTTCTTCCTGCAATGAGTTGGACCCCTTTCCCCCATGCTAAGTGTCTACCTCAAACATAAGCATTCATCACTAACAGTTGAATGCAGCCCCACAGGGCCCTGAAACATTGCCAACATTTTGCCTCCCACACTCCCAAGCGCAGAACAGTTTATATATGATCAAACAAAGGGTATCCATTCTCCCCCTCACAGCTGGCCTTAGATGAAATAAGGAAGTTTAGCCTTCAATTATGAACCATTTGTATTCAGACATAGCAGTGTGTGAGAGGAGCCTTGCTTTGTTGGCAGAGATTTTATTTCTGCCCTAAATCAGTGGTGCATGGAAGCACAGGCTATGCCTGTCCTGAGGAATATGAAGTCACTGCAAGGAGAGGCCCACCCTGCAGGGTTCAGAATCAGAACCCGCCACATGCCGTACTTAGGAACCTTTCTCTTTCTGAATAAAACCAGCCTTTCTTCGTTAGCTGAGCATATTTCTGAAGAATAGGAAATGGAAGTCTCAATAAACATCATTAAGTACTGAAAGGAGTAGCATAAAAGGGATGCCAAGTAGGAGAGTTTATATTATTTAGATGAAATTTGAATTCTAATGCAACACTCATGCCCGACCACTCCTTCTAATAGAACAGTAAGTTTTAGAAGCCCAATTACGCTGGGAAGACACTTCCTACTCAGTACAAGTGTCTTCTACCCGATGAGTGTTCCTCACAGCCCTGTCGCCTACCTCAGATGAGATAAGTGATGTTCTGGGGCCTTTTCAGATTATACTTTGAGTCCTTGCTTTTTCACACCTGGACTTTTGGGTGGAAGACAAAAGAGAAGAAAGTAAAACAAGACCAAGGGAATACTTACCACTCACCCTTTTTCCTGGAAAATGAGTAAGCAGGTGCATGATCCTTATAAAATGAATTCTGCATTGCTGACCACCGAGCTTCCCTTTTTAGAGCTGGCATTTGAGCCATGCTTTAAAGGTACATGAGACTAGGATCTGCTATGGAGTTTGCAGGCCTCGTGCAAAATGAAAATGTGAGATTCTTTGTTCATAAATTATTAAGAATTTCAGAACGGTGACAGCAGAGAATTAAACCAAGTGTGGGGCCCTATGTGACTACCAGCAGTGACAGTCACAGAGGCAAATGAAAGACATTTTACTCTCCTTGGGTCTTCCTCATAATGAAGTTGAAGTATCTGGAATAGCCTCCCCTTCATAGTGGTGACGAGGCTGCTGCCCTCAAAAGCAACAGCTTTAAAATGGTTTCTTTAGCTCTCTATTTTTCACTTGGAAAAAAATTTTCACCAGAAGTGCAGATTTCATCACTGCTTTGAAAACTCTTCTAAGAAGAAAGGATTATTGACAATCACTCACGTCACCACCCTTGGTTGTTGGGTGAAGGTAGGTAGACTTCTTCCTATTCTCCGGATCTCTATATGGAAGAATCTTCTAGTTACTGTGTCCGGGAAGTTTTCCACTGCAAGGAACAGAAGCTTGTCTTGAGATGGAGTAAACCATGGGAAATTCATGAGCTCACGTGACAAGAAGTCAGACATAGGGTGGTCCAGGGTTCGTTTTACCATCAGCTCCAGGCGCTTTCAAGACTGAGGTTTCATTCTGTCGTTTCCCTCCTGCCATCCTTAGTTACTACATCTGGGATCTGGTCTGAGTTCAGACCACATTTTCTTTATTAGGTTCAGGAAAGAAATTTCCTTCTGTGCTTCCAACAAAAATCCACAGATCCCACAGATATTTCCCACATCCCTGGAAGATAAGGGTGGGACGGGAAGGTTATTGTCAGAATTTGAGGCAGAACAAATAAATACCTGACAGCCCTCTGGACATCCTGTGAGATCTAAGTCAGAACAAGCAGCTCAGATCCTGCAGCTGGAGAGCTCCAGACATGTCTAAAATAATTAAAATAACAATATTTGCTGAAACTAGAAAGACACTTGGAAACAGAACAATACAAAGAAAACACCGCCGGGATATGTTTGTACACGTACACCAGTGTACACCCAACATGAAGCCAGCAAGACACAGTGGACGCTCTGCAATTTACACACAAACACTTGTCTGCTTTATTCTGTTGATAGATTCCAATCAATATTTCTCTGCTGCTCAGAAAAGAACAGGAATTCTCAAAGGGAATAACAACACCAACTCGCGTGAGGATAAATGTTTGTGAGTCACACTTAAGAATTCACCTTCTAGGCATTTAGATTCTGAGAACTCCCATGTAGCACAGCCCTGTGGCACTGTCTCGGGCCTCCTTCCAGAACTAGAGGAGTGAAGAATGTAAACAAATTGAAGGCGGAGCTCACTTTAGCAATCATTCATTCGACGTCTTGAATTTTTCTTTTGACAGTACATGCTTTCTTCTCATGCACTTTGGTGAAGTTTGGAGTAGTTGCCAGAGGATGATACATGTTCTTTAGATTCTTGAAGAGTCATCTAAGAAGGCAAAGCTTTTCATTTTCTAGACCTTCTAAACTTTAAGAATAAAAAAGAAAGCAATTAACTTTTTTCTTTAAATTAAAGTAATTCACATAGAATGTATTAATGGTTTCAGAGGTAGACTTCAGCGATTCATCAGTCATATAGAACACCCAGTGCCCATCACATCACGTTCCCTCCTTAATGCCCATCACTCAATTACCCTAGACCCCCACCCCTGCCCTACAGCAACCCTCGTTTATTTCCTATGATTAAGAATCTCTTAAGGTTTGTCTCCCTCTCTGATTTTGTCTTGTTTTATTTTTTTCCTCTCTTCCCCTAAGTGACAATAAACCTGAATATCCTGATCTGTGGAATTAGAGTTATAAGGCTTGGAATGCAAAAAAGTATTACTAAGAATTCTATTTTTATTGCCACAAAAAGTAGCAGTGTATAATTTCCCCCAGAATCCATTCAGCTGACATATACAAAACCCTGAGTATTCTCTAATTGCTTGGAATTCTTCTCCTGCTGTCACTGTACTTTAAAGGAATTAGAACTGCTCTCCATTTATAGCAATAACCAAGAGAGCTCCTCTCAGACACCTGAGCTTGGGTCAAGGCTGGCCCGGCACGTGGAGCAGCCCTGACGCGGCCTGGCGCCTTTCCCCAGGCATAGAGAGGAGGAGCCATGGCTCACCGGTGTGCTGCTGCTTACCTGCCTAACCACTGGGAATATTCCTACCTTGCTTCTTGGAAGTGGGCCAACCTGCGAGCCCTTGAGGAAGGAGAAAAAGCAGAGATTGAGGGTTGAATGAAGGACTAAATTTGAGCAACTCAGTGCCCTGCGGGCATTTAAAAATAGCAGATATGCAAATTTGCTGTGAACCAGAGCTCTGAGAGAAACTCAGCCCTTTCTTGGGTCGAGGCAAATCCAGAGTGCAGAGCCTCTCTAAAGGGGCCTAGAATGTAAGCTGCCAACCCCCTGCTGGAATCTCCATTCTCCTAGGGCTCTGCACCACCTCACTCCTGAGTCCCTTACTGCTGCTCCATTTTGTCAAGCAGAAGAGTAGTCTCAGCCCTAGGGATGAAAAAGGTATAAGACAATGTCTTGAAGTCTGAAAAAATGCCACCCAGGAATCCTTGCTGGAGACAGAGCTTATGCACATAATGACCATCCAGGTAGAATAATGAGTGCTAAGCACACATGAGAAACATACACAATCCATATAAGGATTCCAAAGAAGGACAAGAAATAAGACTTTTAAATCAAAATACATGCTCATGGTATTATTTTGATTCTCAAGCATATTTCTTGTAAACCTCTCCCCCAGAGGTGCACTGAATATAGTTGCTTATCTGGGATCCAGTGAACCATCCATTCACCAAACTTTCTCAAAACCCCTACTAAAGTGTAAACATTAGAGAGCAGGGAATTTGGTCTGGTCTGTTCACTCTTGACACCTAGCAACTCTAAATATGCCTAAGATAGAGTGGTACTTAATCACTGCTTGTTGGATAAATGAATGGCATGATAGCATCTAGTGTGTTAGAAGGCTACAGGTTACAAAGACAGTCATACACATTTTCTCATTTAGTCTCCACAGTAGCCCTGCAAAGTGGGCTATTATTCTTATCTTCATTTTACAGGAGATGGAGTTAGTGTTCTACTACTACTGCCCAGAGTAACTAAACTAGTAATGTACAATTTACTAGTTTGGATGCAGATGCTGCTCATCCAGTCCTGGTTCCATGCCTTGTCATCACTCTCAAGGTGCTTGCCTTAGGAAGAGAATGGCTGGGGTGAAGGTGGCCTCACTAACACGTCCTTGTGACTTGTTTCAGGTGGGTCTTTTTCGAAAATCGGGCGTGAAATCTCGAATCCATGCATTACGTCAGATGAATGAGAACTTCCCCGAGAATGTCAGCTATGAGGACCAGTCTGCGTATGATGTGGCAGATATGGTAAAGCAGTTCTTCCGGGACCTCCCAGAGCCTCTTTTCACCAACAAGCTCAGCGAGACCTTCCTCCACATCTATCAGTGTAAGTGGAAGTACTGCAGATCAGTGTTCCCGTGTGCACCCATCCACTTAAAGCATTCTTTAAAAAAAAAAAAAAAAATATTTTATTTATTTATTCATGAGAGACACAGAGACTGAGAGAGAGGCAGAGACACAGGCAGAGGGAGAAGCAGGCTCCATGCAGGGAGCCGGACATGGGACTCGATTCCGGGTCTCCAGGATCACGCCCTGGGCTGAAGGCAGCGCTAAACCGCTGAGCCACCCGGGCTGCCCAACTTAAACCATTCTATAGGCTGTCTGCCAGTTATGCAAGTAGTGCATGAATCCATAAAGAAATGTATAAAAGGTATCATTCTCTGCTTCTTTCCAGAAGTAAACTTTGTTCACAGTTTGATATGAAAATCTCCAGGCCATTTTTTATGCAGAAAAATACCTTTTTGACATCAAAATATTCCTCCTCAGTAGGGTTTTGTGTAAGATCTGAAACTAACACTCAATGTACTTTTAATAACTTTAAAGTGAAAACGGGACACAATAGAATTTATTTCATATATAAATGTTTTTTAAAACTTTAATTTTTTAAAAAAATAAGCATTTCCTTGAGATACATGAAATTCAAAGCCAAATATGTTAAAATGACCAGAAATAAAAAACAAATGTGTTTTAGTACAATGTATTTTAAGTGATGAAAAGCAAGCAAACTAAATCAAGCTTATGCTTAATTCAACAATTTGTATTTTCACTTGGAATTTTTTAAGTGATGTTAAATTAATAATTCTCAGCAAAACCCCTGTAATTAAAATAATCATTGAATAAAACAATGTCTGATTAAAAAGCATGTCCTTCTAAAGGTAGCTACAAAGGGGTATTAGAAATCAACATGTGACTCTTTCTTGATGCAATAATGTAATGATTATAAATTATTTTAGTGGTCCAAGTTCTGATTCTTTAGAAGAAATGTATTTGGCATGTGGACTTTGAGTTTTCAGGAACATATACATGAAATGAGGCTCAACATGGAATTGATCCAACTTGAAGAAGATCCCTGCTATAGAGAATTCTGTGCTAACTGTGCTTAAGGAGCCTACAATATTGCAAGTCCAAAAAGGATTATGATAAATACCACTTGTAAAAACAGGATAAAGTGATGACCCACTAAATAAATATTATTGTGTCAAAGTGAATAGGTTAAGTTAAATTAATGATACGTGGTGCATGATCCCAAACACAGTTCATGATTTTGTTGCCATAAGAGGTTGATCTGCATTTTTCCAGTTAAGCCTCCCTCATGGTTTGGAACTATCATATATGATTCTTTACATTTACTCAGTTCTCGGGTTAGGGTTGACATTAGTCTAAGATTAAAGCCAGATTATTTCCAAGAGATAAATCCCTTTGGTCCTTTCTGAAACTCACCAGCAAGAAACCAGATCAAAGAAGGGTTTATTTTAGCTGAGCAAACATTAACTGAGTTCCGCTTACGCACAGGGCACTGTGTTGAATGCTGCAGATGGTATGGATGGGTAAGACTTACTCTCTGCTCTTAAATACCTTACAGCTGAGGGAGATGAGACATGTACAGACATAACTGCCATATAGCAAGACTGGAGAAATTCTATAATAAGGTTACAAAGAAAACCCAAGGAAGTTGAGATGAGTACCAGGACTTGGTGTGGACAACAGATGGTGGAGAAATTGGAAGGAACACTTGTTGAGTGACACAAATAGCATGAGCATATGCCAGGAGTGGACAGGGTGTTCGTCTGGCTTGTGTGAATGGTAACTGTATGACACAATACCAGTGACTCTGAAAAATGAGACCGGGGCCATCCCAAGGAAGGGCATTGAATTTCAGGGCAAAGAGTTCATACGCGATTCATTAAGCACTGAGGAACCCTTGGGGTTGAGGTGGTTGCCAGTTACAATGCTCTCAGCTGTAAAGACAGAACCAGAAATCCAACAAGTAAACAATAAGGAAATTTTATAATCTAACATGGCAAGAAATCTGGAATTAAGTAATTCCAGAGTCAGTTAATTTCATAGCTCCGTGATGCCAGGGCTGATGTCAGCCTCTCTTGGTTATGCTCTCAAGGTTGCAATACAATTACCATAACTTACAATTATCATGTCTTCCCAAAGTCACACTCAAAGGCAAGAAGAGAACAGAAGGGCTTCTCCTGGGACATATGTCTCTTTTTATCAGGGAGATAAATTTACAGAAGCTCCTAGCATTTATCTTGGTCACGTAGGTGAGAAATGGTTTATACGTTCTCCCTTAATTCAATCGCTGGAAAGAGAGCTGGGATTACCATTTGGGGTTTAGGCCAACATGGTTATGCCCTGGGTCTGAGGGAAGGGCTCATCTTCCCTGAGATTATTACAGCCTGCATTCGAACAGCAAGTGTGTTTCCTTATGGAGGAGGAAGGAGAGAGTAGGTGTTGAGTAGGCGGCCAGGTCTGTGTCTGTCACAAGGGTCCATGTCCATCAGAACTGCTCTAGTCACCCATGAATCTGGAAGTGGTGAACAAGAGATACTGGACTCTACAAGAACAGAGGGTTAGTGATAAGCTGACACATTAACTGAGGTGCTGGATTACCTGCAGTGACTTCCAGCAATGAGACTGGAAGTTCAGTGTTCCATGGGTAGACTCTAGAGTCAAAGGGAGGAACCATTCTTCCTCCACTTCTCCAGAGCAGTTCTAGTTTTAGCTGTATTACTTCTTGGATATTTATCAAATGATTCATTAGAGTTTAGATGGATAATGAAAATAGCTGAAACCCACTGGTCTACAGTAGGGAGAATGGAGGGATCAGAGACTACTCTGTAGTCTTCAGGTTTGGGGACGGGGAGAATATTGAAAAGAGGGGAAGGAGAGCCAGTTTGAGGGCAGGGAGAGCAGAGGTGTTCAGGACCAACTGGATGTTGAGTTTGAGGTGCTGATAGCCATCCACATGGTTGCCATTATCAACACTAAGATATGCAGATCTAGAATAGTCCCCTGAGAGCTGAGAAAGAGGCAGGAACTACAAGTGTCAGTGTAACAAAGGTCCAAGACGATAGGATCCAAAATGAATGCTGAATTTAAGGACTAGTAGTTCACCTTCACAATCATTTTTTAGTAGAAAAATCATAGAAGATACTTTCTGACGGATAAAGGAACAAGGGAATAGAAAGTTGAGGTGACATGAAGCCATGACAGATGACTCGTAAAAATTGTGTCGTGGAAGAGAAGGCCTGCCATGTTAAGTTAAACAATGTATATACACTAGACACCTTAGCTAAAGCAGCATATTTAGAAGCACAATGGCTTGGCTGAATTTATAACACTTCAGTACAGGCTTGAAATCATTAGTGGTGTCTCCTTCTATTTCAACAGAAGCAAGAAAAAAGAAAAAAGTTCTGCTAGAATTTGAACAAAATGAAAAAAAAAAAGAATTTGAACAAAATGGTTCTTTTCGACTAAACCCAGGTCTATCTTGTGCTGCACAGTGGACATGGTGGGGTTAAAGATGGGTTCTAGAACACTGAATGTAGTCAGACTTTTCCAGAAATGTGGATGTGCTGGCTGCCTGTGCCAGGAGCGTGCCCACCCCGGGCTGTCCGATGGAGAGAGTAGGTCCCAGGCAGAAGACCACCCCACAGCCTCTCTGGAGCAGCAGGCTCCAAATTTATCATGTACCCCTACAAGTAGTGAATACCTGAGCATGTTTACTTACTTATTTTTTCATAATAGAACTATACTGTGATATACGGTGCACATTCTAAAGCATACCCAATCAGTATTTTTAAAGCATGAGAGAAAACATAAACACCATTGGAAATCCTGATATTTTCTTCTCACAAGTCAAGGATTATCACAAACACATTCCCCCATCCCTTCAAAGGACAGACACCCTACTGCAAAGACCTGCCCTAAGACATGGTATTTTAAGAAAGAGGATGCACCCAAAGTGAGCTGCTGATGATAACTTTCAGAGTGAGAAGAATAAGGGCAGTGAGTCAGATCTCAAAGATCAGTAACAAACACATCCAGGGGGCAGCAAAATGCAGTGCCTAGCACCCACTTGCTGTGATTTTCTCCATCGGTTCACATCTGGGACCAGTGCCCTTCTAACCCACTATCACCACCACTCCACAAGGGCCGCCCTAAAGGGGAATGGCCTGGCACAGCCAGCCTTTCTCCATAACCTTAGTGAGCCTAGTTCCTCTTCCCCAGGTACAACCTCAATTTCCATAGTCTCCAAGATTATGAAGTACGTGACATTGGGTCACCACAGGGAGCCAATAGCACATGTCCTCTGCACTGAGCCCGGGTGACTTGTAGGAAAAAGAAAGATGTGTGCAGCTGACCCTCAAGGAGCTGACCCACTAGGAGTCACTCCAGAGAGCCAGCCAGCTGGATCCCACCACTCACAGTTAACTGTGCCAAGCTGGCATCAAGGCCTGGCTGTTCCACCAGGGGTGGGGAAAGGCAAGGCTGATGTCTCGTAACACAGTGGTGTCCGAACCGGCTCTGTAGAGCCCTCGGCATCCTGAAAGGTGCTTCCCAAGCTGTCGGGGCTGGGGGCGGCGGGGGTGGGGGGAAGGTGGGCATTAGGGAAGCCAGACCAACAGTGCCCCAGCCTATTGCCAACTTCAGCCAGAGCAGAAAACAAGATTGAAAATAACCGAGCAGGTAGATTGCTCAGAAACCATGAAAGGCCCGGCAGGGGGCGTCCCTTGCCAAATAGCGTCTCGCTGTGAAGATGGCAGGTTTGGAGTTGGACTGCTGGGGTTCCAGTTCCATCTCTGCCTCTCTCTTACCAGCTGTGAGGCCTGAGCAATGACGTACTTTGTGGCTGTGGCCATGGTGGTTGATGATGGTCCTGTCTCTGAACGCATCTTCATCCCCGAGAAGGGGAAGCTCCCTCACTATCTCCCCGCTGGCTCTTTCTATGGCTGTTCCCCTATGACCTGGCCCCCACTTGTCCACAGATGTCCCCAAGGAGCAGCGGCTGCAGGCAGTGCAGGCTGCCATCCTGCTGCTGGCCGATGAAAGCAGGGAGGTCTTGCAGACACTGCTGTGTTTTTTGAACGACGTGGTCAACTTGGTGGAAGAGAACCAGATGACGCCCATGAATCTTGCTGTGTGCCTGGCCCCTTCCCTCTTCCATCTTAATTTACTGAAGAAAGAAAGCTCCCCCAGGTGGGTTTTTCTCATCAAAAGCCATGATCCTAAACCAGGTATTTCCCCTAGTTGATTTTACACACACACACACACACACACACACACACACACACACCTTCTTGTGTTGTATTTCAGCTTGGGGATTTGCCACCATTTAGTTTATAATCAGAAAATGTTCCAAGGAGACTTAATTCCCATGCTCAGTTATGAATCCCAGTAGTATGGAAGGATGCCCATTGCAATCCAGAAAGCTTGAGGAGTAGTGTTGTGGTCTGTGTGTAGTGCGTGAGTAGGAAGCAGGAAAGAGTAGAAGTCATATTTACAATCTTTAATGAAAAAAGCAGGACCTAAGGCTCCAGAACAGCTGCCTACAGTGATGTGGTTTCAAACTTGGGGAAAAAATAATTTCTCCCCCAGCAGCTTTTCCTGCCCTTGTAGTTTTCCATGGTTTTTCATTAGAAACTGTCAGACTCTTAAACTGACTCAGAATATTTAGGCCATGTGCTCATTGTTTTTATTTGGCAATGAGAAAGCCTGGGATCTGGATTAGCATCCGGGCATGACCCAAAAACAAAAGGGATGAGCTCAGTGTTGCGAAAAGCCCTTGGGTTTGGGATCTGCTTACTGACTCTGCCCTTCAATTACAGAGTCATACAGAAGAAATATGCCACCGGGAAGCCAGATCAAAAGGACCTCAGTGAGAACCTGGCCGCCGCTCAGGGGCTTGCCCACATGATCACGGAATGCAACAGACTGTTTGAGGTGAGCAAAAGGTTCCAGCAGCCTTCCTCACAGCTCTTGGAGCTACATAAGATGCTTGGAATGGTTGCTACGTTTGTGGCTCATATGTGTTCATTCCTGATTTTTTAAGGACAATAGTACACTCCGTAGCTCCGGTCTTTGCCTCTAAGAAATGTGAGGAGCTAGCTGTACAATAGAGGCTCTGCCGGTTAGACACCTGGGGTTGCTGTGATGATGGTTTTCAAGGAAACGGTTACATTACCTTCCATTGCCAGATTCAAGGCCAGCCTGCCAATTACGTTGCATTTGTTAACTTGGACTTGATGAGGTTCAACATCTGTGTGTGTGTGATATTGAGCAATCCCTGTCAACTAAGAATCAATGACAGCTCTGCGTATAGCTGCAGATATGTTCAAGAAGTAACTGAACTAGACTTCTGGCATACTTTTTGTGGTATAACTGGCATTTGTAAATGGGGAAAGTGTGCTAAAAAGGTAAAGGTATTTCTAAGTCATATTTGAGGTTTCCTTTAGGTCTGTGTGCTTAAAGTTTCCTCAGCCCACATTTTGCCAAACTGAATAAAAATACGTTTAAAGTAAAATAAAAGGGAAATGGAAAGACTAAAAGGGAAGTCATTGAAATGTTTTGAATAATAACTGTAGTCTCAGAAACGTATTTGTTTTTCCCGACTTTAGGAAATGCTCCCACCCCAGCCTTGCCGCCAATCTTGGGCAAACATCCCTGGCCCCATGGCACCAGGCCCACTGCCCATACTGTGGTTTTTGACAAAATTACTTTGCTTTCTTTAACTATCAGCCTCAGCTTTTCCTTAGCTCAGTATGTTGCTCTTTCGTGCATCTGTTGGTCCAGGTCCCTCAAGAGTTGGTAGCCCAGTCCCATAATTCTTATGTCGAGGCTGCGATCCATGCTCCAACTCTGGAAGACCTGGGGACCCAGCTGGAAGAGAGTGGGGCAACTTTCCATACGTACCTGGAGCATCTTGTCCAGGGCCTCCAGAAAGAAGCCAAGGAGAAGTTCAAAGGCTGGGTCACATGTTCCAGCACAGACAACACAGATCTTGCTTTCAAAAAGGTAATCTCAGGGTAGCTCAGTCGGTCAAGCGTCTGCCTTCATCTCAGGTCATGATTCCTGCGTCAAACTCCCTGGTGAGCGTATGCTCTTAAATAAATAAAATCTCAAAAAGGTAATCTCAGGGGTTGGAAAAAATTACCCCCAAAGAGCCATGTGTAACAAGTAGGGATTTGTTTTGCTTTATAAATGGCCATTCCAGGGGTGCCCTGGTGGCTCACTCAATTAAGTGTCTAACTCTTGATTTCGGCTCAGGTCATGATCTATCTCAGGGTCGTGTGATCACACTTCCCGATGGGCTCCATGCTAGGTGTGGAGCCTGCTTAGGATTCTCTCTCTCGGTCTGCCACTCCCCCACCACCTCTAAAAAAATATAAATAAGTAAAATAAATAAATAAAAATGGCCGCTCTGTCCATGGGGTTTGGCACACACCTGAATAGGCCAAGGATCCACTCTGGAGATTGCCAAGCACTCCCTATTGCAGATCATCGGAGTGTGGACTGTGAAGCTAGGCTGCTGGATGCCAGTCATATCCCTATCTCTTAGCTGTGTGATGTTGGGCCAAGTCTCATGCCTCTCTGTGCCTGTTTTCTCATTTGTATAATGAACCTAATCCTACCACTGTCAGAGGAGGATTATTTAAAAATAAAATGGGTTAGAATCTTTCCTGGCACACAGTACATACTGTATGTGTTGGTGGTTATTATTTGTATTATCACTATTATTTATTTTTATTATTTATTATTTTATTATTTTTCTTCTACATCTTAACTTTAAAACCTGAAGTGTCCAGGAATCCCTGGGTGGCTCAGCGGTTGAGCATCTGCCTTTGGCCCAGGGCGTGATCCTGGAGGCCTGAGATCGAGTTCCGCATCAGGCTCTCTGCATGGAGCCTGCTTCTCTCTCTGCTTATGTCTCTGCCTCTCTCTCTCTGTGTCTCTCATGAATAAATAAAATCTTAAAAAAAAAAAAAAAACCCGAGGTGTCCAGAATCACTTGTTCAAGTCACATAATCGAAGATGTTTTCCGAATGTCCAGTGAAGAATGGTAGGTTCTGGCTGGAACTCGTTGACCTCTTCAACCTTCGGTGGTGTCTTTTCCTAAGGTGGGAGATGGGCATCCTCTGAAGCTGTGGAAGGCCTCCGTGGAGGTGGAAGCGCCCCCTTCCGTGGTTTTGAATCGTGTTCTGAGAGAGCGCCACCTGTGGGATGAGGATTTTGTCCAGTGGAAGGTTGTGGAAACCCTGGACAAGCACACAGAAATCTATCAGTATGTGTTGAACAGCATGGCCCCCCATCCTTCCAGAGACTTCGTGGTCCTCAGGTAAGCCTGACTGTAGGGTTTAAGATATTTTTCTTTTTCCCAAAAGCAGATTAAGATCTGCATATTTAAGCATTTCTCAGGGTTCTACCACCAAAGCTCAGCCTCCACTGGGGATGCTAAGCGAGCGCTCATTTTCCTGGTGAAAACTGACTTTGCTGTATTTATGCCTGACTTCGTGCTTCCTGCACCCACTTTACAGCTCTGCTGGGCTCTCTGATGGCCCCTTTCATTATGGAACATATGGTTTATTAAGCCACAAATATTGTTCTTTCCTCAGAAGAGCTGCTGTTTGTCCAGTTGCCCTTTCTGCCAAATTATGCAAATCGAGTCTGACTTTTCTCCTGATTTGGCCTTTCTCCCTCGGGAAAGCAAGGCTTTGGTTTGTGTAGCTCTCAAGATAGAAGTGTGTGTAATTTCAGAATCCATCTGTATAACTTCAGATATTCACAACTCATTGCCATGTATGGAAAGCTTGGCCCAACTCCGAAGGTCCAATTCTGTAGAGACAGTCGGATGTTCAGCGAGATTTCAGGGCCTGACAAGGCCTGCGAGTCTGGTGTCTACTGTTGAAGTATTGCTTCTGATCGATGTATGGGTTGAGCTCTGGCTCCCTGCCCTCTGGGTTTGGAAGGGGGTGCTCAACCAATGATAGGAAGGATGCCCAGTACAGCTGTGCACATGGGCTGGTGAGTCAGCATTGAATCAGAAAGAACATGGACTGAGGATACTAAGAAACAAAATAAAATATAATTAAAACAATATATTCTCTTTTTTTAATTGATAACTGATGGAAAACACTGTCTCTTCCCATAGATTGGCAGTGTAAAAGGAATCACTAGTGAAATTGCTGAATGTACATTTCAAAATTTCTTTATGAAACTCGTTTTGATGGCAAACTACAGGTCACTTTTCACATGGGCCTTTGGAGTTGGTCCTTGGGACTCTGAATTTTAAGGATCATTTTTCCCTAAATATGTGTGTTTATCTTAGCAACCTTGGGATCCTGGAGGAGAATGTGAGCAGGCTTAAGGGTGGCTTATTACCACAGTTATGGGAACATTTGTCATCTCATGGAATTCAAATTTCACATCTTCACTCTTATAAGCAGCAGATTAAATAGTTCTTCTGGGATGGCAGCCATGGGAATGGAGCCATGCCATAGAGAGGGCTGAGGGCCAGAGCCCATGCATGGAACCTCCCTCCTTCTGTCCACCCAGCAGTCCCGCCAGCCTATTTTTTAGTACAGGGCATTATTCCAGCTGCATGGGGAGGCTGTGGTCTGTGACTACAACAGACCGCAGTCCTGCTCTCTTGGGATTTACATTTTATCAGGAAGGGAGTGTCAATCAGTAATAAGTAAGGGGATAATGTTACTTATATTAAGGGGGGCATAAGTAAGATAGGACAGTGATTAAGGGGTTGAATTTTAAATACAGTGGTTAGGGCAGAGTCTCACAGCATTGATAGTTGATCTACAACTTAAAGAAGAAAGTGGGTGAATCATGAGGCTCATGGGGGAAGAACTCAACACTCAGGAAAATAAACCATGCACCAGACATAGTTCTGACAACAGGGATTCCTGTGGTTATTATGATACAAGAAGGTAGAAAGTGACAAGGTGAGGAGGTCACAGAGCTGAAATGCTTCTCTACGGAGGCTAGCAATCCATTTAGGACTGCCACTTTTACTTCTTGCTTGATCTCCTTCTTTAAATCCTCAGGAGCTTCTGGTGATAGTTAACTGAGGCTTTTCCCATTTTATCCCCACAAATCTGTACAGCTCCCAGTCTTTATCACTAATCATATCATCGCACATGAGGAGAATGGTCACACCCATGGAGAAGCTACGAGGCATTTGTATAGGGCTTGCTTCTTGTTCTTGTGGGGCACGTATAATAGTTTCTCTTTCTGGCGTGGTAGGACAAGATGGATGAAGTTATAGATGACGTGGCCAAGCAAGGGATAGGATTTGTGATGTAAATAGCTGAGATTATGATAATGAAACCTATGTCCTATGATGGAAATGGTTGTACACAGATGCTCTCATGGTTCCTGACTTCTATCTACCACATTTTCCTGAGTGATAGCCCCCTCTCTGCTTGAATAGCTCCTGTCACAGGGAACTTACTGCTCCTCAGATTGCCTGTTTCATTTTTGGAGAGCACGTTTGAGTCAGATTGTCTCTATACTGAAGTGACACATGGCATCCCATCTCTGCCTGCTGGGGCCAAATCAACTGTTTTTTCTCATTCCACTCAGGAGCCACTCAGGTATTTGAAAACAATTAGCAGTCCACATGTGCCTAGTTTGCTTCAGGCTGGGTACCGCCAGCTCATTGTTTTCCTTTAAGACTGAGTTGAGCATCACCTCCTCCAGGAAGCCTTCTCCTGTGTGCCTTCCCTTCCCTTCCACAGGATTGCAGAGCAATGTGTGCACAGCCACAGTACTGTGCTTACCTTGGTGTTTTAGAGGTCTCTTTGTATGCCTGTTTCTCTCCCTTGGTTGTGTACCTTCGTGTGGATACTCATGTACCCGGTAGGTGTTTGTTTGCTGAATGAATTGAATGTGCAAGGCCTAGTTCTAAACCTGTAAGGCCAACCCTTCAGTAATGGCCAGGAACCTCTGAGGCCTCGGTTTGGGGTTCCAGAAGCAGATTAGAAATGGCAAGACCAGTTCTGGCCCCTAGGTCAGAGGGCTGAGACCCTTGCTTTGAATTGCAGTGTAAAAATTTTACACACCCTTATGGAAGCCATTGGTTTCATCTAAGGTTTGGGATTTGAGCAGGAAAACACAGCTCAATGCCATGCCCAGGGTTTTCTTTCTCTCTTGGCCTTAATTTTGATGTGCCGGTTGTTGTGTGACAGGACCTGGAAGACCGATTTGCCCAAAGGAATGTGTACCCTGGTGTCCCTCTCTGTGGAGCACGAGGAAGCCCAGCTCATGGGCGGCGTGCGGGCCGTGGTGATGGATTCCCAGTACTTGATAGAACCGTGTGGCTCCGGCAAGTCGAGACTGACCCACATCTGCAGGATAGACCTGAAGTAAGTGTGCCCTCCCCAGGGTGGCAGGCACGCTGTCTGAGCCTCAGCTCCAGTGGCGGGATCGCCAGGGCCCTGTTTGCCATCCCGATTTCTTATTTCACTCTACTTTGTTTTTTCAGTGCCATTAGCGTGCCTTCATAGGTGATTACAGATCCTTTTCTCTGTTTTCCTTTTCCTCATCTTTCCTAAAACTCTGACCTGCTTCTGTGACCCTTGGCTTTTCTTTCTTCTCCATGTTGCTCCTGTTTCCCTATATGTGCCTCCTGCGCAGAGCAAACACACACGCATGGTGGCTGCTCAGTAAAGGCGAGTCCCGTTCTCTTGTGCTGCTGTTGTGCCAGCTCTCTCTTTGCTGTCCTCTCCTCTTAACCTGCTTTGAGAAGAAGCTAGCTTAAATCCAACCCCGTCAGAATGCCTAGCTGGCTCAGTGGTTGAGTGTCTGCCTTCAGCCCAGGGCGTGATCCTGGAGACCCGGGATCGAGTCCCACGTTGGGCTCCCTGCATGGAGCCTGCTTCTCCCTCTGCCTGTGTCTCTGGCTGTCTCTCTGGGTCTCTCATGAATAAATAAATAAAATCTTAAGAAAAAAAAAAATCCAACCCCATCAAGGCAGTCATGATGCTGAACAAGTTCCAGTCTGGGTACCATATAAACAGAATTTTCTCAGTGAATTCCAGAATTCAGTCTGAATCTTCCCTGAGGAGATGGTGTCATCGTAAAGCATCCAATGAACACTGAAAAGATGGACTGAATACTTGGCCAAAGAGGCATATTCAAGGCACCTGATGACAGAATGAGGTTCTCAGATCCTCCAGGGGTCAGCCCTGAATTGTAGGCGAGTGCACGAATGGGCAGGGCACAGGACAGCACGCTCTGTCATGATTAAGTGCTGAGATTTGGAAAAAAGTTTTCCCACTTTCTTTCTGATTTTTGTCTCCACAGAGGTCACTCTCCAGAGTGGTACAGTAAAGGCTTTGGACATCTGTGTGCAGCGGAAGTTGCCAGGATTAGAAACTCTTTTCAGCCCCTCATTGCTGAGGGTCCAGAGACTAAAATCTGAGTTTTCCCCAGTGTGACATCAAACTCAGGGAAGAGGAAGTGAACGGAAACACTTGTGGGAGAGAGTGTGCTCATGAGAAAGCAAGAGAGAGAGAGACTGACATGGTTAATGCTTAAAAATGGAAACACTGAGAAGTTGGAATGTTGAAGATGCAGGAATTTCTGAGAACTTTCTTAGCCTTCCTGGAGATGGCTACATCCCTACTAATATAATATTTTTAAAAATCAGAACATTTATCTATGTTACTTAAAATTAAATGGATTATTCCTTGTGCATTGCCGAATTTGCTATTTAAAGGCTTCTAAGAAGCATACTCTTAACTGTAAATAAATGTATTTATAGCCTATGTACATATGTGTGTATATCTCTATCCTTGCTGTATATATGTACAGTATCAATTTTATATATAATTGCATCTTTCAAAAAGGAACGCATCTGACTCAGTGAGTCCTTTCCTCACTCTTGTGGTTCTTTCCAAGTTGCTCTCCCATCTCCCTACGACCATCCTGTAAGCTGAGCAGAAGCTGCTGCTAACACCAAGGTGTGAAAACGTGTAATCTGTCAGTCTGCCCTGCTGTCTAACCAAAGATTAGCTAACCAAAGGAAAACAACAGTACAAGGTTCTTATTTGTTGTCAGTTTGTGCGTGTGATTCAAAAACTGAGCTTAGGGTGTTGGATAGAGCCAGGAAAATAATTTGTACTCCTCTTAAAAGCAAAGAAGTGGGGAAGAAGTTGTGACCAAGTGGAAGGCTAGGTTACCAGTTGCCAGTGGACCCAGCCAGGTGCAGTTTCAATGAAATGTCAGATGCCCACAGGCCGCTGGAGTCAGCATAAGTAACTGAAAGAAACTTTTCCCTGCTGGTTAGAGCCAAATAGGATAGCCTTTATACATTCACAGCCAAAGGGAGGCTCTGTGTCTTATCAAGTTTTCATAGATAACATTTCATCATGTTCTTAAATGTCATTCTCTATGACCAGTGGCCTACTTGGTCACAGTTAATTGGTATTTTCTTACCAATATATTGCACTGAACTTAACTCTGGACACCAGACAAGGGGAGGTGATGGTCATTTGAGAGTCCTGGACCATTACAGTTTCAGGGAATTCTTATTTTGTTACATATGATGCTCTAAAGATAGAATTCATTAAAGTTTTGCGATTTGAAAGACAGGGTTTTAAACTAATGGTAAAACCAAAACTATACTCTGCAATTAGTTTTAGAAAATATAAACAGGTTTCTTAATTTCGTATTTCTTCATTAGCCAGTCAAGCTTACCTAGATGTTTGACCCAACCTTATTTATTATTGTAGAGACTAAGCAGATCGACTCTCCTTAACCAATTGCTAATGTATTTTAGTTGTGGGGTTGGTTTTATTGTAATTCAACAATGAAAGAGAAGAAGATAAGTTATTATGTTTGGCTTCAGGGAGAGATTTTCTTTGGTAATCCATGAGAGATTGGTATCATAATTTAGCAACTGGTGTGGGAGGAAAAAAAAACTTAAATGAGTGTTTTCCCCTTTCTTGTATTGTATGCATTTATGTTATTATGTAATGTTTTTTCCTATAAGCAATGTGCAATTCTTTTATTGAGAGAAATAAAAATGCTATGTATGAGTTCTATATGGTGCAAAGGAAATCATACCATTTGTTTATGACCCAGGAATTTTTTATTTCCTTGCCTACAAAAGATGGTGCCAGCAAATCCATAATTTTCTATTTGGACAGTGCTCTGTGAACAAAATAAATTCACTTATGCCATGCATCTTAGGTTTAACCATATATGCTGGATTACATTCATATGCATAGACAAGATTAACAAAGTCTAGTTTAACACCTGTCCAGAGATAGAATCCTAGGTGTTTGGAAAATGTGATAGACACACAAAGATGAATCGTATCACCGAGTTTAGCGTGCACACAATCATCTGGAGACCTTGTTCAAATGCAGACTCTGATTCAGGCAGTCTGGAATGAGAGTCTACATTTCTAACAAGTCTCAGGGATGCCCATGCTGCTGGCCCAAAGGCCACACTCTGGAAAGCAAGAGGATACAAAAAACTAATATGATTGTGTTTCTGACTCCTCCTCACTTCGAATTATCTGACTGACTTTTCTTTTTTTACACACATACTAATCACATCACCACCACATAACACAGTGCGTCTAAAAAAAAAAACCCAAAAAACAAAAAAAAGGAAAAAGGAGGGAAAAGGTGCATCAAGCTTGTTTGTCAAGTACCACAGTGTTTTACTCATGGTTATCTTGCCAATGGAAATAAAATATGATATTGCATTTAAATATTATATTTATACCTCATGTATATTTTTACCTCAATTGTTGGTATCAGTCATCAATTGTAAATAAATAATTGCCAAGACAAATACATTTATATACATTAAATATTTCCTATTTTCTATAAAATATATGTTGATTTTCATGCTTCATCCTGTAGGTTGAAAACCTGTATTCAGTATCTCTCCCAAATACAAGGAGGTTGTTAACATTCACTAACAGTCTCGGTTTCTTAAAATGTGTCAAAGGCATTAGAGTGATGGGAAGGGCTGATTCTTTACATTTCACTGTGCTTAAGACTGGAAGTCATCAAAACACATTTATGGTATTTTTTATCAAAGATTCCGTAAACTCTAGCTACATTTCATTTTAACTGAGAAGACCAGAAATTGAGATGTGATGAGGTGACTTCTGGCTGCAACAGTAGATCACGAAGAGTAGCCCACATCTGGCTCTAAGCCTCTTGGCCTCATTCTGTTTGTTCTCTGCTTTACTTCTAAAAGATAACAAAAGTAGCTCCTAATCAAGTACGCAGGAGCTCCCTAGCATTCTCAACTACAGGCTCCAAAAGCCACAAAAGACCATATGCCCCCATAGAAATGTTCCAAACTCTGCCCTCTGTGCATCTCCCTCAAGCCTTCCTCTTTTCCTTGAAAGTTTTGCCTTTCATAGGCAAAGGAGGAATTTCAGTTGCCCCTTTCTTCTACTTCAAAGAAGAGAACATAGTGGTCATTCTAGCAGCCCCTGGCTACAATGTCCTGAGACCCTTAGGCCATATGAATTCAAACTTGATTGCAAGCATACTTGTAATTCTTAGGTATGACCTATTCTACTTCTGTCTTTTGATATTTAGCTGCAGAAAAAAAAAAAAAAAACTGGTCATATGTCTTCTTCTCAGGATGATAGGGTAGAGGGATAAAATAGACTCCAGCAAAGGGGAGTGTCACACACTGACCCAAAAGCAAAATCAGTCCAGGCCGACTGCATAAGGAATTAAGAAAGAAAGACTTGAAGTTACAACACTGTAAAGCCACAGAATTTGAACAACTGGCAACATGCAATGCTAGGCATGCCTAGGCAGGCCACATCCTTGCTAGACTGAATGTTTACTTCCATTCTAGCAGTCGCACCTAACAGGCTAGCCAAATGCCTCTTAACCCACATCCTCCTTGTGCAGAGATGAGGCTCAAAATCCCAAATAATGCTGTCCCTTTGAGGCAAAACCTTCTGCATAGTTTGTTCATGCAGAGCACTCCATTGGACACTGAAGGGGAGATGGAACACTGGGCAGGCAGAGGTGTGGATAGTGATAAGCAGCAGTACATTCTTGTCACCAGTTAGCAAGGACTGAACCACTGCTCCCAGCAGAAATATAAGGATAGGTTCCCATGAGCCTCTACTCACATTTTTGTCAACCAATCAGCATATAACCTTGTTCTAGGTGCACTTCTGTTTAATAGAAATTTCTTACAACTAATTATTTACCCACAGTATTTCTTTATAGTAAAGCAACAACCGTCAAGAAAGGCTTAATATTTTCTGGAACCCGAGTAATCTGTCTATAAATTTCTTTGGCTTTCAGCCTCGCAGCCTTGCTTTTTAAATCATTATCTTTTGTATGGGCCATCATCTTATGAATCCACAAATTTAGGGCTTTCTATCTTGTCCACAGCTTTGTCATGCATTATCAGTGTTACTTTCCAGAGTAGCCTGACTTACAGATCAGTGTATTGCCTCTTCCTTTTTCTAAATGTACCATATTGTCAATTCATTAACATTGAACTCACAGCACTAAAACTCCTGGCTAAGTGAAGCTTATCTAACACATATATTTCCTCTGTAAGGCATATTCCAGCCTTCTTGCATTCAAGAATTCAAGACAGCACTCAGGACTGTACCTGGGGCCATTTTAAACTACAAAATCATAGACAAAAAGCACAAAAATGGAAAAAATTTGGTATTAAATACATCATGAAAAGGATACTTTTTATAGTAGTGAGAACTTAAACAGGAAGGCAGAGGCCACATTTGCTTGATATCAGCTGGGAATGTGCATGAACATTGGTGATTCCAATTTTGTGCCATTTTGCACATATCCCAGAATGACCTCGAAAGAACAGTGAGTATTGACTTGGAGATTACAAAGAAACCTAGAAAGTAGGCAAATTGGCAAATATAGAATCTGCAGGTAATGAGGATGAATATGTATACACAATACCCCGTAGTAAGTTACCATGAAGTCCATGAAGCCCAGAGGCGGTGGTGACTCCCGGGGACTTTGGAAGAGTGACAGAGAGACAAGCACATGGAAAACCTGCGATGTGAAGGGAAAGGATGGGCTTGGGCATTAGATGGAGGTTGGGTGTGGCTAAAACAGAGGGTCAGAGGGTACAGAGGATAGCAGTGAATGGAGAAGGAGGTAAAGCTGAATGGTCACAAGCCAGGAATTTTTTTTTTTTAAGATTTTATTTAAAATCTTAAAATTTTAAATTTCTCCCTGCTGGGAGCCCGATACAGACTGGATCCTAGGACCTCAGGATCTCACGAGCTGAAGGCAGATGCTCAACTACTGAGCCACCCAGGGCGTCCCATAGCCAGGAATTTTTAAGCTGCAGCACGGACTTTGGACTCTCTATTGAACCAATTGAGACGTGAATTCACATTTGTTTTGATGGCAGAGACTTAAAATGGGCTAAAAGAGAATTGATGTATTCCTGTATGCAGGAGCAGGGGTGTGAAGACACCCCCATCTTTGCCTTTTCCTCTCTTCGGTTTCTACATAGACAGAAATAAAGTGACTGATACCACTGGCCCTTCTGAACTGATACTAATCCATAATCACTTGCCTTTCCTTTCATTCTAGGATATATAGCTTTCCCTTATTTCCTCTTAAATGGGGAGTACTTATATAAATTTAGTATTCATCTGAAAATCCCAGGAAAGACACTTTCAAACCAATATGCCAAGACCTGTGGTGCTCCAGATCAGTCTGGGTGCTCTAGGATCTGAAGATGCCAATTGCTGGTATGATGAGCTTACTGGTGAGATCTCCAAGGACAAACTCTGAATCAGCAGGAAAAGTTGGCCTGGTGCTGATTTCTGTCTCTCTCAATTATAATGCCCGTTGCCTATCCGGGGGTGGAGGGTAGGCTGGTTCTGGTGATGAAACAGTGCTGACCCTGGAGCACTTGCTCACTGAGAGAAGACATCTCTAATCTGTAGAAGTGACACTTAAGCTGTCATTTTGCCTCCTCCTTCAACTCCAATATGGCCAAGACGTGGACCTAAGACCTGTCCCATGAGCCAGATTGGAATCTGTTCTTTTCTGCTTAGACCAGGACCCCAAGTATGCTAAGGGGGGAGCTTCTGGAAGATAGCAGCCATTAGAATGACTAACAGCTGAGATGAGGACAGACTGGAGTGATGAAGGGTAGAATGATGGTGGGAAATCCAAGCAGAAGGCTGTCATCACATTCCAGGTGGGAAATATTTGCGGAGAAAGAAGTGGAGAGATTTTTAAAGATACCGCTGAGCTGGAATTAATAAGATCTATATATTAGCTGGTTGTGGCAGGGTGGGGAAACGGAAGCAGCTGAAGAGGACTCTGAGTTACGAGCTTAGAAAAACTTGCATGTGGTGAGTCCTTTAACTGATATAAGGAGAAAGAGAAGGAAGAACAGGTTTCAGATGGGAGCAAGGCAGGGAGGGAACCATGTTGGAAAGGTTGGTCAGTCAGGCTCTGATGACAGAGTGCTTGCAATGGCTGGGAACCATCCAGACAGAGGTCCCCAGCAGCCAGTTGGACACACAGGTTTGTAACACAAGAGAGTGCCCAGTGCCCAAGCTACAGCTGCGTTCCTTAGGCCACTTTGGTTTTGTCATTCCTGCCTCTTCTGACCATGCACTTAATGGCCCAATAATACGGAAGCACTGTTTCTCATCTCTGTGACTTTGCATTGACCTTGTCTCTGTCTTGTTGGTCATGTGATAGCCTATTTATTCCTCAAAGTCAGATTTGGGCATGGACTTTCCGACCATCCCTCTCAAATCCACCTATTTCTTTCTATATTTCTCTTACTGCATGAATCACATTGCAGTTCATTATGTAGCAATAAATCTGACTCTCCCACTAGATGATAAGCTCTTGCGGTGCGTACCAGGTCTTGCCTACCTTTGAAACTCCAGATCTTAAACTTTCTGCCACATCATTCCATAAATATTGTTAAAATGAAGGGAGCATATAAAACCTGGACCTTAGGATGACAGAAGCCATAGACGTGGAAGCCATAACCTAGGGACACTGTGTAAAGTGTTGCAAAGCTAATGAAATAACTTTTTGTGATTATTTTGTGCTTTGACTACTTCACCTCTCAGAGAGTACAAAGCACAGAGAATTCATTGGTCTCCCAAGAAGTTAAATGTGGCTGTTTCTGACATTAGCAAATGTTAACCACCTGCTTACAGCAAATAAAACAGATTAGATGATTCATTCAGTCAATATGTATGGAGTCCTGTTACGTGTCAGACACTGTTCCAGGCTTTAAGTAAATAAAACAATAAATAAAATCAGTGAACAAAAAAGACAAAAATCTCTATCCTTGTGGAGCTTATGGTCTAGTGGGAAAAATAGCCAAGGAACAAGACAAATAATTGGCCAGGTAAGCTTTACAGAGAAAAATAAAACCAGAGGCAGTAGATAGATCAGCTCGTCAAGAAAAACCTTACTGAGGGCTGGGCGGAGCACTGCTCCAAGTGATACCCTATTTTTCTCTCCAGCTCCACTAGAGTTTCTAAAATTACAGTGGTGGGAATGATCAATTAATTAATCGATTTGCAGAGACCTGTTCCCTTTGAAGAAAAAGAAGCACAGCAACACTACACACATGAATCCCCTGAGAACTACGCTTGCTGATACATAATGGCTGCATCTTCCAAGCCAGTCAGAAAGTGGGGCGAGGGGCACCTGGGTGGCTCAGGGGTTGAGTGTCTGCCTTCTGCTCAGGTTGTGATCCTGGGGTCCTGGGACCAAGTCCTGCATCTCCCGTGGGGAGCCTGCTTCTCCTTCTGCCTGTGTCTCTGTCTCTCTCTCTGGGTCTCTCATGACTAAATAAATAAAATCTTAAAAAAAAAAAAAATGAGGTGAGCCAGGATGCACGGATGTTATAAATCTGCATTTCCCAGACAGTAACATTTTTTTCTTATGCCTAAATGATCAGCATAAGGAGGTCTTATGAGGGTCTTAGAGAAGAGGTGGGCGGGGTCCCCCGCTGTTCTGGTTTCCAGATATTAGCACGTTTCAAAGGTACCAGGCACTTCAAGGAGTTCTGGCGACCAGGTCTCTGGTGTGCTCAGGAGTAGGCTCCCCTTCTTCAGTTTTGACGTCCTCATCACACCCCACACATCAGCCACACCTGCTGACAATGACCTCATGAGCTTACTGCTGGGTTCCATACATTTCCTTTCTGCTGTCATCACGCTGACCTTCGAGGGTCCTCAGGGGGTGGGAGGGAGACCCGGCTCTCCCCTTGATACCTCTGTAAGGAGCCGCCCCAGATCCCCAGATCCCCACAGCACACCTGGCTGACACCTGGTTGCACACCGCTCGGGCCACCTCCCTTGCATCTGTCATCCCACCTGCTGCAGAGCTGATTGATGACAGTTTACTATGAATGAGTTTCAGACAAAGCTACTCCATGATAGGTTTGCATAATTAAGCTTTTTCTCTCTTTATTGGGGATCAGAGGGCATGTGGGTTTCAGGCATCAACAGGTCCGTATGAGCTATTTTTGGAATTAGGAAGAGCCCAAAATTACACTACCGTGTAAAACCCTGAATCTGAAAGGCAACCTGATCTGGTTGTTCCAGGATGACTGGGGTACACAGGAGGATCGTTCCCCTGCCTGGCCCCTACTTCTCTGGGAGGCTGGGGTGCTGCACCTTTCCAGGACTTCAGGGTGTGGGGGAGCTTGTCTTGAATTCAGAAGGGCTCTTCATGGCAGCCTCCTCCTACCTGACCCTTCCCTCACCTTGTCCCTCTCCCCTTTCACCACTCAAAAGCTCTCTAAATCTATTGTTTCTCCTCTGAAAATCCCCAGTGCCTTTGGTTTCAAGCCTCTCAGGCATTTTCTGAAGAACTCTCCACAACGGTACATAGTGTCCATGTGGTCTGTAAGGCACAACTTGGTCAGGAATTTATGCCCAAAGAGAACCCAAGAGAATGCCCACATCATGTGTTAGAGGTGGCAGACAAGGAGAAAAACCTTTCCCAGAGCTGGTGGGGCGACAGGAGGTGGGACATATTCCCAACAGACCAGAGTTGATGACATCACACAAGGAAGTGCCAAACCGGGGAGCACTGCACAAAATAATCAGATGGCTGGATTTGGGAGTATTCATTGGTTCTCCTCATGATTCTTCAGTGTCTCTGCTGTTCCTCATCTTGTAGGGGGAAATAAAAAGGAAACCGGTATTACTGTCAATTCTATTTGAGCCACAGATAGAGTATGCTGTCTACCATGGAGATGGGCAGTTCAAATTTTTTGGAAAAATCCAACTTTCCAATCATCTGAAATTAAATGTGCTCTCAGAAGAGCAGCCACTGGGGATGACACCATCCATCACTGGGACCTGCTGGAGCCTCCCTCTGGACACCAAGCAAAAGGAACACATACCCAGAGCAGTGCTTCTATTCTAGGAAGTGCAAGAAACAGACTGTTCAACTCAAAAGCAACTTGCAAGTGGCAGAGGACAGTACATTTCTTCGTAGCTTTCTCTCAGTTTGCAGTGGGTCCAGTACAAAGCTGATGGCATATGTACAAAGCACGAAAAGTATCAGCTGGCTCAATGGGAACATCAAACCAGAGGTGCAGCATTTCATACAAATGCAACAGTTGTCTGACTACATTACTCACTTTTCAGAAGATGGTGTGCCCTCTGAGTCTTCTCCAGAAACCCCAAAATTCCCATTTAACAGAGCCCCACTCTCCTTTGTCCTGATGAGTATATTACCTTTCAGGGTTCAGATTATTGCACAGCAGGCATTGAGCAGGATTCTTTTGCATGAAATGAAGGAATTTTAAACAACTGTACACAGCAACAGCTGTTGCTTCATGGAACAGAATAAGGATGAGAGGGGCAGTTTTTCCCTGAGAAGACAGACAAACACTTTGTGCTCAAGGATTTGGGCATGTAAAATAAATAGCTCCCCATGCTCCCACATTCCGGTGTCAAAATGTTATGCAGAGACTGGAAATACGGTGTTCAAAGTGACATCATGAGTGGTACAAATCAAGAAGAAAGTCTCCCAGCGACAGTGAAGTCCCAGTACAGCGTTAAGACCACTGCACGGTGAGGGGAATCGAGCCCATAAGAGGAATCCAAGGCTAAAGAGCACTTGTACCCTCCCTGACAAAAAGAAAATCCCACCAAGCAGCAAGCAGGCATGGCAATTCTCCAGAGCATTCTCCAGGTGGAGTTGTGAAACCTGTTGGTGGGGCACAGGTTCAGAAGTATAAACAGAAGTTCAGACACAGAAGTACAAACAGCAGGGCAACTTCTCCATCTTCCTGCCTCAGATCATTCCAGATTACACAAGGAAAAAGTGAGAAGCCCACAACAGCTGTATGCATTGAGGTGTTGCTGTATGCCAACGAAATCTTCATACACGTTCACATGTATTTACAGATATATGTGGGATTTACATATCGAGCCTCCTTACAATAATCCAATAAAATAGATACTATTATTTCTACTTTTAAAAAGAGCAAGTTGAAGGACAGAGAGGACAAGTGACTTTCCTGACAATCACCCAGCCGGGACTGGGTTTCAAAATCCAGGCAATCTGATCTTTGCTCTGCTGCTTCCCCTCACGAGAAGGAGGGTTCCTCTTTAATGGAGACGATGAAGTCAGCAGTCGCGTATGGAAGTCAGGAAGCTATGCTGGTGTAGCGAGCAAGATGGAGTCACTCATGTCAAGGAGCGTCAAGCAATGACGCCAGCAGCTAGGGCAGTGAGCTAAAGACCAGATTCGCCAAGATGACCACTGGTTAACGACACACTCAAACTCATAATCAGCAGAAACAGAGGAGGTGTGCAAAGGCCCGAGACTGATTTAATCTCTTTAAAATGGGAGGATTTTTTGCAGCAGACTCTTGACTCCTCAGGCACTGACCCCTCAAAGTTTGACACTTCAAAAAGGCAGCAGCTGCTGAAGGCTGCTTGATTGATCTCAGAACAGAACAAAGATCCTTCACAGCTTGAACATAATAAGCAGTAAGTGCCGAGAGCTGCCCCGGACCAGATGGGGCCTTACCTCAACCGGTGTTCAGACTGACTTTGCATTTGGTTCCTTAACTACCCATTCCTTTTTCTATCTTGTCTGTCATGGGACTTGTAAGAAGCCAAGTTAAACTGGCAGTGCAATGTCATTGAGTTTGGAATCCTGCAGCTGCTTTATAATTATGTTCACCTTGCTTTACGACTGAATCAAGCTAACACTGTGGAAAGAAAGACACACCTCAGCTGGCCAGGGCAGGAGAAGACTGAACAGATCTTCTGAAGAATGGCGTTTTGAATATAATTGCAAATAATCTCCATAAAGAAGAAGACATAAAGGTAACAGGGCTGTGCAGCAAGCCCTCTGATTTAAAAAGCAACAACAGGGATCCCTGGGTGGCGCAGCGGTTTAGCGCCTGCCTTTGGCCCAGGGCGCGATCCTGGAGACCCGGGATCGAATCCCACGTCAGGCTCCTGGTGCATGGAGCCTGCTTCTTCTTCTGCCTATGTCTCTGCCTCTCTCTCTCTCTCTCTCTCTCTCTCTGTGACTATCATAAATAAATAAAAATTAAAAAAAAAAGCAACAACACACGTTAGGGAGGGATGACTTGACCCTCCATCTCCAGCCCAGCACTGTCTGCCCAGCCCTTTGTGGCACTGGCAGGTAAAAGGCAGATTCTGATGTGATTCACCGAGGTCAGCAGCATTGTTTGGATGTGCGTGGTCCCTGCATCGTCAGACAGTCCACAACCTGTGTACTCTCTCCTCTGAACATGCTGCGGAGCCAGCAGGTTCAGCCTGCCACGTGGATGGATGTGTCTGGACGTGTCTGGATGTGTCTGGACATGCTCACTTAAGATTCAGATTCGGAGGCAAGTGAGAGTGCTTGCCCTTTACTATGGTTCTTGAACATTTGCACAGCCACTAATAACCATGTCTTTTGATTCCCTTCCACTGTTGTTCCTGTGCACAGACAGCCTTCAGAACCTGGTGGAAGGAATTGGTAAGAGATGATCAAGATTTCAGTGTTCATGGGGTCCTGGCAGTAATAATATCTATTTCCTAGACACGAGGCAAGAGGAGATTCAAAATAGAGGCATAACCTCGAAGAGTCATGTCAGGGAGTCTGAAACCCAAAATGTACTGAGATTTTCAATATGTATAGAGGGCAGTAAAAAATAAACAATACTAATAGAATAAAGACTTTTAAAAGGCACACGTGGTACAAGAACAGAAAGAAGGAAGGGGTTGATGTCTGCTTGATGTGGGTGGTATAATGTCAATAGAAGACAGAAGGAAAGCAAAACGATTCCTTCCTTAGGTCATCCTCATCTTTCTGATCATAAACATCTTTCCTGAAAAATGGAGAACAAAATTTGATCAAGAGAGTGGTTTTAAAATATGTCCACAATTTATTTGATGCTCTTCCCTTCAAGAGGTAGAGTTTAATAATTCTCCTCTCCAGAAATGGGAGCTATATTTAGTGACTTGCTTCTAACAAACAGACAGTGGGAGAAATAACAGAAGTGTAAGGATAGGTACTTTTATTTCTCTCGCATAGACACCTAGAAGTGGAATTCCTGGACCATATGGTAGATTATTTATCTAACTTTTAAGGGAAATGCCAACTATTTTCCAAAGTGGCAGCATCATTTTACCCTTCCCACAACAATGCATAAGGCTTCCAGTTTCTCCACATTCTCATCGACACTTACTGTCCATCTTTTGGATGATCGCCACCTTCATGGGTATGAAGTCACTCAGCTTTAAATGTCAACTTTAAGCAAAAATAGAATTTCCAAGTGATCAGAAGAAATGATAGAATCCAGTTAACTCAAGTTCTGGTTCTTGCTTTTTATAATCACTCAGCTATTGTTGATTATTTCAAATCTGCCATTTAAATAATCTCAGGGATTGGAAGCTTCATGGGGATGATGCTTCAAACAAGATAGAGTAATTCTAAACTCTTCCTCACCCTTGCTTTTGAAGAGGGTGAGACAGAGAGCATATTTCTGCACTTTCTCTCTAGACCCCCATCTAAAATCCCCTGAAGTTGTGCCTTCTGCTGACTTGTATTCTTTGTCTTTTTCAGATTCCACCCTATGAGTGAGTAAGAGAAATGTGCTAAATGAACACACCTTCAAGGGCCTTCATGGCCAACAGGAGGAGAACAGGAGAAAAGGAAGTCAAATGTGTTCCTTCCCAGCTCGAGACACTGGCCAGCCCTGGGGGGGATGGGGAAGGTCTCTACTGAGGAACCCCTCAAACTTAGGCATGAAAGGGGGTAAGCCTTTGAGAGGCACAACCAGGAGAAGGGAGGTTAAGCAGAAAAGGATAATCACCTTAAAATGGCAAAAACAGCTCCCAGTTCCATACTGGTTCCATGAAACCAGAAAGAATGTTCTGCCCAGATGTGCAGTTGTCAGTAGTGGAACCACGAGAAAGGAAATCATAGAGGTGAACACTGGGAATGCCCATCGAGGCCTGCCTGGGAACAGAGATCCTGGGCAGTGGGTTTCCAGTCGGGTTCTCCTGCCAGTGGCCTCTCCCTGAGAAGACAGAGGCCCTGAGCATCCCATTCCCCTATCTCACTGGATTCCATTCTGTGTTCAGTGAGCACCCTTCTGAGGAGGATTTTGCTCCTACGCTGCAGGGGCTCATGGGGATATAATGTGCATGTAGGGTTTGGAAGTTGGTTTTAGTCCTCGGAGCAGAGTAGCAAATCTAGCTGTGGGGAGGAGGGATTGGGGAAAATGATGAGGGGGAAAAGCCTCACCAGGGGCTTCCAGGTCATGGAGAGCAAGGTGTCACTCCTGCTCCTCAGCATCCGGTGCCTCCCTGAGTCACCAAGCAAACACCCTCCAAGTCATCAGGCAATGCTTTAGCGGGTCACAAGTAGTTTTAAAGAATTACTATTTCCAGTCATGTGGGACATTTGCATGGTCAGACATTCTCAAAAACAAGAGTTCATCAATTCAGGTAGAGTCCTCAAGAGTGGCCATCTAAGGGCTACAAAGGACTTACTGAGACCCCTTCATAGCCACAGACTCAAAATCCAGCTGTTTTGGGGGGCACCTGGGTGGCTCAGTGGTTGAGTGTCTGCCTTTGACTCAGGTCGTGATCCCAGGGTCCTGGGATTGAGCCCCGCATCAGGCTCCCCACAGGGAGCCTGCTTCTCCCTCTGCTTGTGTCTCTGTCTCTCTCTCTCTGTGTCTTTCATGAATAAATAAGTAAAATCTTAAAAAAAGAAAGAAGAAAGAAAGAAAGAAGAAGAGAAAGAAAGAAAGGAAAGAAAGAAAGGAAGAAAGAAGAAAGAAAGAAAGAAAGAAAGAAAGAAAGAAAGAAAGAAAGAAAGAAAGAAAGAAAGAAAAGAAAGAAAAGAAAAAAGAAATCTAGCTGTTTTCAAAGAACTGATGCTCAGGGTGCTCTCGGGCACATTAAGATTGTGGTAGCCACTCTTCTGATGGGCATTTGGACATCTCTGAAACCTAGATCGAGTACGGGGGGCATGCAAAATGGCAAAATTCATGAGGGCCTCTTTTGTCTTTACCATCTAATGTGGCTGTTCTCCCAAGAATGACTTTCCCGTAATTGTCTCTACGGGAACAGAACACTTCTAGTGGTATGTCAAGCTCAGTTTCTGAGAACTTGAAATCTCCCAAAGCCTCTTTTGTTTTTGGGGGGACAAGCTATGAAAGGTTTGTTCTCAAATATTCCAACTCGAACCTCCACCTGAGTGTGAGTACCAAAGCAATGCAATGAATTGTTTCCTGTTTCTAATACCAAAAAAAGTTCCTCCCAGGAGACTCAGTTGCTATACTAGAGCCAGGCAGTGGGGAGGAGTGTGAGAGGAGTTTGATATAAGAGCATTTGTAGGAGACAAGAGCACAGCACCCCCTACTCCCTACAAAGAGAAAGGAAGGAATCCCAAACCAGTATGGGCTGGGTCTGTCCCATCCACTTAGCATTGAGAATGCGGAGTTTCTGCTCAGATCTCTATCAAGAGTCATTGAAAAGGCGCATTTGCTACAAAGGTTAGGTTAGTTCGGGTAACAATGCGTTTAAACTAACTATGCGATCAATCCATGGATAAGGAGAGACGGTAGGTCTTCAAAGGGATCATAAGACAAAAGTCAAGGAAACCAGGCAGATGATGGCCCCGGAGAAGCAAGAATTAAGCAATGAGAAGTAGAAAACCAGGAAGACTGAAGAAGTCAGAAACTCCCCCGAAGCTATTTCCCAAATGAGTAGATGGCCTTAAAGATTTGCTCTCCTGGTTTTACAGGCATTCCCAGAGTCAAGAATTGTTAATGCAAAGCCTTTTATGGGCACAGATTCCCACTTCTCCTCCTAACGTGCTATAACTCCAGGACTTAAGAGAAATGTAGCTATTCAGAAGTTCCCTTGTATAGATTTCTATTTTTTGTTTAATTAAAATACGGAGCTGGTACACCAATTGGCAGGTGCATTAAACTGTCGAGCATGGCAGAAACAGTTGTGCAATGTTCTGTCTTTTTATGGGGCATGAGCAGCACCTGACAAATGGAGTGATAAAGAAACATGCAGTGCCAGTTTATTTAATAGGCCGGAAAGATGAAAAAGAACTCTCCCCAATGAGCCAAGTACAACATAATTTCTAACAGAATAGTAACCCCCGGAACAATAAGGTAGAAAAGTCGGGTCTTATGAAAAAGTGACTGAAAGTTTGCCTATTGGAAGCCCAGTGGTCCTTTATTTGTTTTATTCCACGAAAAGAACATAAATGGGGGTCATGCTGGCTTTTTAAATAGTTCAGATTCCTCCCTTCCTCCTCTATTCCTTGCTCTCTCCCTCCCGCTTCCCTCTCTACTCCCTCCCTAACCCACACTGAAGTGTTCTGTGTTAACAACTAGCCTTGTAAACAAACACACATTCACAAACATGCTTACAAATGACATACTTTGGTCATTGTTTACTAGTATTATTCACAGAAGCGCAATGTCGTACATTTCTGCAGCTAGGTTTTCTCAGTAATACTTCGTACAAATCTGTACAGAGCCAACTGATTTTGCTTTAATTCATTCTTTTTAATGGTTGCATAGTGTTTTATGACATTTCGAAATTTTTTTATTTTAAAGGTTGACTCAACCATTCTTCTTATTTATGGGGAAATCACCTTATTTCTGAATTTTTATGTATGTATGAATAATGCTGTGATAAACATAATACATCTATCCTGATGAAATTATATTATTACAGTAAGGTATTTTTATTTCCTTGGAATCGCTTCTCAAGAATGAGACTGGTGAATCAAAGTATATGTGAGTTTTTGTTTTTAGAAGATAGTGCTGGGGCACCTGGGTGGCTCACTGGTTGAGCATCTGCCTTTGGCTCAGGTCGTGATCTCAGGGTCCTGCCATAGAGTCCCACATTGGGCTCCCTGTATGGAGCCTGCTTCTCCTTCTGCCTGTCTCTGTCTCTCATGAATAAATAAAATCTTAAAAACGAAAAAAAGAAAAAGAAAGAAAGAAAGAAAGAAAGAAAGAAAGAAAGAAAGAAAGAAAGAAAGAAAGAAAGAAAGAAAGAAAGAAAATGGTGCCATACTACAGTTAAAAAAGAACTGTGACAATTCACATTTCATTTGCAAAGCACAATAGTACCTTTTCCTCTAGATATTTACCCTTAAGGAGAAAAACAGTATTGTCATTCTCTTGTTTTTGTTAATTACATGGTTATAAAGGACTATTGCATTGTTACTTGATTTTGCATCTCTTTGATTACAGATGATTTTAAATATCCATATTTTATGGTCATTTTGCTCACTTTTGGGTAAACTATCCATTTATACCTACTTTTATTTTCTGTTGCCCATTACTGAGAACTCCTGGTATTTAAAGATATTAACTTTGTATCTGTCATCTGTGATACAAATGTATTTTTACTTCTGTAATTCCTCAGTGACCTTGTTTAAATCTATCACTGTTGGTTTTCTGGTCTTGGGTGAGAACAGTTTTCACAAATCCTAAATTGTATGTAGAGGCTCCTAGATTTTCTTCTATAATTTCGATAATTCATTTATCTACTCATTGATTTATCTTTATATCTATATCTAATTCTTTATGCTGAAGTCTTCAGGAATCTGGGATTTATTTATACAAATGCTGAAAGAAAATGTACATTTCTATTTTCTTCGAGATGGATAGCCAATTGAGCCCGTACCTTCCTTCTCATTCTGAATTGAAATATCAACTTCATGACAGATTAACATAACGTGTATTTTGGAATCTAGATTTTCCATTCAATTCCTTTACCCCATACTTATTTATTTCAAAAACCAATGCCCTATTTATTCAATTATAGTGGCTGCATTCTGTGTTTTAATATCTGCACCACTAGTTTTTTTTTATACATTTTTGGGGGGGCTTTTAGTGTTTTTTCCAAATAAGCGTTAAGAACATTTTGCATTATTTTTAAGTGTTACAACTCTAATTGGAATTGTAGTATATATCACAATTAATGTATGTAAAAATATTATATATACATGTATATAGTGAATTTGGGGAGAGCTAACATTTTAATTACCTTTAGACTATACATCTAAGAACTCAATATATATCTAAGAACGTAGTATGAGTTTCCATTTGTTTGAGTCTTGTTTTTAGGATTTTATACTTTCTTCACACAGTATTGCTTTGCATTTTCTTGCAACCACAAATTAATTTTTCCCATTTTCACATTTATGCAATTTCTGCTATTCTTTGTTATATGTATTTTTCTATCTCTCTATTTTACCAATTCAAGTGCTTTTTTCTTAAGTCTCTTGAGTTTTCTAAGAATATAATATTACCAACAAAATGAGAAAGTTTTATCCTTTCTTTTCCAATTTTTTTAAAAGATTTTATTTATTCATGAGAGACACACACACACACACTCACAGAGAGAGAGAGGCAGAGACACAGGCAGAGGGAGAAGCAGGCTCCATGCAGGGAGCCTGATATGGGACTCGATCCAGGGACTCCAGGATCATGCTCTGGGCCGAAGGCAGACGCTAAACCGCTGAGCCACCCAGGGATCCCCTCTTTTCCAATATTGATACATTTTACTGTCTTTTCTTACTAGAACCTCTAAGACAATGTTGAATAATAACGAGAAGAGCAAGCAGTCTTATCTAGTCTCAGATCATAATTAGTGATTTTAGTGTTTTGCTAGTAAGGATAATGTTTACTGATGTTTTGTAGTCTTTACCACACTTAAAGAGTTTCCTCATGTGCATATATTCTTAAAGTCATTATTAAGAATACCTGCTGAATGTTTATGAAAATGGCTTTTCAGCATCTATTGGGATGTCCATTCATTTTTTGGCTTTAATATGTTGATGTAATGAATTATGTTGCTTGATTTCCTGATACCTATGCCACTTTGCATTCTCGCAATAAACTCTACTTGGCAATAGTTTCTTAGTCTGTCAAAACATTGCTGGATTATTGTAGCTAATATCACATTTAAAGTGTTTTGCATCTAATATGACATCAATCTTTTTGCAGTATCTTTATCAGGATTGCTCTCATAAAGACAATGACAATTTGTCTTCTGCTATTGTCTTAAATTACATCAGAACTGCTTGTCCTTTAAGGTTAAATAGTGTTGAGGCATGAAATTAATCATCAAATCCTGTTAACTTTTTCAATAATACATTTTTAATCACTTTTATCATCTCTTCTGTGATGCTTGGTTTATATAAGGTTTCTACTTCTTCATTCAATTTTAATAATTTATATTTTCCTAGGAGATCATTAGTGATTTTTAGGCTTCTGAATTATATTTTTGAGATTAAGCTTTACTTTGTGGTCAAGTACATGGTCAACTATTTCTGTTAATACTGCATGGATGTTAAAAACTGGATGCTCAGGTGCCTGGGTGGCTCAGTGGTTGAGTATCTGTGTTCGGCTCAGATCATGATCCTAGGATCCTAGGATCAAGTCCTGCATCGAGCTCCCCACAGGGAGCCTGCTTCTCCCTCTGCCTATGTCTCTGTCTCTCTCTGTGTGTCTCATGAATAAACAAATAAAATCTTTTTAAAAAAAGAAAAGAAAAAAAACAGTTGAAGATGGTAGAGTGCCTGGCACATAGTAGGTGGGCAGTAAGTATTTCTTAGATGAATGAATGAATGAATGAATGAATGATCCGTTCATCAGAGGAGATATGAATTCAGGGAGTGTCACCAGGTGGTTGGAAACTCACACGTCACAGGACAATGAAGCAGACAGATGTGCAAGAAAAAGTGAAGGGAAGAAATGTCCTTGCTCCCAAGGGCCCATCAGTCTATGTGTAAAGTTTGAGTCAGAGGCCCAACTGCAACCCCATTCCTCAGGTCTGTCAGATTCACTGCAGCCTGGAATTCCACTCTTTCCTGAAGCTAAAAACACCAAATCAGATTTAGGTAGTTTTTACCAAATGTCTGTTTTCTGCCTGGGATACCACATTCTGTGTAGTCGTCCTGTCCCTCAGGCTCCTGGTGCTCTGAGTAAGTTTCTCAGACTTCCCTCGTTTTGTGTGACCTTCTGGTGCTTTTCCTGCTTTGTTTTATTCCTTCCATTTTATGCTTCCTTTGTATTTGATGTGTTTTACTTTGTTGTCTCCTTTTCCTTTTGCTGTTTTTTGCTAGTTTCAGAAGTGTCTTTTCATTGTCTATTTCACTTTGTTAATACTGTCCTCCTACTGTAACTCCGTACTCCGGATGCGTTTGCTTCTCCTCTCTAGGGGCTTCTTCTCCTTCTCCTCTCTAGGGGCTCCTCACAAAACTTACAGTTCTGTCATTTTCTTTCTTTCTTTCTTTCTTTCTTTCTTTCTTTCTTTCTTTCTTTCTTTTCTTTCTTTCTTTCTTCTTTCTTTCTTTCTTTTTTCTTTTTCTTTCTCTCTCTCTCTTTTTTTTTTTTTTTAGATTTTATTTATTTATTCATGAGAGACCTTGAGAGAGAGGCAGAGGGAGGAGCAGGCTCCTTGCAGGGACCCCAATGTGGGACTTGATCCCATGACCCTGGAGTCACAACCAGAGCCAAAGGCTCTGAGTCACCCAGGCATCCCCAGTTTTGTAATTTTCTTTTGAAAAAAAACCCACACAAGCTATAATCTATCCCCTCACCAAGAGAGACTGTTAAATATGATCAGTCTTTTAAAATGTTTTCACTACAATTTTCAACTCTGCCCTCATCCAGACTGAGATCAAATCTTGCAAATGCTTTGCCTCTTTGCTTTTCTCTTCCTTCACCCCTAGCTCCTAGATTTCCCTTAAATAGCTCAGCACTCTTAGTTCCAGATTGTTCGTAGAATTACCCATACAAAGTTCCTTTCTATTTTAAGAGTTCTTATCTGGGATTGCTAGTATACAATCCTGGTCTCTTGTCCACGTCGGTTGCACTGGGTGTGCATTCTGACCTCTGCTTCTTCTCCTCCCCATGCTCTCGTACCTTCTGTGGTGGTACGGGTATGGGTAGTAGGTGGAGGTTTGCCTGCCATATCTTCCCCTAGTAGCTTCTTCTAGAGTCCCAGCTGCACAAGTGACACACTCTCTGGATCACAGAACACCCACCTTACTGACTGACACGCTCAGTGAGGAAGGTGGCAGTTCTTCTCTCTCACTGGGCAGAGATAGTCGCCATCTTCTGGTTAAGGTGTCGCAGATGAAACATCTCATGGCACTGATTCTTTAAGCAACCAGTTATTTCTGTCTAGAACTTTGTAATGGTTTCTCTTCATTCTTGGAGTTTAAGAATTTTTCAGACTAGCTTTAGTGACTTTTTTTTTTTCTCCTCCCTTCTGCTTGGAACTCTGTGAATAATTGCAGTCTGCACAATTCAGGTCTTTCTTAATCTTGAGGACATTTTCTTCTTTCATTAGTTTAATTATTGCCTCTTCTCCATCTGTTCCTTTTATCCTTTCTAAATTTTCTTTTTCTCACATGTTAGTTCTTCCAGATACAACTGCCAAAAATCTATTTTTTTCTCTCATGATTATCTTGTCTTTGTTCTTTCACTCCATGTTTTAAGATGTTACTTCCAGTTGAATTTCCAGGTTACTAACAGTCTCAACAGTGACCATGACTCTCCTCCAATTCATTTGCTAGCATTTTTAGTTCAAAAATCATGCAGAAAGTCTTTACAGAGCATAATCGACTACTCTGACATATTTCTATATTTTGGTCCAAGGTTTAATGTTTCATTTCGTGGCTTGTCCTGAGTATTCTGCTTGTTTTTTCTCTCTCAGGTTGCCTGGTCCTCTCTGAACACTGGAACTTAGATCCAGCTATTGTTGTTCTTCAAATGATGCCATAGAACAGAGGTTCTCAAAATGTGGTCCACAGAGCTCTGCGGTCCCCGAGACTCATTCAGGGGATCTACACGATCAAAATGCTTTTATAATAATCCTACCATGTTATTTACCTTTTTCCTTATGTTGCCATTTGCTCTGATGACACGAAAGCAATGACTCAAAGCAGTGTCACTAACATGCATCAGCTGTCATTGTATCCTTCACCGCCATGTATTAGAAAATGAGGAATTAAAGACTTGAGTGGTTTCTAAAGGTCTCACTGCAACAAAAGGCAAAGCTAGGCCCCCATCCAGCTCTCCGGCCGGGCATCACAGACACCAGACTGCTCTGCAATCTCCCTCTCTCCTTGGAACTGGCTCTAATTGTTGGGAGAGGAAAAATAAGATGAGAATAAAAATAGACATAAAACATACAGTACTTTTTACAAGAGTAATGACTAAGGAAAGAAAACAGTCCATTCTCCTCTGGCTGTCTTTGTCTGTAATGCTGTCCAGCACCTAATGTGCTGTTCTGGCAACCAGAGAAAGCATGACGGCTCCTAAGCGAGGCTTGCCCTGTCTCTCATGAATAAATAAACAAAGATGCTAAAATATAAAAATTTTTCCTTTCCAAAATTTGTTACTTACAGAAGAGTAATAGGAGTTGTAGCAATGCACGAGTAACAACATAAACTTGCAAATTTGCAAAATATTTTTTTTATTGGTGTTCAATTTACTAACATACAGAATAACCCCCAGTGCCCGTCACCCATTCACCCCCACCCCCTGCCCTCCTCCCCTTCCACCACCCCTAGTTCGTTTCCCAGAGTTAGCAGTCTTTACATTCTGTCTCCCTTTCTGATATTTCCCACACATTTCTTCCCCCTTCCCTTATATTCCCTTTCACTATTATTTATATTCCCCAAATGAATGAGAACATATAATGTTTGTCCTTCTCCGACTGGCTTACTTCACTCAGCATAATACCCTCCAGTTCCATCCACGTTGAAGTAAATGGTGGGTATTTGTCATTTCTAATAGCTGAGTAATATTCCATTGTATACATAAACCACATCTTCTTTATCCATTCATCTTTCGTTGGACACCGAGGCTCCTTCCACAGTTTGGCTATCGTGGCCATTGCTGCTATAAACATCGGGGTGCAGGTGTCCCGGCGTTTCATTGCATTTGTATCTTTGGGGTAAATCCCCAATAGTGCAATTGCTGGGTCGTCGGGCAGGTATATTTTTAACTGTTTGAGGAACCTCCACACAGTTTTCTAGAGTGGCTGCACCAGTTCACATTCCCACCAACAGTGTAAGAGGGTTCCCTTTTCTCCGCATCCTCTCCAACATTTGTGGTTTCCTGCCTTGTTAATTTTCCCCATTCTCACTGGTGTGAGGTGGTATCTCATCGTGGTTTTGATTTGTATTTCCCTGATGGCCAGTGATGCAGAGCATTTTCTCATGTGCATGTTGGCCATGTCTATGTCTTCCTCTGTGAGATTTCTGTTCATGTCTTTTGCCCATTTCATGATTGGATTGTTTGTTTCTTTGGTGTTGAGTTTGATAAGTTCTTTATAGATCTTGGAAACTAGCCCTTTATCTGATATGTCATTTGCAAATATCTTCTCCCATTCTGTAGGTTGTCTTTGAGTTTTGTTGACTGTATCCTTTGCTGTGCAAAAGCTTCTTATCTTGATGAAGTCCCAATAGTTCATTTTTGCTTTTGTTTCTTTTGCCTTCGTGGATGTATCTTGCAAGAAGTTACTATGGCCGAGTTCAAAAAGGGTGTTGCCTGTGTTCTTCTCTAGGATTTTGATGGAATCTTGTCTCACATTTAGATCTTTCATCCATTTTGAGTTTATCTTTGTGTATGGTGAAAGAGAGTGGTCTAGTTTCATTCTTCTGCATGTGGATGTCCAATTTTCCCAGCACCATTTATTGAAGAGACTGTCTTTCTTCCAATGGATAGTCTTTCCTCCTTTATCGAATATTAGTTGCCCATAAAGTTCAGGGTCCACTTCTGGATTCTCTATTCTGTTCCACTGATCTGTGTGTCTGTTTTTGTGCCAGTACCACACTGTCTTGATGACCACAGCTTTGTAGTACAACCCGAAATCTGGCATTGTGATGCCCCCAGCTATGGTTTTCTTTTTTAAAATTCCCCTGGCTATTCGGGGTCTTTTCTGATTCCACACAAATCTTAAAATAATTTGTTCTAACTCTCTGAAGAAAGTCCATGGTATTTTGATAGGGATTGCATTAAACGTGTATATTGCCCTGGGTAACATTGACATTTTCACAATATTAATTCTGCCAATCCATGAGCATGGAATATTTTTCCATCTCTTTGTGTCTTCCTCAATTTCTTTCAGAAGTGTTCTATAGTTTTGAGGGTATAGATCCTTTACATCTTTGGTTAGGTTTATTCCTAGGTATCTTATGCTTTTGGGTGCAATTGTAAATGGGATTGACTCCTTAATTTCTCTTTCTTCAGTCTCATTGTTAGTGTATAGAAATGCCACTGACTTCTGGGCATTGATTTTGTATCCTGCCACGCTACCGAATTGCTGTATGAGTTCTAGCAATCTTGGGGTGGAGACTTTTGGGTTTTCTATGTAGAGTATCATGTCATCGGCGAAGAGGGAGAGTTTGACTTCTTCTTTGCCAATTTGAATGCCTTTAATGTCTTTTTGTTGTCTGATTGCTGAGGCTAGGACTTCCAGTACTATGTTGAACAGCAGTGGTGAGAGTGGACATCCCTGTCTTGTTCCTGATCTTAGGGGAAAGGCTCCCAGTGCTTCCCCATTGAGAATGATATTTGCTGTGGGCTTTTCATAGATGGCTTTTAAGATGTCGAGGAATGTTCCCTCTATCCCTACACTCTGAAGAGTTTTGATCAGGAATGGATGCTGTATTTTGTCAAATGCTTTCTCTGCATCCAATGAGAGGATCATATGGTTCTTGGTTTTTCTCTTGCTGATATGATGAATCGTATTGATTGTTTTACGGGTGTTGAACCAGCCTTGTGTCCCAGGGATAAATCCTACTTGGTCATGGTGAATAATTTTTTTAATGTACTGTTGGATCCTATTGGCCAGTATCTTGTTGAGAATTTTTGCATCCATGTTCATCAGGGATATTGGTCTGTAATTCTCCTTTTTGGTGGGGTCTTTGTCTGGTTTTGGAATTAAGGTGATGCTGGCCTCATAGAACGAATTTGGAAGTACTCCATCTCTTTCTATCTTTCCAAACAGCTTTAGGAGAATAGGTATGGTTTCTTCTTTAAACGTTTGATAAAATTCCCCTGGGAAGCCATCTGGCCCTGGACTCTTGTGTCTTGGGAGGTTTTTGATGACTGCTTCAATTTCCTCCCTGGTTATTGGCCTGTTCAGGTTTTCTATTTCTTCCTGTTCCAGTTTTGGTAGCTTGTGGCTTTCCAGGAATGCGTCCATTTCTTCTAGATTGCCCAATTTATTGGCGTATAGCTGTTCATAATATGTTTTTAAAATCGTTTGTATTTCCTTGGTGTTGGTAGTGATCTCTCCTTTCTCATTCATGATTTTATTAATTTGAGTCTTCTCTCTCTTCTTTTTAATAAGGCTGGCTAATGGTTTATCTATCTTGTTAATTCTTTCAAAGAACCAACTCCTGGTTTTGTTGATCTGTTCCACAGTTCTTCTGGTCTCGATTTCGTTGAGTTCTGCTCGAATCTTTATTAACTCCCTTCTTCTCTTGGGTGTAGGATCTATTTGCTGTTTTTTCTCTAGCTCCTTTATGTGTAAGGTTAGCTTTTGTATTTGAGTTCTTTCCAGTTTTTGAATGGATGCTTGTATTGCGATGTATTTCCCCCTTAGGACTGCTTTTGCTGCATCCCAAAGATTTTGAACGGTTGTATCTTCATTCTCATTAGTTTCCATGAATCTTTTTAATTCTTCCTTAATTTCCTGGTTGACCCTTTTATCTTTTAGCAGGATGGTCCTTAACCTCCACGTGTTTGAGGTTCTTCCAAACTTCTTGTTGTGATTTAGTTCTAATTTCAAGGCATTATGGTCCGAGAATATGCAGGGGACAATCCCAATCTTTTGGTATCGGTTCAGACCCGATTTGTGAACTATTCTGTATGTGGTCTATTCTGGAGAAAGTTCCATGTGCACTTGAGAAGAATGTGTATTCAGTTGAGTTTGGATGTAAAGTTCTGTAGATATCTGTGAAATCCATCTGGTCCAGTGTATCATTTAAAGCTCTCGTTTCTTTGGAGATGTTGTGCTTAGAAGACCTATCGAGTATAGAAAGAGCTAGATTGAAGTCACCAAGTATAAGTGTATTATTATCTAAGTATTTCTTCACTTTGGTTAATAATTGATTGATATATTTGGCAGCTCCCACATTCGGGGCATATATATTGAGGATTGTTAAGTCCTCTTGTTGAATAGATCCTTTAAGTATGATATAGTGTCCCTCTTCATCTCTCACTACAGTCTTTGGGGTAAATTTTAGTTTATCTGATATAAGGATGGCTACCCCTGCTTTCTTTTGAGGACCATTCGAATGGTAAATGGTTCTCCAACCTTTTATTTTCAGGCTGTAGGTGTCCTTCTGTCTAAAATGAGTCTCTTGTAGACAGCAAATAGATGGGTCCTGCTTTTTTATCCAGTCTGAAACCCTGCGCCTTTTGATGGGGTCATTAAGCCCGTTCACATTCAGAGTTACTATTGAGAGATATGAGTTTAGTGTCATCATGATATCTATTCAGTCCTTGTTTTTGTGGACTGTTCCACTGAACTTCTTCTTAAAGGGGAATTTTAAGAGTCCCCCTTAAAATTTCTTGCAGAGCTGGTTTGGAGGTCACATATTCTTTTAGTTGCTGCCTGTCTTGGAAGCTCTTTATCTCTCCTTCCATTTTGAATGAGAGCCTTGCTGGATAAAGTATTCTTGGTTGCATGTTCTTCTCATTTAGGACCCTGAATATATCCTGCCAGCCCTTTCTGGCCTGCCAGGTCTCTGTGGAGAGGTCTGCTGTTACCCTAATACTCCTCCCCATAAAAGTCAGGGATTTCTTGTCTCTTGCTGCTTTAAGGATCTTCTCTTTATCTTTGGAATTTGCAAGCTTCACTATTAAATGTCGAGGTGTTGAACGGTTTTTATTGATTTTAGGGGGGGATCTCTCTATTTCCTGGATCTGAATGCCTGTTTCCCTTCCCAGGTTAGGAAAGTTTTCAGCTAGAATTTGTTCAAATACATATTCTGGCCCTCTGTCCCTTTCGGCGCCCTCGGGAACCCCAATTAAACGTAGGTTTTTCTTTCTCAGGCTGTCGTTTATTTCCCTTAATCTATCCTCATGGTCTTTTAATTGTTTGTCTCTTTTTTCCTCAGTTTCCCTCTTTGCCATCAACTTGTCTTCTATGTCACTCACTCGTTCCTCCACCTCGTTAACCCTCGTCGTTAGGACTTCTAGTTTGGATTGCATCTCATTCAATTGATTTTTAATTTCTGCCTGATTAGCTCTAAATTCTGCAGTCATGAAGTCTCTTGAGTCCTTTATACTTTTTTCTAGAGCCACCAGTAGCTGTATAATAGTGCTTCTGAATTGGCTTTCTGACATTGAATTGTAATCCAGATTTTGTAACTCTGTGGGAGAGAGGACTGTTTCTGATTCTTTCTTTTGAGGTGAGGTTTTCCTTCTAGTCATTTTGCTCAGTGCAGAGTGGCCAAAAGCAAGTTGTATTGGGAATAAGAGAAAAAGAGAGGAAAGAAAGAAGGAAAGAAAAGAGAAAGAGAAAAAAAAGGGAAGAAAAAAAATGAAAAAAAAAGAGAAGAAAAAGAGAAAGAAAAAGAAAGGAGAAAAAAAAAGGGGTGGGGGAAGGAAACAAATCAAAAAGCAAAACAAAACAAAACAAAACAAAAAAGAACCACGGGGGAGTATCTTCTGATTCTGTGTACTTTAAGTCCCTTGGCTTCTCCTGGAAGTTGTCCGTCTAGCTGGTCTTCTGGGGGAGGGGCCTGTTGTGCTGATTTTCAGGTGTTAGCAGTTGGGGGAGCTGCTGTGCCCCTGCCTGGTGCAGGGCTCAGTGGGGGTTGTTTACCCCGTGAGGCCGCAGGAGGAACAGCCCCAGTGGCGGGGCAGCTCTGGAAACCTGGATTCAGCTCCGGCAGGAAGTCCGTCTGCAGGGCCTGGAGGCTCCGGGGCGGGGCCGCTGATCTGCTCAGCTCGGGGCAGGAGCGTCCTCGCTGTCCTGGGCCCTCCCGGCCTCTGCCTGTCCCGGGGGAGGCCGGATCCTGGGCTGTGTCCCGGCGCCCTGTGCTCCGGAGCCTGCGCTGGTGGATTCGCGCTCCCGGGCCGCGCAACCCCCTCCGCGGAGCCGCCCCCGAGCCCCTCCTGGCTGCTCCGGGTCCCGCCGTGCGCGCTGCAGCCCTTAGGGAGCTCGGCGCACTCTCCTGGGCGCGCAGTTGCTCTGTTAGTGTCCCGGGGAGCCCGAGGGCATCCCCGCCCTCCTGGGTCCTGCTCCAACTCCCCGCGAGCCCCTTTCCCCCGGGAAGGTCGGTGCAGCTCCTGCGTCTCCGGGACGGGGCTCTCCTGTCCTGGGGACACTCGCCCCGGCCTCAGCCCGGCTCCTCGCGGGGCCCCTCCCCCTTGGAGGCCTTTGTTCCTTTATTTCTTTTTCCCCGTCTTCCTACCTGATAGAAGCGCGAACTCTTCTCACTGTAGCATTCCAGCTGGTCTCTCTTTAATTCTCAGGCCGAATTCATAGATTTTCAGGATGATTGGAAGGTTTTCTAGGTAATTTGGTGGAGACAGGTGATTTGGAGACCCTACTCTTCCGCCATCTTGCTCCTCCCCTGCAAAATATTTTAATGTCATCATTTTCTATAATGTAATAATTACTGTACTTTATGTACTGTGTGATATCTTGATTGACCATATGATTTTCCTGGCTTTTCTGCAAATTTATTAGATCATCAAAATCTATACCTCTAGCAGCTTTATTTTTAATAGCTGTTGATTTAAGGGGATCCCTGGGTGGCTCAGCGGTTTGGCACCTGCCTTTGACCCGGGGCGTGATCCTGGGGTCCCGGGATCGAGTCCCGTGTCGGGCTCCTGGCGTGGAGCCTGCTTCTCCCTCTGCCTGTGTCTCTGCCCCTTTCTGTCTATGTCTATCAAGAATAAATAAATAAATAAATAAATAAATAAATAACTGTTTATTTAAAGCAATATTGGTTATTCCTGCAAGATTGCAAAAAATGTTTTATTGTTTTTAATTTTGAGAAGGATCTTTCTGCACATGCATCCGTTACTGGAGCTATTGAGAGCTTATTTTACAGGCTGTGATAGACATTGTTGGGATTATTTGGGGATATTCAATTGAGATTAATTTCTAGTAAGTGATATCAAAATACAAATATTATTACATCTGAAACTGAAGATTGTCACAGAGTAATTTTTTTTCTAAAAGATTTAACTCTCTGTACAAGTGAGTTTCATATGAGACTGAAGTTAATTTCACATGCAGATGTGTACAATGGTATTTCAATGTTTCCTCTGACATTTTCTTGAACTTCCAGAGCTGCACCTGTCACTTCCGCTGCCACTGCTGCCACCACCTATCTGGACCCTGGTACTGGCCTGGCCACTCCCTCAGGAAGCTCGACTGCCCTGAGGCATGCACGGGAGGTCTGGGCCAACCGCTGTGTGCCATGGGCTGCTCTGGACCACAGCCATCCACACGGGTGGGCTGCTGCTTAGCATATCTCCACTCACCAATGTGCGGACTGCATTGACCCATCAGCATCATCACAAAGCACAAATTCAAAGATAAAAGTAGATTAAGAATCTCAAGATGATCACAAAGAACATTAAACCAAGCACAGGGTCCTTCTCAACCTGGGCCCTGTGTGACTACAGGCTCTGCCTGAGAGCCCAGGCACATAGCAACTGTAATTTCTGGTTTTCCACCCACTAGTGGTTTGGACTGGAGTGTTTAATGCACTTTTTATTGCCAATCTAGTAAGTAATTTGTCTTATAAATCTGCCGTTTACAATCTCTCCTTCTAGAGGCTTTCTGAAGTTCCCTCAGCCAGCAATTGTCTCTCTTCTCCTTGTAAATCAGTTGGCTACCTTTTCCAGGAAACCAATGTGAACCTAATTTTAAATAGTCACTAATGGCTTAATTAGTTGCTGGGTCTTTCTGAGCCTCTAATTTTCCCAGGACTGATTAGCTCAGGCATGGAGAAGTTCTGCATTCAGCCAGCCATTTAAAACATGATGGACATAAATTCAAAGTGCAAGTTCTGGAGCAGCCCCACCTGCTCAGACCCCACTCTTACCTCCACTTTCCTGCTTTGAGTCCTTAGCATGTCATTAACCTCTGCAAGCCTTGGTTTTCTCATCTGTAAAATGGGAATAGTAGCACACTTTTAAAGATAAGGCTTGATAAAGTTTATTAATATTCACTTCTAGGTAAATGGGATTCAATATCTTAGCTTATTGCAATGATGTCCCTAAGAAAACAAAAATGCTAGCTTTGACTAACAATTGTTTTTTGTAAAATGTAGTTGTTCGTTCACTACTTACTGCTCTCTGAAGGAGTCTCTAAGGGAGCAGAAAAAAGTCCAACGCAGTAAGACCATTCAGAAAGCACAATTGGGTGAAAGCTGCTGCAGTGCAGGATCAGCTAGGGGTATGGGAGGTTTGTTAGAGTGTGTGGGAGTGTGTGTGTGTGTGTGTGTGTGTGTGTGTGTGTGAAGAAAATGCTCTGGGTCTGCATATGATCAGCCTTGAACTTACTTGAAAGTAAGCCTTGATTGCCTATGTTTATAACCAGCAGATACAAGTGGCTTTAATTTGGTCACTAGGATTGCTTCCTCTTGTTTACATGGCCACCATCAGCAGGGCTCCAATGGGACAAAATGATTAAGTAATACAGAACAGAGCACCTCCTCTCACACAAGACAAAGAACAGGCATTTTTTGAGGTTGATTTTCTTTTAACTGGGATGAGTCTTTCCAAACTTACCATGTGTTTGGTCATGAATTCAAAGCATAAGCCAAGTACAGGGTTTGGTAAAAGGGTATTGCAAATTTAAAAAGAAATTCGCGTTTAGGTTTCTTCAGCTTAACTGGTATAGACTAAAAGATTATAGTTAACCCTATACACTAATAGATAGGCATTACATGAAAGATTAATTTCTTCCCTCCAGACTTTACAACTAAAAGTGTGACCTAGGACAAGGAAACTAAAACATCAAAAAATGATGAAATTAGAATATTTCACAAAATTCTCCTATGAGATTTGTGTCATAGAATATCTGCAAGGGGTCTGTTCTGTTAAATGAACGGCCTCTGGAAATGGCCATCAAACTTGTGTCCTTCCCACTCCCCCCCATCTCCATTTGCTTAGGCCTCTCCTGCTCCATAGGCAGGACTAGAGTTGGCTGCCCACGGTTTCTCCATTCTATACTTTATTAGCTTTTTACTCTCTTTACTGTCAGCTGTCAGTCAAGTTCCAGTGAGAACCAGAAGAAAAAGAGGAACTAATTTGAGATTTCACAATAGGGAGAATGTTATGTAGAGAGTTGGTTACAGGCATGGTGGAAGAGAGCTGAGAAGCTAACGGGAGTGGAGAGGGAACTCAGGGAGGAACAACAGCAGGAAGCCGCTACCTCACCCAAGCTACACGATAAAGGAAGAGGTGGCCTTGGACCCCAGGGCCAGGGTCACCTGGGAGAGTTGACAAGCCCATTCAGTGGGCACTGCAGCCCTGGAAGAAACACAGGGCAACATCCCAGACCAATTAAGCCAGAATCCCTGCAACTGGGCCCAGGCATCAGTGGTTTTTAAAACTCCCTAGATGATTCCAGTGTGCAACCAGGCTTGAGAACCACTGCATAAAGCACCCAGTCACAATCTACATCCCTAGTATTGTATTTATTCCAGATGAACAGACATGGTGAGAGGAGCTACTGATGTAGCATGGTTCAAAGTCCAGAAACAGAGACCAAAGTGACCGGTTAGATAGGCAGCTAAACTACTCTAAGGTACCTTTGAAGACCTATCAAAAAAACTGGATTTGATTTACAGAATTCTGCTTCATAGGTAACCTTTTAATAATTGCTCTACAAAATACACTATTTTAAAGAGCCATATTTTGCTTAGTATCTACTGAAAAAAAAATTGATTAAATATCGTACCATATGCCAATTAGAGTAAAGCGTTGGCTGGCGCAATTGATGTACAAGGCATTTCAAATATACATAAATTGACTTGTGTAGAATATTTCTGCATAATAGCTCTATTAACTTGCATATCTTAAATGTGTGCTAATTACTTGTTGAATGAACTGATCATCAAAGAAAAATTAATGTTTGGTGTGATATTATCAAATTTTTTTATTGTACTTTAATTTTTTTAAAATGGATAATCCATGATGATATATATAATGAATCTGTTAACTAGAAACAAACATCTTAATATCATCTTCTATTCAATGACTGAGAATACAGTTCAATATTTTGTACGGCCCCAGGTAATCACTATGAACAACAATTATCATCATAAATATTGTTGACTATAAGTCTGAGTGGCAAAACCCCAGGTAATAAAGGTCAACTGAGCCTCAGTAACTGGAAAAAAACCCAGCCAACTCCTTTTAAAGAACCACCTGTAATAAGTTTCTACCCCTTTCCATTAAGCATTTATTCATATAAGAAATGTTTATTAAGCAATTAATATTCATTCCAGAGAATAACAAGACAAATAAGGTATCTGCCTCAGAGCACTTAACAATCTAATGGCAGAGATTAGACAATCGCACAAGTCCTGGTAGGAGGTAAGAGGTGCTGGTTGTAATGTTCAGCCTAATGCTGAGGATGACCAGGCTAGAGGACTTGCAGGGGGAGGTTTAGAGCAAATGTCAGCGGAAGGTAAAGAGCAAGGACTCACACTGTAAGCACTTGGAGAAGTGAACTAAAGCAAAATGGCATTTGATGTGCAGAAGGGACACAGCCAGAAAACTATTTAGGGAGTAAGGGAAAAGTCTAAACAAGGAGTTTAAAGGGACAACCTCAGGAAGCATCCAAACGCAGGGTGGATGCTACAAACATCAGAGCAAAATCCATAGAATTTCATGCTGAATGTCTCCCAGGGATGACTGGGGGAAAGGAAGGAAACAGAAAGAAGAGTTAGTTTGAAGGGAAAGAAAATATTTCTCTTCAGAAGACATCCACCATGAATGCACTGCAAACACTCACCATTTGCTAAATTGTATTTTTTATGAGATTGTTCTTGTATATATGTAGCGCCTCCACTTTCCTCTAACAAAGTCATGGTGGTGACGACAATGTTGTCCAGGCTTTTAGGCTGACGTCGGACAATATCAGATCCAACTATTCACAAGTCCATCATATGACCAGTGATGATCCTTAGCCTTTGTATATTCGTGTCTTACTGGTCAAGGCTGGAGGGACCACTGAGATGCTAGAGACTGTGTTTTGCAATTACATCACAGTTGGTTTGACTGTAACCCCCAGCTGGCTTAATGAACATGGCAGCATTTCCTTGACACTTCCCTTTTTTTCCCTCTATCTCTTTAGAGGTGATGGGTGGGAAGTCACCACTTCATTATAATAATGAAAAGCTGAACAGACTGAAAAATCAGCAACCTTTCTCAGATCTGTCAGAGAGGGGAAGACACAAGGCAAATTCCTGCCCCCAACATTAGAGAGACAGACAAACAGAGGGAGTCGTGGTGTACTCAAGCAGAGATTCACGAGTGGGAATCACCTCAGGACCAGTGCTGGGATAGCAAACCCTGAACTGTAATTCATGAATTGCCAGAGACTCAGGGTGGACAGCTCTAAGAGTTACAAACTCTAAGGAGATCCATCATGGCAGAGCTGGGGCCGGGTGCACAATTTGTGAGAATAACTCCAGGAGCTTGACCAGGTTCTCACAGTATGTTGGAGATAGTATTTTGCAATTATGTAATATCAGAGAAAAATCTTGTGTTTCTAGCAGGGGAAAGAGTAGAAGGGACCATTCTGGGATATGTCAGCGCACTCCATTGGTTTGCTTTAAATAAATTCAATGTGGGGCTGGAACTCACAACCCAGAAATCAAGAGTCACATGCTCGAAGTCATTGAGCCAGCTGGGCACCCCAAAGCACTTGATTCTTAACAAGGCCTGCCCTCAGAAGAAACTAGCTAACCAGGGCTTAGTCTACCTGGGTCTTATCAGAGCCTAACAGCCCTGGGAGAAGAAAAATACCCAACCCTAGCCCACTCTAGTCTTCCATGTGGAAAAATTCTGTCATTGTTTCACATATTTCTTTCATGGGCTCTCCCCAATCCTGCAAGCCCTTCTGGTGCTTTCTGGCTTCCCTTGTCTCCCTTCCTTCCTTCCTTCCTTCCTTCCTTCCTTCCTTCCTTCCTTCCTTCCTTCCTTCCTTCCTTCCTTCTTTCCTTCCTTCCTTCCTCTCTAGGTGAACACTGCTGGGATCTTGCAGCTCCGGTATTGTCAGTCTGATGGACAAGTAACCCCCACTGTGTTTGTTTTGGTGGGTTATTAGGTCCATGACAAGCATAGATAGAATAAGGACGTTTTAGAACAGTATCAATTTGGAATAAAATCATGTTCATTTTTCATCTGTCATCTTTTACTAATGGAATATTTTCACCTGACCCGTCAATCTTTTTCTAATTACATCTGTTTTTGCTGCTCTGTGGCTTACCACTCCTGCCCATGTGGATTGAAATGTTATACTTTGAAGCCTTTGGGCTACTTACTGGAGACTTGTAATACCCGTAATTTAAGGTGAAAAAAATAGTTATGAAATCTTCATGTCGTAAATGCAACAGCGTGGCCTTGAAACACTGTAGTACTTGCCGTCTGATAACCTGGAACTAAATTAGCCAAAGCTTTGATTCACATGATCAAAACTGGCTGCAAAGTCTTAGGCAGCATTTATGCTTAAGGCCATAATTAGACAGTCACCGCTACAATATTGAAAGAACACCAAATTTTACAAACTAATCGAGATTTTAAACAGAAACAAAACATTCAGCCCTATTCTAGCAATTTATTAAGGAGCAATGCTTCACTTGCCAATAATTTATTTAAGAAATAAATAAGCTCATTAGAAGTTAATTCGTTTTTACCATAAAATAAGCATATGGAAAGATTACAATCAAAATTAGAAACTCTACCAAGGAGTTTTGAATCACATAAAAATTTAGTTAATGGGTCTTCAATTATTTGCCAATTCAATAACAAATATACAAATTTCAGCATTTTGTCTGTGTCATTAGATTGTTTCAAAAGAGCAGATGGTGCAACATACTGATATAGACACATTTTCTGCCAAATTACCTTCAGGATTCTATCAATTCATCATTCGTAAAATTTGGATCCAAGAAAATAATCTGATATTATTAAGTGACTGATTTTTTTTAGTTTGGTTTTACCAAGGGTATTCTATGACGATGCATATTCAAAGTCACAAACAAAATAACCAAAGAGTTTCTGGATGAATTGTATTGACTGTTTCAGTCTCTGGTTTTATGTTACTGAACTCTGTATATCTGGTTAACAAAAAAATCATTTATGTATTAAGAATAGCTGGAATTAGTCCAGAAAGAAACATATCTAGGGGAGGTGCTTTGTTTATTGAATACTTAGTATGTTCAGCACTATGCTCTGATAGACATTACTCCCGTTTTAAAGATAAGGAAATTGAGGCTCAGTGATGTCTTGTCCCTCAGTCTTTCTGAATCAATTAATAGGTAGATTGAAATTGTTCTCTTCTCTAACCTATTGGGTTAAAACAAAGGATGATAATTAGTCACCAAGGCTTTTTCCGATGTGTGACAATTATGTCACAAAACAGACTTCACTTTATTGTAGATGTCCTATCACTGACATTATGGCATTTCCACCCTTTACTGAAGGTTCCTTGAAGCTTTTCTTGACCCCTTTTCCTCGATACCAAACAATGGGTACTCACCACGAAGGTATGAAACAAAAATGTCTCAGGAATTGCACCGCAACAAACAAAACTCTAATAATATTTAGTGGCTGTAAAAATGGAAAAACATAATGGATCTGAAGAAAAAAATACATGTTCTTGGAAACTAAGTATTTCAAGATGACCTAAAAGAATTCCTTCTAGAAGATGAGTTGTCTTGTTTTTATTTGCAGAAAAGAAATTTAACTGTATGTATAACAATTCTTTCAAGTAGAAAGAATACTAATGGGTTGAGGGACAGTGTGAATAATAAAGAAAACAAGTTACAATTTTCTCACTCTGTGATTGGTCTAGGGGTGATGATTTAGGACAGCAGTGTTATTGTCTTGTTACCCAGAAAGACAAGTTATCAAAGGTGATCACATGGAAGCTCGAGTTCCTTCTTCTGAATACACGGAATTGAGCATCTAACACAGGGCAGTTTCTGATTCTTGACAGTCTTTATTAAATGAATCTCGGGACAAAGGTGCTGTCAGGGAGCTAATTCGTGTATTCCATCTTTCATCCATAATTTATTCAACGAATCAACATTTATTGGAGAATATTTTGCATAGGACATCGGGCTAAATAATGAAAATCAAAACAAAACAAAAAGACATGGCCTCTTCCTTCCTTTTGGAACCCAGGCTTTCTGTCAGGATTGGTCCGTGTCATTTAAATTAACATTCTCCTTCCCAGATGGAAATTTTTATCAGCACTGTTCAATATTAAATATATTTCTTAAAGATTTTATTTATTTATTCACAAAAGACAGAGAGAGAGAGAGAGACAGGCAGAGACATAGGCAAAGGGAAAAGCAGGCTCCCTGCAGGACCCCGATGTGGGACTCGATTCCTGGACCCGGGATCATGCCCTGAGCCAAAGGCAGACGCTCAACCGCTGAGCCACCCAGGCGTCCTGCAATATTAAATATTAAATGGAGATGCTATAGGACAATATATTTGCTCTATTCATTTAGGAAAAGGTAATTTGAATAAGAGAAAAAAATAGAATAGAGTATGTAAAAAGAGAAGCAATTTAATTCTACCACCGGAATTAAATATTCAGAACTAGTTACAGAATTGTCCCTTCCACATAGATGTGGTTTGTTTTTTTTTTTTTTAATTTAAAATTCAAGTTAACTAACATGTAGTATATTATTAGTTTCAGGGCAAAGCTTAGTGATCCATCAGTTGCATAAGAAATCCAGTGCTCATTACATCACGTGCCCACCTTAAGGTCCATCACCTAGTTACCCCAACCCCCTACCCACTTACCCTCCAGCAACCCTCCATTTGTTCCCTAGAGTCAAGAGTTTCTTATGGTTTGCCTCTTTCTCTGTTTTTATCTTATTTTTCCTTCCCTTCTCCTATTTTCTCTGTTTTGTTTCTTAAATTCCACATATGAGTAAAATCATATGGTATTTGTCTTTCTCTGGCTGACTTATTTTCCTTAGCATAATATACTCTACTTCCATCCACGTCATTGCAAATGGCAAGATTTCATTCTTTTTGACGGCTGAGCAATATTCCATTGTTTATATACCACACCTTCTTTATCCATTGATCCATTAATGGACATCTGAGCTCTTTCCGTATTTTGACAATTGTGGACAGCGCTGCTATAAACATTGGAGTGCATGTGCCCCTTCAAATCACTATTTTTGCATCCTTTAGATAAATACCTACTAGTACAATTGCTGGGATCATAGGGGAAATTCTATTTTTAACTTTCTGAGAAACCTCCATACTGTTTTCCAGAGTGGCTGCACCTGTTTGCATTCCCACCAACAATTTAAGAGGGTTCCCCTTTCTCTGCATCCTCACCAATATCTGTTGTTTCATGCATTGTTAATTATAGTCATTCTGACTGGTGTGAGGTGGTATCTAATTGTGGTTTTGATTTGTATTTTCCTGATGCTGAATGATGTTGAGCATTTTTTCACGTGTCTGTTAGTCTTTCTTATGTCTTCTTTGGAGAAATGTCTTTTCATATCATCTGCTCATTTCTTGACTGGATTTTTTGGATTTTGGGTGTTGAATTTGATGAGTTATTTATGGATTTTGGATACTAGCCCTTTATCCGATACATCATTTGCAAATATCTTCTCCCATTCCACAGGTTGCCTTTTAGTTTTGTTGTTTCCTTTGCTGTGCAAAAGCTTTTTATCCTGATGAAGTCCCAATAGTTCATTTTTGCTTCTGTTTCCCTCACCTCTGGAAGACATATCTAGCAAGAAGTTGCTATGTCCAGTGTCCAAGAAGTTGCTGCCTGTGTTTTCCTCTAGGATTTTGATGGGTTTCTGTCTCACATTTAGGTCTTTCATCCACTTTGAATTTATTTTTGTGTTTCCACATAGATGTTTTATTTTCATCAATAGTTTAGCTTAATTGTAAATTTACTTGTCAATTATCTCTAAGGACTATAAAGCTTGGAAGGTCCTTTTAAAAAGTTTATTCTCCTAACTTATTATCTTATTATGCTACTAATTGACTTAGCAAAGCAAGGCTTTCTTTATAGACCTGCACTGCCCAGTGGAGCACCCATTAAGCCCCTTGTGGCTATTGAGCACTTACAGTCTGGCTAGTCCAAATTGAGTGCAAGATGTGCCATACGTTCAAAACACACACCAGATTTCTAATACTTAGTATTTTTAAGAGTATATGAAAATCTTAATCATTTTTATGTTTATTACATGTTGAAGTTATAACATTTTGATTATATTGGAAAAATAATATATAGCACTAAGATTTATTTCTTCTATACTTTTTAATTTTTTAAATGAGGCTACTAGAAAATTTAAAATATGCAGCTTGTACTATCTCTCTGTTGGATAGCATTGTTATAAATCGTATAAAGGAAAAGCTTCCAAGGCATTAATGGATTCTGATTATTGTCCGTGGAAGACCAAAAGTAAAGTGAAAAATGTCCTTAATGAATCTGAAAAACCATCCTTGTAAACTCAAGCAACAAGAACTAGGCATAAGTGCAAGGGGTACACGGGAGTCCAAGGCAAGAATTGTGAAAGCAGGGCAAATACAAGTGTGGCAGCAATTAGCCAAGAGGCCTCAGGAAACCACAGTTTACCACCTAATGCCTCTGTACGATTGGTCCCACAACCTACTAAGACGTGTAGAAGTTCCAGGGGAACAGTCTCTACATTTCAAAAATATATGTAAAGTGGTGAAATACCCAGGATTCGTCAGTAAAATATTATAAAGACTGAAGTATAGGGAGGGCGGTGCTCTGACCCCCCCTCCTGGAGCCCCGCCTCCTGGCCCCGCCTCCCACTTACTCCCCATCCCTCCAGGCTCCTGCGGTCTGGACAGACCCAAGGGGTGACCTGGCTCCTTTCCTGCCAGTGGGAGCCACCGACCTCCTGCCAAGGTCCACAAGGGGACTCGACGTTAGCATGCTGCTCTCACAGTACCTGAGTTGGATGGCTTCGAGATGTCATTTCTCTTCCAGCTCTTTGGCGTCTCTGTTTTTGTCTCTTTCCGGTCTTCCTCTGTTTTGCTCTCCCAGCATCTAAAAGTCTCTGCTCCACCACAAGGATGAGCCTGGGGCACCCTGCATCGCCACCCATCTTTCCGCCTTGCTGTCAGACCCATTTCTTCACCACCCATGTTCTATGTAGTTCAGTCAACTCAAAAAAAGTTCTCTTTTTTTTTTTTAAATTATTTTATTTTATTTATTTATGATAGGCACACAGTGAGAGAGAGAGAGAGGCAGAGACACAGGCAGAGGGAGAAGCAGGCTCCATGCACCGGGAGCCCGACGTGGGATTCGATCCGGGGGGGCCAGGATGGCGCCCTGGGCCAAAGGCAGGCACTAAACCGCTGCACCACCCAGGGATCCCCTCTCTTTTGTTTTTTAAGAAATGTATCTAGTAGCCAGTTATATAATTAGGAAAGAAGCAAAGCCTCAGGCAGATTTATTACAATACTTCATCAAGGGACAGAATTACTTCTGTCTACACTCAAGGAAATGAAAATTAATGTTGTAGCAAGAATATTTTTAAACATTATTTAACAGTAATTAACAATAAACTGGTCCAACCAATAGGAATGGTTACATGAGTTGTGATAAATTCATAAAGCAGAATCACTCTACAACTATTAGAAATCATGCTTTTGAAGACTAATGACAAAAGAAACACACACGATAGAAATTAATAAAGACACATAATTATTTGCAATATGATCTGACTCCATGCAAAATAAAATACATCGGCTATGTTAATAGTGGCCACTTTGGTAGTGAGCTTATAGGTCATTTTTCTCTTTACATATAGTTTCTGTGTTTTTCAATTTTTTACAATGAACATAAATTACTCTAAGAATCGGAAAAAATATATACATAAAAGAAACTATTATATCTAGTTTCTAATTTTAATACCAAGTCCAATTTTTAAAAGATTACCAACAAAAGCTCATCTTTCATGGAAAAAAAATCCTACCACCTCTGAAGATGATACATAATACAGTACAGCAATTTTTTTGCACACTATCACCCTGTGTCAGCAAGATTAGCGATGCTAGATATGATAGTGGTTTACCTTGCCTGATACGATATTGGCTTATCTAGAAAAGAAATAACATGATCATCCGCAACTCCAGTGTAACAGAAAGACCCCTGTCTGAAAATCATCAAAACTTAAGGGGCTTTCAAGGATAAGACCTCATTAGCCCTTTCTAGAAATCAGTAGCCTGTTTCACTGTGAAAGTTCAAAGCAAAACTAGTTCAAAGCTAGTTCCACAGAAGTTGCAGCAACAATGTAAAATAAACCTCAGCAATCATAGGAACAAATCTCCCAGTGTTATCAGACCAAATGCTTTGGAGCCTACTAAGAATTTTAAAAACCTCAATTCAAAGAAATCATGACACATTCTGAAGAACAGCAAGCGAAGTCACTCGTCAGCGGATGAGTTATTATTTCGTTCTCACTTGCTCAGGAAAGGTCACATCATTCATTGCATGGAGTGCTCTAAAATCGAAGAGTTTATAATCAAATTAATCATACCGTTGCTCATAATAAGTACTTTTTCCTCCTTTCCTCCCCCTAGAGCCACGCAGTACAATGCATTTCAAGATCAGTTCATGCTTCCTGAAGAGGCCAACATCTCACGATTCATACTTATTTTTCTACAAACATTAAGAGTCCTTTTTGCGCAGGCCCTTGGTAAGGCCCCAGTAACACAAAGTCCTCAAGGACCCCCGGGCCTGGAGACCTCAAAAGTCACAAACGATGAAGTTCTATAATCTGCTCTGCTAAACATATCATTAACCAGACACGGAAACTAATATTAGCAGCATTTGCTAGAAACACTGCTTTTAAAAGGAACGTTGCTGCCCCCCTTGGCCCCTTGTCACTTCTCCTATATTCTACCCCTTTGTTTTTCAGGGGAAACTTGGTTCAACAGCGAACCCTTAGGCATATCATGGCGGTTTAGAGATGGTTGCTTGGGACCTTTTAACTTTTTATTCCAACATCTGCAATTATTACTTCGAGATAAACATTACATTTAAGAATGGGCACTGATTGAATGGGCACCATTCAATTTCTGTAAAAATGTTGCAGAGTGACCCCCACTTCCCATACATTTGTTACAGTGTGTGTTACAGGAATGATGGCCCCTGACAGTCTTTGATTACCCTTCAAAAAAAGAACAAATCCAGGCACTATTCACATTATCCAATATTTTACAATCAGCTATGCTCATTTACAAACGTCTGTCATATGCCACAAAAATTTTTCTTCTAGAAGCCGGAATAACGAAACCTATAGTTTCACAACACTGAGAAGTGCAAATGGTTAACAGCTGATGTATGTGCATAATTATTTCAAAATAGATGAATAGGAAAATGTTCAGGACTATTTATAACTTCTTCTGCCTTTCCTAGAGTAGTAGAAAATCAGAGAAAGAGAAATAATAAAAGCAAAAAGTAGGAAAGCTATGAAAGCCAGTAAAGACTTTCGGGTGTGAAAAAAGCTGCATTCGGTGCACAGGGTGAATTCCTCTGGACAAAACCGCCCCAAAGTTTCAGGGCCTGGGAAGCCATTGTTGTCAATAATTTTCCTGTAATGCTTCACCGACGGTTTGGGCTCAAACTGGTTTGCAGCATAATGATAGAGGCCAAACTTCGGAGCTGTGCGATCATTAAATGAGTAGGCAAAGTATCCACAAAGATTGATACCATCCAATACGTAGGCTGGAAAAACAAAAGGACAGAACAGTCATTAAAAATGTTTGTAGGCGACACTTAAACCGCATTAGTGAGTGCATCGGGGAAACTTCCAATACCATTTGTTTTTATTTTTTAAAAGTTTTTTTTCAATACCATTTAATAACTAAGTTAGGTTTAACCATAAAGGGCTTCTTTCATGCAAGGACCGATACTGAGCTACGTGTAACATGGTAGGTTTTCCGTAATTAAACCTCCTATGATGGGCTCGGCTTAAATCTTTAGGCACCTGCAGGAGGTAAGAGAGCCGTGAACCCATCCGAGGTAGGGGACAAGGGAGGCCACGGGTTTACAGCTTCAGAGGAGGTGCTAGGGATTGTCCGCTCTTTTCGAGCTGGACTGCATCGTCCCTGGGGGAAGATGCGAGCTGTCTCTTGGACTTGCTCAGCGTGGAAGGCACGGGCAGCACCTTGCGGTGGGAGATGCCAGTGGGTGTGTCCCCTCTTGGCTACCGCGGCCCGGGGACACGGCTTCTAGGGACCGCTGTCGTCGGGCGGGCCGGGCCGGGCCGGGCCGTACCTTTCAGAGCTTCATTTACATAGTTCTGCATGTAATACACCCTCAACGAGTCCTGGGCTGCCCGCGGATCGTCATCTATGCCGTTGGATACGATATACATGGGGAGGTCTCCGTACTTGAACTTGAGCCAGTTGAGCACTTTGCGCAGGCCCCAGGGCACTACGGCCACCTGACTGGGGGAGTTGAGCCAGGTGATGTCGGTCATCTCCTGCACTTCCAGGTAATCATTGTATTTGACTGGGTCTTCCTTTTCCCAGTCCACGAGGATGGTGGTGTAATGGCTCAAGGCCAGGAAGTCAAAGGAACCCCGGATTAGCCTCTTCTCTTCGTCAGTGAAATAGGGCAGGAGGGAATGGTCTCTCCGGGTGAGCCAGTCGCGCATCAGCCGCGGGTAGTCCCCGGAGCCGAAGATGGGCTCGGCCAGCCAGCCGACGTCGAACTCCAGAACCCTCTCGGCCACTTCGCGGTCCTTCTGGGAGGAGGGGCAGGCGGGCTCCACCCAGTCGGCCTGCAGGGCGATGGACACCTTCCCCTGCTGCGAGCCCCGGAACTGCTCGTCGTACACGCGCCAGGCCAGCGCGTGCGCCCGCAGCAGGTTGTGCCCGGCGCGGAGCGTCAGGTTCCGCGTGGGCGGCTCGCGCAGCGTGATCCACACCTTGACGTGGCGGCCCAGGGCGCGGAAGCACAGGCGCGCGTACTCGGCGAACGCCAGGGCGGTGCGCGGGTTCTCCCAGGCGCCGCGCTGGGCCAGCGGCCCCGGCAGGCCCTGGTGCGCGGCGGCGGGGCGCCAGAGCGCCACCACCGGGGTGATGTTGGCGCGCAGGAGCTCGCTGGCCACGCAGCCGTAGTAGTGCAGGGCCGCGTGGTTCACCCGGGACTGGTTGCCCAGCGGCAGGAGCAGGGCCCAGTCCAGCGAGAAGTGAAAATGCGAGACGTGCATCTCCTGCAGCAGGGCCACCTGGGGCCCGATGGCGGCAAAGTCCACGCAGTAGGGCTTCCTCTTCTTGGCCCGCAGCCCGTCCACCTTAATCAGCCTCTTGCTGTGATGGACGTCCCACAGGTAAACGTTCGGGTCGGTAAACTGAGACAGAGTGGTGTCCACCTGCCAGGAGAGGAGGGAGCGTGAGCTTCACCTGCCGCCCTGGAAAGGCAGCTCCGTGCAGTCCCCTCCAGGACGCCAGCAAGCAGGAGGAGCAAAGAGACAAGCCTCTGTAGCAGAAAATGCAATCCGTTACAAAAAAAAAAAAAAAAAAAATCCCACTTTTTGATGCCGACTTCTTATACCCGTAGTTCTGACTCTTGCACTGTTACTCTATCGTTTGTTTTCTTAAATCTTAATTTTTACGTGTCATTTCAGATGACAAACATTAATGATTCTCACACCCCTCTGGTCCGTGTTAAGCAAGCAAAAGCAGACTTTTGAACGTCTGTATTTTAAGGAGAAAGCACTGATAATGTGAGGCTCCCAAATTAAAAAGAAAAATAGACAAAAAGATAAAGCGTAAAACCTGAGTTAGAGGCAGAAAATGCAATGATACTTAAAATCAAACCATGCTTCTTAAAATCAAGTTCTAAACTGAAGTTTGCTGTAGGTAGACAGCACGCTAGGTATGTGTAACTATTGTCTTTTGTTGGCATTAGTGTCAAAGACAGAACTCAACAGATTCAATCTGCTGATAAAAATGTTCAAGAATGTGGAAATGAGGAACAATGTTGTCATTTACACATACGGGGCTGTTTGACCATAGTTTCAAATTTTTCCTGAGTTATTTTTCTGTGATGATCATGACACCAATGGCTTTCGATCATCTGATACACTAGCCTCCAAAATGAAAATTGGTATTTAGCAAAAGTGGACAAATTATAAAATGGAAATCACAAAATGTTCCCTCCCCATGTGAAACCATGGGGGAAAATACACACTGGAAGCTCATCCTAAGGATTCACTGACTAAACCAGTTTTCTCTTCAAAAACAGTCTGTTAGAATGAGTCCCTTGGTTTGACCCTCCATATACAAGCAGGGCTCAAACTCCAGTTTGGAATCTCTGGCAGAGGTTTCTTTGCATTCTGCCAGCCTGAGCTGCTGATCCTTTGAAGGGGTCAGTGCTGTGTTTATAAAGGAAAGTAATAAAAACCAGCATGTCAGAGGGAAATTGCTTTCTCTGGAGAATTGTCCCTTGTAGATCACCCACACATGCATTTCCCCTAGTATTGTGGGAATGCTCTAAGAAGTATTTTTCCACTGTGATGCGCCCACAAATCTTGTTTCCTCAGCTTTGCAAGAGAAAATATTTGCATGCTCTTTTGAAGTGAAAGTGTTCATGACTTGAAGGAATTCTCTGGATTATTTTTACAGAGCTCCGAGCTGACTAAATTTGTAACGTTTCTACCACAATTTTTCCAAAATAGGAGCTTTTATTCACTCCATCTGCAAACAAATAGGAGAGACTAAGGTATAATTTCTGGGGGTGGGGGAAATCTATTTCTTAAAAATACAAGTCACCTAGAAATGAGTACTCAGGCATCACTCTATCTAACCTCCATTAATTTGTTGACTTTTCTTTCTTTCTTTCTTTCTTTCTTTCTTTCTTTCTTTCTTTCTTTCTTTCTTTTCTTTCTTTTTTACTTTTCTTAATTAAAAAAAAAGGAAAATAAAGTGGAGCTTTTTAGAAGAAATGGGTATGAAATATATATGTAGTATATTACAGAAGAAACTTTCTCCTAATAGTGGCCAATGTTAGAGAAGCTCTATGACCCCAGCATGTAGCAGGTTCTGTACCCCTGTTTACTATGAGCATGAATGGTTAGGAGAAAACAAACCTGTTGCCTGGTTAAATTAGGTCCAGTGACCGTGACAGTCCATGTGAACAAGCCAGAGGTCAGACTTCAGACAGAATGGTACTCTTACTGGAATATTCTTTTTAAAGTTTTTTAGGATTAATATTAGGAATTTATTTGTATTAGGAGTTTAAAATACTAGCCAAGAGGGAAAAGGATGAATTTCAAAGGTTTAAAAATTACTTCTCAGGGCTTTAACATAATGTATTAAAAGTATAGAGAACAGCTTGTAAATTAAAACATACACACACACTCCTCAGAACTGCCCTACCAAAAAACTTGTTTTCAATTTGCCAGTTAGGAAGTTAACTTAAGAAGGGCACTGCCAAAACAATGCAGTGCTCAAGGTGAAAAGAAAAAAGAACAAAAAAGCAGTTGCAACCTTTTCCCACTAGAGAGCTTCTGGAGATGTTCAGCCACCATGGGTTTGAGAATGAGTTAGTGTTTGGCTGGTTGTGTGTAGGAGAGACTGGGGGGCTCTGCTGTATGAAGGAATAGGGACCACCCCCCCGCAACTGAAGAAGTAAAAACGGCAGGGCAACCTCCCAGGAAGGGTCCAGGACTGATGCAGTGGCTGGCATCAGATCAAATTCTAAAACAAGTGCCCTTAAGGAGTAGAAAAAGCAATCCTCTCCCCATCTCCCTTCCTCTTCACTTATTGCATCAGACCAGAGTTTCTCTGATCTCTCAAGGAAATAGGTTGTACTCTTAAAACTTGCTCACTACTTACCAGCTCCCAAGACAAACACAGTCCAGGGATGAGGAACAGAGCAGGAGGGAAGGGGCTCCCTGCAGTGTCTTGCAACTCCCCGAGTTCACACTGTCTGCACAGAGATGCTGTCGGAAACTTTACTGCATGTAAAACTGAACTGGGAATTACCTGCCTGGGCATGGGCTGCTATCAGACGTCAGGGCATAGCACGAGTCATCAGGGACAGGGCCGGGCAGGGAGTGGGGCCGGGGCCGGGCAGAAGGTCGTGAGAGAGAACACAGACCAGGGACCAAGCTACCCTCAGCAGGGGAGGAAGGAGGGATGGGGAGCCCATCACCCTCCCTTTGTCCCCTTGTCCCCTTCCTCCTCACCAGCAGCCTATTTGAGCCCCACTGTGGATCTCACAGGAGAGAAATTAAGAAAGGGAAGTTCCAGGAACAGAGGCTGAGGGGGAAGGAAAGAAGAGAAGGGAAGAAACCCCCAAACCCAACAGGGCAGAGCTGCAAGTATTGCTCCTGCACTCAGATATCCTTGCTATCTGTGTCTCGCAGTCACCTTTTAAATATAAGAAGGGATATGAATCTGAGACTGCCCTTTAAACTCACTGTGGTCTGCGAAAGACCTAAGAATTATACACCTCAGCAAAAAAATATATTCAGGATAGTGTTGATTTATTTCCTTTGATACTTACAAGAAAACAGCAACCCATTTCAACTAAAAGATCTTTCCTCAGGTCTGAGTATCCTAAATACTTCTTTGGAACTGAAGGGTAACAGAATATGCCACCCCAAAATGTGACTGTGGGAACTCAGGGCCTACCATCCCAAACTATGCCCCTCTGCTATACTGATTATTGTGAGCTGCAGGGCTCAAAAATTATAGCAAATGCAGGGAAAGGCTTTCTCTGAGCTCCCCTTACCTGCCTGAAGACAGATCCTCCCAAAGGAACTCAGTTGTCATCAGTCCCCTCCCAGGAGTTTCCTCACCTAGGCAAGGTGGAGTCTTGTCACAGAAAAGGAGACCAGAGGTCACCACAACACATAGATGGACTGTGTCACAGACTATTGTGGTTTCCATCTATTCTTCTAAGGGCCCATTCATCTTTCCTGAAAATTGTTTCTTCTTCCCTAAGAGACCCATATCCCACCCTAGCTTCTGGCCTTTTCTATTAAGATGGTATGTAAGCCCGAATCCTAAATCACCTCAAGTATTTACGCATTTTTCTCTGAGTATCTCCCATGTATATGTAAGCTACACATATTAATAAACTTCTGTTTGCTTTTCTTTTTTATTTTTAAATATTTTATTAATTAATTTATTTATTTATTTATTTATGAGAGATACAGAGAGAGAGAGACAGACAGAGACAGAGACATAGGCTGAGGGAGAAGCAAGCTCTCTGAAGGGATCCTGATTCAGGACTCAATCCCAGGACCCCTAGGATCATGACTTGAGCTCTGAGCCGAAGGCAGACACTCAACCACTGAGCCACCCATGTGCTCCTGCTTTTCTCTTGTTAACCTGTCTCTAATTATAGGGTATCTCAGCTAAGAACTCAGAAGGGTAGAGGGAAAGTTATTTTTCCTCTCCTACTAAAGCAATGAATTGGCTAGAAGCACCCGACATGCTAAATACCATTGCTTCTCCATGGGTACCAAACTCTGTCTCTGTCTTGATCTCTACATTCATATTGGTCAGCAACACCCTACCACCACCCTGCTCACTTAGCACCCTGCTCTGTGCACTCCATTATTTGTGTATCCAGCATTTTCCCTCAACAGGCCTTTTTGAAAGCAGGGGTCAACCATACTCATCTCAGTGTGTACTCCCCTCGACGAAGCACCCCCGGCAGTTAACATAGGGCTTTGTATGCTAAACATCCAATAAATGCTACTAAAATATTCCATCAAACTCTAGGAAACCCTTTAGGATTGGAAAGTTAAAAATAATATTGATTAATTAAATAGTAAGTGCTCAATAAATATTGGCTGACCATTTGGATCATTTGGAAGAACTTCCTTACCACTTCAATGACCAGTTTCAGAAATGAAATTTTGTGCAATGAATCATTGGAGCAAGGGTTTTTATTGCCAATGGGCTTGTGCAACAGGGCACAGCTATGCCTCCGGAGGGGACAGAGATGTCCTGATGTTCCTGCCTCAAGCTCAGCGGCTCCACTGAGACCTGAGGTACTGTGTTACATCTTGTTTATGGAAGAACCCACCTGCTTTTAAAAAGCACTGTGAAAACCACTGTGTTAAAAGGGAGTATTTTATCTTTTTTAATATTTTTTCAGATCTTAAGTAGTCATATATTTTAAATATGTTCTTCCTTTGGGGCTGATTTAAGGTGCAAGATAAAGCTAGGAAGGTTTTTGGAAAGAAGGGTGCAAATTCCAAGCTGTGCCCTTACTATGCTCATTAAGGATCCGCCTTTGGCCTGAAGAATGGACAATGTGCCATGATAACCTAAGAAGGAAGCACTACTTACTAGTGATAGGGCTTGGTGAGACTGCTCATTGGTTTTGTCAGCTGACTTACTTGAATGTAGTTGTCAACAATTCCCCAAGCAAAGTCACAGGGAAATGTCCCTTCTAGGGGCTGATTTTCAGGTAAAGGAGGGAAGCCATTTTTCTCTATCAGCTTTTGGTAGAACAAGGCTGAAGACTTTGGCAACAGTTTCTTATCCTGGCTTAGAAAGTCCACGTAGAAGAGTCCACGTCTGATGCTGTAGCCTCTGTGCCACTCGAAGCCATCCATAAGGGACCACGCTGTGTATCCGATGACATCCACCCCATCCAGCCTGATGGCTGCAAAGAGAAGAAAGGACAAAAACAACATGACCCTTAGCTGGGCACTCACAATTCAAGAGCATTTGAGGGGTTTACTATATGTGGAAATAAGTTACATACAATGCTTAGTGTTTGGTAAACCTATGACCTTTTTTACTAATGAAAAGCTGCCACACCTGGATAATTCTAGAAATAAGTGTCTTCACAAATAGGATGGCCTCCAATATGTTTTTTGCTTGAAATATTTTTATTTCTGTTAGGTGGTCTTTGGGCCAGAGACGTGTCTTACTTCATCTTCTATTCTAGCATTGTGTCTGCTGCAATAAATGAATAAAACCTTTCAAAGCACGACCACTGGAATGTTTTCTTCAGAAAGTGTTGACATTCCTTTTTCTTTAAAAATTATTTTATTCAGTGCAAATAGTAAGAACCCAAAAATATACACAGAGATCTAGATATCAGGGGATTTACTTAATCCTTAATACCATCTGAAAATCTAGAGTAGTGGGGTGCCTGGGTGTCTCAGTGGTTGAGCATCTGCCTTTGGCTTGGGTCATGATCCTGGGGCCCTGGGATTGAGTCCCATGGGGCTCCCTGTAGGGAGCCTGCTTCTCTCTCTGCCAATGTCTCTGTCTCTGTGTGTCTCTCATGAATAAATAAATAACATCTTTTTAAAAAGTAAAAAATAAAAATCTAGAGTAGTAACTGAAAATCTGGTTACTTCACACATCATAACCCAGTTTCTCATTGACAAAGGAGTTTTAAAAATGCATTTAAGTTCCTCATTGACAAAATGAGTTTTCAAAATGCATTTAAGGCCCCAAATAAGAAAGATGTTATATAAGTGCATTCCTGCCATTGCCAAAATGATTTTCTGCATTATGATTAAAAACTATAAAAACTATAAATTCATGTAGTTTATTACAGATCATCTGAAAGATTGTTTTTCCTGTGGATTTTGGCAGGAAATTAGAATTTTACCCCCAGTCCTACCTTTTAAGGTTTCCATTATGAATTTTTTGAGGTAATACATATATTTGGCATCATCTCTCTTGGTGGTCCCTGAGACAAACCAGCCATTTTCCACAATAAATATTTGAGGGTGGTTATATTCAAGGTCAATCCAAGAAAGGAGTTGCCTCAGGCTGGGAGATTCTAATTGGTGGAACTTCATATGAGGGTCCAAGAGTTGAAAACTCAAAGTTGGTCCAAAAGAAAGAGCAAAAAAGTCAGCTGTTCCCTTGATGAACTTTTTCTCAGATTCAGTAAAAACAGGCAGAAGAGATGACAGGTTATTCTTCATGCTCTCAGGATAGTCACCATCAATAAATATGGGCTTGGCAAACCAGCCTAGTACAAAGTCAAGAGATTTTTGACATTCTTTGATGCTATGGTCGGTCATTCTTCGAGGATTGATCCAGTGGGAGCTTAGGGCAATGGATACCTGGCCTCCCTGAGTTGGGCGGAAAGAAGTATTGTAGAGATGCCAGATTTTGGCGTGAGCCTATAAAGAGAAAAGCCATGGTGAATTTCTCTGATTGTGAGAAGAAATATAGTACATTTTTGAATCCCCAACTCTATTGGTATCTGTTTCTCATCAAGCCTAACCTAATGAATAACCCCACAGTGTTTAACAGTCACCTGGAAACAATAAATTATTTTCAGAGTTAGGTCAGCCCACAGTAAGCTGCTACCATGACCAGAATTGTTTCCATTGTTTTTCGGTAGCCAGCGGAAAATGTGCATTTCTTGTCTTGAATGCAAAGTGATTATTCATACTTTGAAAAGTTAATGAAATAAGAATTTGTTATAATATCTTACTACTTAATTGACTTTGGATTTTGTAATTTTTCATTAATAGGCCTCATGAAAGGAACCAATCCTACATTATGATCACACCAGGACTTTCTAAACAGGATTATATTTATTTTTATCCTAAGAGACTGGGAGTTTTCGAGTTGACTCAAATTGTTGGAGTCATTTTAATATTTTGTGTGCATGTCTCACAGCTAAAATTCTAACACATGTTCCCACAACCTTTGTTCTTCCCTAAGAAGAATCAGCACAATAAATTAAAGGACCAGCTCCAATATCTAACCTTGGCCCATCCTCTGGAACTCAGACAGTGCTGGTTTTCTCACCAGGTGCAAGGTACGAGCCAAGAGCAAGAATCACCCACGTACAGCCTCAGGGAGATCAGATGTCCATTGTTAGCACTCAGCTGGGAGTTTCCTACATCAATGAAATGGGCTTTGCTTCCTTAAGATTAACTTTATACTCCTGTAAAATCCAACTGACTTCTGGTATCTTATTTTTACTTGTTTTCCTTTTATTTACAAAGACTAGTGAGGATTGCAGGGTTTTTCCTCCCTTGCTTGAATCAAGTTTCTCTTCACTTTAGAATTTGTTGATTTACTCCCGTTATTTTTCTACAAATACAAGAGTTGTTTATCAGCCTTTTACTCCCCTAATGTAACCTCCCTGAAAACCCCATTCCAATTCTCTGTTTGACTCATATACTCCAAAATGATCATGCCAATTTCATCCCACTCCCTGGGCCTAAGAAGCTCATTCACTCAGTATGTCAGATATCCTCTTCATTTCTCCTAAATATTCTTCTCATGGTTCATTTCAGTGCAGGTGTCCAAGAATGATCTCATCACTGTTCTTATGAGTTCAGCCAAATATTTCAGTGGAATAAAACAGTTTACATCTAACTTTCATTTTTAGTTTCTTAGTAAATATCTACTGTGTTTCATTCCACTGAATATATTTTTTTTCATGACCTGAAGCAGCTACCCATATGCTAAAAAGGAAATGAAGAATAAAAAGTGAATCAGAAGAATAGTGGCATTTGCCCACGTGGTTCAAGAAAACTGGAGCTCAGTTGGGCTAGGTTGCTGGCTCTGTGACGTCTCCCACCTCTATCTTCCTCACCTGTACCACCTGATCAGTCTCTTCACCATTGTCAAGAAATCTCACCAATGCCATTTAACAGTTAAGCAGAAAAGGAAGGGAGCAGCTTAGGCTAGTCCTCAGGATATTAGACCACAGCATTTTCTTAACTAGGTCCATTGAGGCCCATAGACACTTATGTCTTAAATTTAACAGACATGCTCAATAGAACAAATATCGTGATGGAGAATCTAAGAAGCCAGGCAGGAGTGAAAGCAACCCGAGAACTTCCTAATCTGGGCCAGTTTGGCAGGTAGCTGAAGTGGGAGTCATACAACAGAATGGCCTACACTAATGCACCATTCCTCTAACCTTGGATACTTTGACACCACGCAGAGGAGGTCTGGCGAGGAAATGAATGCCCTGGCCACATGGTAGTGTACACACAGTCTTTAATGTCAGATAAAATTCCTGCTCCATTACTTTTTTGTGTGTGCCTTTAACCGTGTTACATAACCTGGTCAGGTGAGGCTAACTTCCTTGTGTCTCCCACAGGGATGTTATGAGGACTAAATAATCTACATAGAACACCTAACACAGAGTTTGAACATGGGAAGGTCTCCATGAATGCTTATTCCTTCTCTACCTAAAGGTTGAGCAGGCCAAAAAAGGAAAGCTTAGCCCATAAAGCATAGAATACCACCTGCTATGGAATTCAGCTTAAGTACAGCCAAGTTATGTAGTGATACCATCAAGGGATTGGATTAGAAGAGACTTAGGTTTGGATCAAAACTCCTGCATCCATTAGCAGTGTGAACCTCAGTTACTTCTGTACAAATAGGAATAGAAGGTATTCTCTTGCAGGGACATGATGAAGATGAAATGATAGGATGCAAGTAAAAGTGTCTATGAAGTAGTTGATTATTTTAGAGAAGTGTAAATTTGCAGCATTGGGAAGTTGATGATTAATTTTATGTGTCAACTTGATTGGGCTGAGGGACTCCCCAGATAGCTGGTCAAACATTTGTCAAGGGTTTAGCTAAGCTGCACCACAGTAATGCTGCCTCAGCATCCATTTTGTTGGGCCAAGGGACTTAAGGGACCTTAAACTGACACTAGCCCCTCCTACGTGTGCATGCCCTAGACAGCAGCCTGCAGGGTCACAGGCAAATGTAAGATCCTGACATGACCTCCTGAATAGCGCTTGTGATCCACAAGCCCCCTCCCTCCCCTCTACCTATAGGCTCTTTCCATAGACCCTCCTGGGACTTACCAGAATCTGTTTTTTTATTTGAATTGACCAGTCTGGCCCTAACCTAGGAACCTTAATAAAGGCCTATATTTAGATCCTGCCTCTATCTTTGTCTGTGCTCTGCCTGATCCCGCCAAGTGGCCCCTTAAGGGCCGTATACCTCCTTCAGGACCTGTGAGTCACAAATTTTTCAATATCAAGTTCTCCGTTGTTGAACTGAGGCTCACCAAACAGCACTGTGCTCCACTTAACAAATGTTAATCGAGCAAATCTTAACCACAGTATCTCTGGGTGTGTCTATGAGGGCCTTTCTGGAAGAGATTAGCATTTGAATTGATAGGCTGAGTAATGGTCACCCTCATCAAGGCGGGTTGGCATCATCCAATGCTTTGAGGAGCTGAAGAGAACAAAAAGGGGAAGGAAGGGTGAACTTTCTCTGGGGAACCCAAACTAATATACAAAGTGTCTTGGATATCACTTGCCTTAAGCACTCACCCCACCCCCAACCCCCTATTTATCAGTTACTTGACTGTTCACCATAGCAACTCAACTTGGTGGTTATCCCATGAGGGGCATCTGCTCCAGGAAGTTCCCCAACTCCCACCACATCCTGCCTGCCACATCCTACCCACATTGAGGGCTGTGCATCCCTCTTCTGGGTGCCCTCCAAGTCTTAGCCATACCTCTCTTGGATCACCTACTGTAGGTAATGATGCCTCCCTGCCCAGACTATGCTCCCTGTGTGTTCCCTCATCCCCTCCCTGGCACGTGTCTGTTGAACTGAACTGAACCCTGCTTCATTCCATTTTCAGATGGTAGATTTAAGTAATCGACTACTATAAGGCCAGGTGTAGGAGGGTCACCACTTAGAGCATAGCAACAACAAAGGATGATTAAGGGGAAAATGGTTATATTTGTTTTTTTGCATTGCTTTCTAATTATTCCAGGTGTGTTAATCTTACATTTCAAAACTGTCATTTCAAGATTGAGATTTAACAAAGCTATTGACAAGCACTCAGGGAAGTAATTACGGGTGTGCCTAAGAATGTTCACCTTCATACTATTTCTGATTGCAAAATACTAAAAACGATAGAAATGCCCAATATTCAAATATATTCACACTCATATATGCAGTTTTAACACATTATGGTATTACTAAAGATATACTACCATTCAGATATTACAAGTAATGCAGAAGAACATCCATTAACATGGCAAAACTATTTCTAAAATACTGACTGAACAGAAAAGCAGGTTACAAAGCAGTACGTAGAGTTTAACAGTGTTTTTTTCAATTAAAGAAAAACACGTACATAAAAATCTGGAATTATTTATAAGTTGTTAAAAGAGGTTTGTAGCAGGATTGTGGGTGGTATAATTCTCTTAAATTTGCTTATCTATATTTTTCATTTCCTACCATATACATGTATTGCTTTAGAGGTAAGAAAAAACCTTAAAATTAAAGAAAGGAAAATAGCTCATAGGAGCTGCACAGATGACCCTGCTGAACTGTCCATGATGGTTATCTGAAAGCCATGATCTAAATAATCTCTGCCTAACTGTTCTCTGTTGTTCTCTGCTTCAGATCCTGAGTCCTAGGCACATTGAACCTTCCACGAAGGTCTGAAATCCCCTAGGCTTTCATGCCTTCATAGGTACAGCTCTCCCAAGTTTTCTTATCCCTGGTAACTCCAGCCTCACCTCACTTCAAACCTCAGCTCAAGCATCACCTTTCTGAGAAGTCCTCCCTGACTTCTTCCCTCTCTCTGCCCTTCGGTGTCCATTCCATGTGTCTCCATGGCTGGCCTCTGTCAAAGATCTTCACCAAATTGTCTTGCATTCACTTAAGTATCTATATTGTAGGTATTTTCAAGGCACTGACTGGGTCTTTTATCTCAGATTCTAAAAATGTCTGGGTGCAGAATAAGTATAATAAATATATATGGAGGAATGAAGGCTGGAAGTAAGAACCAGATCAGAGTTTGGGACAGCAGCAAACATTTTTCTGGTCCAGAATAGGAAAACTCTTTCATAAGATATCCTGGTTGTATTTTATTTCTGAGACCTTGAAAGACAGAGAGCTTTTAGGCACACACCATTAAGAAAATAAATTAGAAGGAATTTGGCCTCTGAGAATAATACTGTATTGTCTCAAAATGTACTAGTGATCCATTTTGGGACATAAGACACTGGTGTGTGATATCCTCTTCACTTCCTTCCCAGCCTCAGTGTTGAATGTGAAATCTACATTCTGAAAAAACAAGGGGAAAAAAATCAATCTCCTATTCCTTTCTGCCAATCAGCTAGTATCACTAAAGCTTAGAAGTCAGCTGAAATACTCTGAATTCCATAGCACATATAAACATTCTCTTTCACGTTAAATAACTCCTTGTCATTTACTTATTTGTATCCTTCACAGAGCCCAATGGAAAGTTTCACACAAATTGGGCAGTTTGAAAATAGTGAGGGAAGGAAAACATAGGAAGTGGGCTTCATGTCCATTTCAGCATCCTGCCTTGGTTCAGTTTCCAGATCTGGGTGAGGAAAATGAAACCCAAGCAAGCAACACATGGTAGCATTGCAGAGCTGAGAAGGCAAAAGGCAGCAATATAAAAATGAAAATTTTATCAAGTGTGATTAACAATATTAATTCTATGTAAACTAGGATCTACCTAGATCACGATGAATAATCTTTAGAGAAACCACAAAAATATATTAAACATTTACCTTAAAAGCCAATAGAATAACAAAAGTGAAATACTGAAAAATACAAATTTTTTTTAAGGATCCCTAAAGAAAGAAACAAATAAAACCAATGAGATAAGTAGAAAACAAACAGCAAGATGATAAGCATAAATATCAATCCTACTAATAATTACTCAAATAAAAATAGACAAAAAATGACTACTAAAAGACAGATACCGTTAAACTAGATTTTGAAAAGTACGTTCCAACTATGTTCTGTGTAAAAGAAACACACTTCAAGCATAAAGCCTCAGATAGGTTAGACAGATTAAAAGAAAAAGGATGCGAAAAGATATATCATGGAAATGGCAAGCATAAAAAAGCTGGCATGGGTCTATTACTAATGAAATAGACTTCAAAACAAGAAGGGTTACAGAGACAAGGATGGGCATTTCATAATGATTTGGTTTGCTTGGCCAACCCTTTACCAGTAAAAATTGCTCTGATTGGCCAAGACCAGTTACTGAACCAATCATTGTCAAGAAGAATGATATCACTATGATGAATTCAAACCAGTTAGGATCCATCCCCGGAGCTGAACTCTCACAAGCTGGCTGAGTTTTACAGGCTGCCTGGAGAAAGGATAGCTACTGCTCAGGCTAAGGGCTCAGGTGAACCATCCTGTGGAGAGCAGGCTTGGGCTGACGTAGAATGCAGTTGTGCTCCCAGGAAAGGCTATCATTCTTATTGTTCTCCACTTTCATGATCAAAAACAATTCAGTTTGGTATGGTGATGATGTTAACTAGACTTATTGTGTTGATCATTTTGCAATACATACAAATATTGAACACCTGAAATTAATATAATGCTATATATCCATTATATCTCAAAATTTTTTTCTAATAATTAAAAATGATTTAAAAACAAAAAAAATGGTCATATTCATCAAGAAGATACAATTCTAAGTGCCTTGATATCAGAGCTTTAAAATACACAAAACAAAAACTCAGAGAATTTTAAAAATAAATAAATCAAGAATTACTGTTGGAGATTTCAACTCCTCTCTCACTAATTGATTGAATAGCAAAAAACATCAGTAAGTACACAGACTGCCAAAAGAATACTGTAAACCAGCCCTCATTGACATTTATATCAACACTACACTAAACAATATTTTCAAGTATACATGACATGTTTATGAATATAAACCATATCCTGGACCATAAAATAAATTTCAAGAAGATCAATATGTTAAAATCTTAAAAAGAATGTACTGTGATCAGAATGGAAATAAATTTAAAAATAAAAAAATGTATTTGTAGAAAATCCACCAAATATTTGCAAAGTAAACATAAACCTCTGAATAACCTATAGGTCAAAGAATAGATCAAAAGGGGCATTAGAAAACATTCTAATGTTTTAGTAAAACATCAAATCGAAAGATAGTAAAACCATCAAATCGAAATTTGTAAGGTGCAGCTAAAACAGAACTTAAGGGGAAATTCATTGCTTTAAATATTAATATTACAAAAAGAGAGTGATCTAAATCTCAAGGACCAAAGTTTCCACCTTTAGAAGTTAGAAAACAGAAGAGCAGATTAAAACCAGAGTAATTAGAAGCAAGGACATAAGATAAAAGCTAAAATGAATGAAATAGAAAATCAGTAGAGAAAATTAACAAAAGCAATGTTGTTTCTTTAAGATAGTAATAAAATTCTTACAAACCTGCTATGGCTTAGGAAGAAAAAAAATCTAGAAAATACAAATAACAATATAAGAAAACAGGAGTTAGCCCTGCAAATATTCAGACACTAGCAGGATAAAAAGAAAATATTATGAGCAACTTTATGAAAAAAATTTGACAATGTAGCCATAAAATGCACAAATTCCATGAAAAATACAACTACTCAAACCTGACATAAGAAGATAAAGAAACTCATAATTTATCTATATCAGGCAAAGAAATCAAATTCATGATCAAAAATCTTTCAATAAAGAAAATTGTAAACCCAGATAATCTCACTAGTGAGTTCTAGCAAACATTTAAGGGGAAATAAAAGCCCACCAATTCCACAAAAACTCATTTAGAAAATAGAAGACAGACTATTCTCAATTCAATCTATGAAATTAGTATAACAGTGATACAAAAATCTGCCAAAAAATATAGGAAAAGAAAATTAGAAACCAAATATCCCTGAAATATATATGCAAAAATCCTTGAAAGAATTGGAGATCAAACACACAATATTTAATGAACCAAAAGAGAGACGGGGTAGCCATACTAATATAGTCAAACTATACTTTTCAGTAAAAAATTATTGCAAGAAGGATGCCTGGGTGGCTCAGTGGTTAAGTGTCTGCTTTTGGCTCAGGTCATGATCCCAGCATCTGGGATCGAGTCCCACATCGGGCTCCCTGCAGGGAGTCTTCTTCTGCCTCTGCCTATGTCTCTGCCTCTCTCTTCTCTGTGTGTCTCTCATGAATAAATAAATAAAATCTTTAAAAAAATTGTTGCAAGAGACAGAGAAAAACATGACCTATGGGAAGAGGGTCAGTCCATCAAGAATTTATAGCAGTTATAAACATATGCACACCAACAGGAGAACAAAATTAATAAAGCAAAAATTGATAGAACTGAAGGAGAGATACATAATTCAATAATAATTGTTGCAGACTTCAATACTCCACTTTCAATAGTGGCTAGAAAATCTAGACAGCAGGTCAACAAGAAAACAGAAGCCTTGGACATTACTATAAATCAGAACTAACGGACATACAGAACAGCCCACCCAACAAAAACAGAAAGACATGAGACATTCCCCAGAATTGACCATATGTGAGGACCCAAAAGAATTCTTTTTTCTTTTTTTAAGATTTTATTTATTTATTCACAAGAGACACACACAAAGGGGGGGGGGGGAGCAGAGACACAGGCAGAGGGAGAAGCATGCTCCATGCAGGGAGCCTGACATGGGACTCGATCCCGGGTCTCCAGGATCAGGCCCTGGGCTGAAGGCGCTAAACCGCTAAGCCATCCGGGCTGCCCCCCGAAAAGAATTTTTAATAAATTTTAAAAGCCTGAGGTCTGGCAAGAATGTGGCAAACCATATAGAAAGTAAAGGAGGCAGGCAGTTCCTAAAGAGATCCTTAATAAATTTTAAAAGTATCTTCTCTAACCACAGTGAAATGAAAAATCAGTAGCATTCACAAATATGTGGAAATTAAAGAACACATTCTTAAAAATGAGTGGGTCAAAGGAGAAATCACAGGGAACATTAGAAAATACTCAGAGAGAAATAAAAATCAAACCACAACATGCCAAGACTTTTGGGATGCAACAAAAGTAGCACTTAGAGGAAATTTTATACCTGTAAGTGACCACATTAAAAAAGAAATACCTCAAATCAAGAACTTAACCTTCCACCTTAAGAAAACAGAAAAAAAAAAAAAAAAAAAAAAAGAGCGAAATAAACCTACAGCTGGCAGAAAAAGGGAAATAATAAAGATTAGAGTAGATATAAAGATAGACAAGATATCTAGGCAATTATCTGACAAGTTATCTAGACTAAGAAAAATAGAAGACTCAAATTACTAAAATCAGAAACAAAAGTAGGGATATTACTACTGATCTTTTCTGTATATCTACTTCCATAATAGGAGGATTATCAGAGAATACCATAAAAGTTGTATGCCAACAAATAAGATAACCTAGATGAAATGAACAAATTCCTGGAAATACACAAATTACCAAAGTGGCTGAAGAAGAAAGAGAAAAAGGAGAAAGATACCGTTTTTTAATGTTCAATTCTGCCTTTTGTTGTATTATTTCTTTATTGTTTAAGCTAAGACCTCTGGTACAAGTTTGGATAGGGGAGATACCATGTTTATGGATTGGAAGATTCAACACTGGAAGTTATATATCCTCCCCAAACTGATTCCTAGATTCCCCATCATCCCAACAGAATCCCAATATAATATATATAAATACCAATAATATATATATAAAATATATAATATATATAATATATATATAATAAGGACAAGAATAGCACATTCATATTCTTTCGGGGATTAAATATGTCAGTAATAATAAATAATAATCAATCAATCAATAATCAATCAGTATATAAAAAGCACTTATAATTGTGACTGGCCTGGCTGGGTAAGTTTATTATTCAAGTGTGGTAGCAATGTGATTTATGATTTTTAAAAGATCACTGGCTGCTATGTGGCAAACTGACTCCAGGAGGGCAAGACAGGAGCAAGGGAACCAGTTAGGCAGTTATTGTGTTGGTCCAGGCAAAAGATGATGTTGGTTTGGTCCAAAGGAGATAGTGAGAAGTGGCCAGATTTAGGCTATCATTGAAGGTGGAATCAGCTAAACTTGCTGCTGAATTATACATGACTTTCAAGGCAGGGAAAGAATCAAGGACAACATAGAAAGCAACCAGTAAGGGATTGGTGAACGAGAGTGATCAAGTTCTGTTTGGGTTGTGGGTCTGATACCTCAGGGAAGATGCCTGGTTGGTGGCTGAGTGGATGAATGGAAAGCTGGAGAAGACATGGATGATATTAACCATCATTCAAATACATTTCAGAGGTTACACTGAAAAGGGTTTCTTCTGGCTATCATTCCTTAGATTTTTCTTTAAATGAAATGGAATAATTCTTAAAGGATTAATTTAATCCTACAAATAATCTTAATTAAATTGAGACCAATAGTTAAAGAACCGAAATGCAGCCCATAAGCAAAAAATAATTCAAACAGCTAATTTGTATCTACTCCCTACCAAAAAAGAGACCTCAAGGTGTTGTCTGGTTCTAAATTGAAGATACATTCTTTTAAGAAAGGTCAAAGGACTAAACAAATTTCAAATCTATATTACATGTCCAAGGACTTTCTTCAGTCACTGCCACCTTGAGCTGTTACACAAGTATGCCAACTACCCAATGTTCCTGTTTGTAGACCAAGTTAACCATCTTATTTCTATCAGCACAGCTCTGTAGATTATAAACTGCAGTTCTTTCAGATAGAATTTCAAGCAGCCTTTATAAACAACCATCTAAAAGAGTACAAGAATAATCTCCAAAACAAAGCCATCTATAATTTTCTATGCATAAGAATACCGTAACCAGTAGTCTCTGGGCACAGCTCTCCAAACATCATCCAGGACCTGTCTCCATCATCTGGGCCCCAACCTACACCCAGAGCCTCACATCCACCTCCCCTGACACCCAGTCAGACAGATGTATGGAAGCAGGCAGCAGCTGACCTTGTTTGCCTTTACTGCAGACTTCTTAGCAAAGTCAATATGTAGAATTTCAACTCTGAGCACCAAGCCTCATGCCTCTCGAAAGTTAAGAGGAAGAACTAGTACAGTTTCACACCCAAATGAGTTTCATATCTCATCACTTCCCAACCCAGGTCTTTTACCATAGAGGAGTCAATTTCTTGAAAGCTCTCACACAGGGCTGTCCCTTGGATGAGAATCCATCAATCCTGAAATGACGTTCTACTTTTCCTTCATTATCTTATAGCCTTCCCTGCCTTCTGTTCTAGATGTGTTTCTTCAAAAAGAGTCCATAATTAACCCTGCTTACTCTTGGTGCTATTTTCCCCAGTTACTCTGTAAGTGTCCACTCCTTCCAAATTTGGCTCCATTCTCATATCCTCTGTGAAGATTCGTTTGGCTCCCCAGATGCATGTAGACATTCCTTTCCTACCACACCCTGAACATATGTAGTCGGATACCATACTTTGTCATGGTTCTTCATAAATTAGTCTCTCTTCACGAAGACCGTATACTCTACCAATGAGAGTTGAATAGAAACAACCTGAACATCTCACAATGAGATTATTTATTTATTCTTTCAGGCAAATATTTATTGAGTAGCTACTATGTGCCAGACATAGTCCCTAGATGAGGTGAAACGATCTAAAGGGACAACAATAAGGATTCATTGAAATAATCCATGACTAAGAGATTAAATGGAAAAAGTTGTTAGCTACAAATGATCATCAATAATTTTAATAAATTATAGTCAGCTACAGATAACGCATGTGCAGTACTACCTAATTTATGTAAATATACAGAATAAATAGACATAGGACAAGAGTCAATTTCAACTTTAAGATGAATAAACCAAGGCAGACCAATGAGAGATCCTCCCTGAAATTTTTCTGCTGTAGTAGAGGCAAGGGTCTATCCTGCCTCTGGAATAAATCTGGACTTGTTGGCATGGGATGACCCCCTCTGTAAAAAAGACAAGAATATCCAACTGCATGCACACACGAAGGAGGGGGGGGGATGGGGGGAGAGAGAGAGAGAGAGGTTGCCCCCTCCCCCACCCCACAATGGTAATAATTACCTGCAAGTCCAATCCCTGAAGTCCCTGGAGTTGTTTTCCAATTCTTTGAATTATCCATGTCCTTCTAATACAATCCTTTTTCTCCCTTAACCTAGTTTTAGTTGGGTTTGATAATTTGCAAATATGGAATTCCTAGATGCACATATACTCAAATTTGAGATTCGTAAGACCTCACTCAGGTAAAGGTATGCTTTTACAGTTAGGCAAGACAAAGGCCAAGGTTGAGTTTTTAAATCATGGTGTGATTTTGGAATGTTGTTATCTATAATCATTTTGTCTGGATTTTTCCAAAGTAGGTTCCATAAAAGGCCATATTCATAAGTGTAAACTTCCTTCAAATGAAGTAAAAAATATTTCATAACTCAGAGTAAATATAACAATAAATCAGAGATTAAGTTTCTTGCTTCATTTATCTGTATACAACTAATCAACCTCAGTTAATTCATTCTATTTAATACTAAATCATGCTGCCATAAAAATCTGTCCAAGTCACTGATGCTAGGTTGTTAGCAAAATATCCGGCTTGTGACCAGAATCCACCTAGTTCATTAATCACCATGTTCTCAAAGACACAGAGGAGTTCCAATCCCTGAATTTTATATCTCTGTTTTTCTAACAGCAACAAAATGAGAATGGTGAGGGAACAAGTCGGGAGACATCAGGCAAAATGAGAAAAAGAGACAAGAAGATAAGGAATTCAGATAAGGAATGTTTATCATACGGTCGGCAAAAGCATCCTGTGGTTCATCCATCAGCTGGAACCCTTTCAGTAAACATCTATTACTAAAATCACCAATGTAATTCTATAATACCCTCCTGAAACAGCTGCTCTCCAGTTTCAACAAAATTGAGCAAAGCATTTTTCTCATAATAGTCAGCTTTACTTTCTAAATGTTTTACCTCTGCCTCCTCACCTAATTCTCCTGCTCAAAATTATCAACAGCAGATGCCAACTGACTGACTCTCTCTGAGGCTTTAAGATCATTTATCAGTTCACAGGCTCATTTACGGCTGTTTGCTTTCGAAATAATTCAATTCCCCTTGCAGTAGAGAACCCTTCCTACCTAAAGAAAAAGTGACACGTAAGCATGTGAGGGCTTCTGCATTGTCAGACAAAGTAAAATTACAGAAATATAAAATATGTTTTGTGGAGGGGCACTTGGGTGGCTCAGCTGGTTAAGTGTCTGACTCTTAATTTCGGCTCAGGTCATGATCTCAGGGACATGAGATCGAGCCCCGTGTCAGGGCCCAGCATAGAGCCTGCTTAAGATTCTCTCTCTCCTTCTCAGGGGGGTGGAAAAAATATATATATATATTCTATACACACACACATACACACACACATACATATGTATATATATGCACGTAAATATATTTAAAACATATATATGTATATGTTATGTTTTTATTTTTATTTTTTGTTATGTTTTTATACATACGTATGTGGATATGATATTTTGTTTTTGTTTTTTTGTTGTTTTTGTTGAACATTTGGGGAACAGCTTAAGAAACTGCCATGCGACACCATGGAATGTCGACCAGGCATTACAGCGACCATGACAGCCACTTCTATGTGTTTCCAAATAATACATAAGGTGAAGAGCAGGATTCAATGAAGCCTGTTCACCAGGACTTCCTTGGAACCAAATCAGCAGTTGCATTTGGTTGCTGGAAGTTGACTGTTTCAAAACATTGCCGTATTTCAATATATTGTCAATATTTTTACATAGACAAGAGGAGGTGGTGGAGGGAGCTGATAAATAGGAAAGGCCAGGCAGTCCTGTCCTGGTGCCCTGTCTCAGGGAAGACACATATACATATGTATGTTTTATGGAGTAGCTAGCAGTAGAAAGTAATTACCCACACTTTCCTTCCCTCTTTCCCATTTGCCTTATGTGCTGGCAGTTTCTACACGGTTTAAATCACAGTTTTTCATGGCAGATTCCAGTCATGACATCAGGTTAGGAGCAGCCACAGCAACTTTGAAAATCCAAGTAGGATAGAACTACCTAGAAATTATCAGAGTGTGCTGTGTATAGTAAGGATAGGTAAGCACTGCTTCATGAAACTTTCATTTCAGTTGTGAATGTGTCAACTTTCTTATTGTGGGTCAAGTTCCAACTATTTGAAAGTCACCGGTCCAAGTTAAGGGATATTTTCATTCAGTAAGTATTTATGGAGCATCTACCTGCCTGGCACAGTTTTAGTACTTAGGGAGACAATAGTAAACAAATCGAACAAAAAGCTCTGCCCTCATGGAGCTTCTATTTTAGCAGAAGAGACAATAATCAGTGAAAGTAATAAACACTACTTACTATAAAGCATGTTAAAAGGTAATAAGTGATACAGAAAATACAGAACAATAAAAGACAGCCTGAGTGCCAAGGGCAGGAGATGCATTTTCTTGGTGGTGCTCACAAGAATCTTTCATTATTTTGCCGTTAAACATGTTGTGGTGTTAATCTTCATTTTACATCTTTGTAGGGCAAAATCCATATGTGTTCTCACTGAGCAAGAATCATTTCCATTAACATCTACCCTCACAGAATTTAAAATACCCTAATCCATAGTAAATAACAAATCAAGCAAAGGCATACTCCCCTCTACACCCCCAGAAAATCAGAATCAGAGAATGGGATTAACCCAAGCAGATTAGCTTCTGGCCTCAGCTCAGGAAGGCACCTCATCTTTCTGCCCCATTTCTGTGTCTATGGAAATTTTTTTACAGACTCCCTTTGTGATCCTCAAAGATTATACTTTATCTGCACACACACCCTGCTATATAAAAGCTGCTCTCCTTGGGCATTGGTCAGATTCATTTATAAATGTTCTTCACGGGATATAAATTAACACTTGGCCCTACAGTGTCAAGCAACTGCTAAATCTCTAGCTTCTGTCTGGGGATGGTGCAGGAAATCAAAGATTGTATTTTCAACAGCCACTATTATGCCAGAGGGATTTTGTTTGTTTGCTTATTGTATTTTGTTTTTTAATTGCTCTTATAGGATCTTCTCTTCTGAAGCTAAAAACCAAACCCCTAAAATCCTTCTCCACACATTTCATTTGCAGTACCTATAAATTTAGGGAGCTCTTCTTCCACTAGACCCCCCTCCAGGAAGTACTTCTGGAGTCAGGAAGTAGGTCTCTACTCCCCCAAAGGCCAGGTCGCTAGGAGAAGCAGTTTTAGATGGGGTGGTCAGGCCATGCATCATTCAAGAAGGTGGCTTCTGAGCATAGGCTTAAAACAGGTGAGGATGTTGGTTCTATGGATTGGGGCATCAGGTGGGATGGGGAGAACATTCTAGGCAGGGAGGAGAGGCAGAAGAAAAAAGTTCCTAAGGCACAACAGCAGAACCTTCTGCACCACTGGAAGACAGTGAGGGAGGGGCAGGGGGTGAGTTAAGGCCAAATGTGGCACACACCTGCAAGGATGTTTCCAGGAGGAGGAACTAGGGCAGTAATACCCAATTGATCTAACCACCTCCCCCCACCTCATGACGAAAGGGAAAATTTAAAGGGGATTAAACATGAAAGGAAGAGAAAAGAAGCTTTTTAATAAAATTCTAAATGCCATATTTTTTACTCCCCCTCTCCCTCGTTTCTCACAGATGAGCAATAAACACACAGTTTCTGCTATAACTCCTCCTGAGAGATTGTTTGCTTCCTTCCATTTTTCAGAAATTAGAATTGCAAAGGAAAATAAAATAAGAGCCCTGAACCGAAAGGCGCTTTTTCATAACTATTATTTGTGTTATCGTTATTTCACTGAACAAGTATTTACACGTCGGGCAAGGGATGCAGAGCGTACAGCATGGGATCAGAGCCCAGGTATGCAGAACGATCGTGACACAAGATTGAAAATGAAAGGGCCACCAGAAGGAGTTTTTATTTATTTATTTATTTATTTATTTATTTATTGTTTGTGTATTTATTTATTTTATTTTTTATTTTTTTTGAGAAGGAGTTTTTTAAAAGAAAATACAATGGGGCTTCAGGGAAAAGAAAGACTCCTTCGTGTGGAGAGGTCTTCGCGTAGGAGGTAATTTCCAGGCCATCTGTGGAAAGATGTGCAGGTCGAGGTGATGGAACAAGACATCTGAGACAGAGCACTGTGAGCGGAAAGCCAGCAAAGCTGTGGCAGCTCTCGGTTTTGAAAGTGGAACTTGCCCCAAGGTCCTCTACAACCGTGACCTTGCCACGCCTCCCCGGAGGGGTCTGTGTTCCCTCCTCTGGACTCTGGCGGTGGTGACTGATCAGACACAAGTGAAGCTGCGTGACACCACTTCCTTCTCGTTGATTCCCTTGGAGGTGCTTGTCTGCACCGACAGCCAATCATGCCAGAGCCCAGCCCTCCCAAAGCTTAAATGACTGCAAGGACATCTTCCTTGATCCTCACCCACCGTCGGTATTACATAGCAATAAGAAGTGGAACAGATAGATGCGGTTTAGAGTTTTTCTTTTTAAATATGAGTCCTGGTGAGTCTCTAGATGTTAATGAAGGTAGAAGCCACTGATGAGAATTTAGGATCACATTCTTCTCCATTTCAGAGGCTAATATGTGGACAAGGAGGGAACTTACTCTTGGTGTAGGCATTCAGTAGCACACCTGCGGCTGAAACTGTGCCGGGTCGGAGGCAGCGTGGAATCATGGAATGTACATTGGGAATGTTCAGGAAAGCAGATCCCAGTTCCAACCCCTGGCAGCCATAGGAAAGTCAGCTAACTCTCTGAGCCCCTCTACTAATTTACCTGCCCCCCAAAATACACAGATGCATTTTAGAATCTATAAGCATTAGTCAGTGGTACAGGTTTTTTTAAAAAAACTTATTTTAATTACATAAATTCATTCACGTAATTTAAAGTCAAATTGTACCAAAGGCTTGCCATGAAATAGTATTTTCTCCACTCCCTCTCAAACTCCCTCTCCTGCACCCTGCAGATGACCACATTTAACTTTTAGCTGGGGTTTTTTTTTTTCTAGTAATTACCATCATATTCTTAAATAATATGCTTATTTCAAAATTTAATAATGCATCATGTTAATGCAAAGATAGTTCTTTCACATTCCCCAATTTTCTTCCCTTATCCTCCCAAATGTCTGTTTGTATTTACATCAAGGTTCTTATATAAAAATTGTTCATTGCAAAGCCAAATACAACACTAATAACATCCTCTCCCCACTCCACCCTCTTTTTCAGAAAGCTCTTTACTTACCCTCAAATAAATAACCACCTCATTAAACTTGTAAAATACTCCATGTGTTTTAATGCTTTCATGATTCTCCATCTTATTCACCACCACACCACCTGTTCTATTGAGTACTTCCTTCACCTGCTCTGCTAGACCTTTCCATCTTCCTGGTTCCATCTGGATAAAATGCTGTCTAGAGCTGCTCTTGTCCTAAGATTTTTCTCTGTTTTTCATGAATTGGAACCATACTCTTTTGGATCCAATTTCTTCCTATTATTTGCCCTGTAATTTTGCTGGTGCATACTTTCCATTAGCGTCTTAGGACAGATTACATTGAAGGTAAGCTTTCTAAATCCCTACATAACTGTGCATTCATTGTTCTAGGAACTCAGTAGGATCTTTAAAGCTGAAGGCTCACGTTTAGTCCTGGGGCATATTCTTATATTATTTCTTTAATAATTTCCTGCCCTCTGCTTCCATATATTTCTTTTTGGAACTTCTCTTAGTCTAATGTTGAACTGTCGTACTTGATTTTTTCAATCTTTTTCCCCTGCCTTTAATACTTCCATTTCTTTGTCATTTTGCATTACTTTGCAGTCATTTCCCTTACTTTACCCTTCAAACTTTTCACTAAATTACAATCATATTGTTAATTTCTTTAATATTGTTTTTTTTTCAGTGTGTGTATATTTAATTTCCTGCACAATCTGTTTTTCCTGGTTTGCTTTTCCTGTTTATTTATTTTATTCTGTTTCATGTTGAGCACTTTCTTCAAATAATATTTTTTGATGCTTGGCTGTCTATTCATATTTAAGAGAAAAATACTTAAAAACTGGTAATACTTAAAAACGTATGGGATCACCTTATAAAGAGCAAGCTATACCCAAAGCTGATTGGCCAGGAAGCCAGACATTTCATTAGGGGACCATCTGAAAAGTCAGTGAATGAGAGCTATACTTTGGGAGCCATTCAAAGTCTTTCAAAGAAGGGAGAAAAAAAAGATGCTACCTGCTTACAGAGTGAAGAGGTGATGAGGAGTTTGTAGATACAATTCCACTTGAGCCCCTCTGTTCATCTCTGTGTCTACCCCCTGCTCTTTGCTCCCCAAAGTTCCACCTCCCTCTCTTTCAAATTCTCCCAAAAGTAAACCTTCTGTCCCAGGCCTGGGAGTGGGGGCAGGGTGTGAACATTCTCTATGATCGTAGATTATCTAATGACTTGACAAAAACCTATTTACGTCATTGAATAAAATCAGTTTAAGTGGATACCCAATTATGTATTTAATATTGCAGGATGTAACACCTGGCACTCACTACCAAATCCATACATTAGGGAGCATTATGCTCAAAAATCCACTTCTCTGGGGGCACCTGGGTGGCTCAGTTGGCTAAGCATCTGCCTTCAGCTTAGGCCATGATCCTGGGATCCAGGGATTGAGTCCTACATCAGGCTCCCTGCTCAGCGGGGTGCCTGCTTCTCCCTCTCCCTCTATTGCTCCCCCTCACTTGTGCTCGCTGTCTCTCCTGCTTGCTCTCTCTCTCAAATAAATAAACAAAATCTTAAAAAAAAAAAAAAAGAAATCTTCGTCTCCAACTTCTGTAATCACTTCATGTGGGGAAATCCCATGGTCTGTGAGCAGCACTGCAGAGAGAGGTGAAACCTGGTGAAGACTCCAGCCCTGATGGAGAACTTCAGGCAGGTCATGATGGACCAGACATGCTGGAGGCTTTAGGGTCATGACTCTCGCAAGGCTTGCAGATGACCCAGATGCTGTAGGTCAGAGGTTATGGACTCAAAATCCATAGAAAAGATTTGTTTGGTCCTTGTCATACTTAAAAAATTTTTTGAGACAACCTTTAAAATAGGAAATTTCACGCAAAATTCTGAATTTCCAACTTCTTTTGAAATCACAGAGGATCTGCCAGGACCATGCTTCATCTCTCCTGACAGGGATTTGGCTGGGGCAAATGTTCACTAAAGGCCATGAGCTTTCCTACTCCTGGCCCACTTCACCCAATTAAAACAACCGTTTTACCCCTGTTAGACATTATACTTTGCAGCCACCCGGCAGATCATGAATTTATCAAGATACCAAACCATGTATGATTCTGAGCTTCCTCAGAGAACTGTATTTATATGGGGGCACCTGGGTGGCTCAGTCGGTTAAGTGTCTGCCTTCCGCTCAGGTCATGATCCCAGGGTCCTGGGATCCAGCCCCATATCAGGCTCCCTGCTCAGCATCAAGTCTGCTTCTCCCTTTCCCTCTGCCCCTCCCTCCAGCTCATTCTCTCTCTCTCAACTAAATAAAGAAAATTTTTTAAAAAAGAAATAACTATATCTATATGTAATAAAATCCAAGATTACAAACTGCATATGTTAGTTGTGTTGTAGGTACGGGCACTCAATAAAATTTAATTGATTAAATTTACTTATATAAAGACATATATTTCTAAAATCAGTTTATTACCCCAACATGACAAAGTTGATATGGAAATCAACACTGTATTCTGAGGTCATAGACTCTGATTATTTCAAGTCTCTGACTTCCTGAATCCACTACACCTGTTGGGTCTCCTTGATTTTACTGTCACCAGCATTTTTGAGTCTGTTACCTCTTGCCCTGTATTGTATCTATCCTCAGACTATTCTTGAACTTGGGTTTCTAATTACTGCAAGAGGAAAGCACATCAGGAGTCTGCATGCCATTCGAAATTCATCATCTCCAAGAGAGGCTGAGCAAAAGAATTTACAGTTATGATCATGAAACATCCATCAGTTACTTTGAGAAATCATGGAAAATATGATGCTTGAAGAATGAACATTTTCTTAATTTTAAAGGGGATGAAAATGGGGATTTCAGAAATAATAGACTCAGGACTGAAGGTATATAATGGCTTAATAAAATTACATCAGCGCCGAGGAAGAGAACGTAAGGGGGAAACAACATGGATTCATAACATAAGGCTGCCCAACTAGCCTCACACTATTTTTATTGTGTTGTGTATCTTACCTAGGAATACAATAGGAGTCTAGGAATCTCTCTGTGTAGCCATTTTGACAATTGCCAGACCTCCTTGTGATATTCTTGGGGTCAAAAAAGAAGAAAAGTAGGATATATATATATATATATATATATATATATATACACTATATGCCACATACTGTCTGCTTGCATATTTGATGCTGGAAAGCTATATTTTAAAAGTAGTCATTGATTAAACAAAAATTTACTGGTTCTTACTGTCAAACACTGACAGATGTTTGCAACAGTGATTAATAGATGTCCCGCTGAGAGAAGGTGACTAACAACATTCCACAGAATTTACTCACAGTTTTATTTCTTTTCAACGTTTTTATCATCAAAAGGATGAAAATTCGCAAAGGATTAATCTGAAAATTTGGAAATGCTGCAAAGCTTGCTTCAAAAAGAGTTCTACAGACTGAAATGCTGTAAATATGTGCTGTAACTAACAAAGTTTAAAGTGATGATAAAATATTTTTTTTTTATTTTTATGCAACTTATAACAACAATCACAGTTCCCTGCCCTACTCTTTCCCCAATCTCCCCAGTTGCCCTTTGCAAAGGTATACACGGTTGACTATTACGGCTTTTGAAACTTCTACATTTCCATACTTCCATACTTTAGACAGTATCCATTGACTTCCTGTTATGGTAGGTGAGGACTTAGCTCTCTTATACAGCTAATTCAGCTCTACAGCAGGTTTTGGTTTGAATAATTAATCTTCCATACTGACATTGTTCTGCCAACATGACTATTACTCACAGCTGGACTTTGTAACATGGTAATTAAGACTAGGTTTTCTTTCTTATTTTTGTCTTCCTTAAAGTTAATAATTGCATTGCTTTTTCATTTCATTGGTTTTCTTTGTGGCTTATTCTCCCCACGCTTTCCAATAGACTGTCAGCATACATTTCCACAAGCTCACATCAGCCTCCAATATTTTTCTTGAAGACACACTTCCAGAATTTTCTCCTCTTCTGGAATGGTTGCTCTTAGTTCTGCTGCACAATTGACTTTCTAGGTCTACAATTCATCATTGCGTTCCGGGGTTAGACCTAATATTTTGTCTTCTTCCTTCTTCTTTCTTGTCTCCATTATGTTCTTCATAAAGGGTTCATGTAAGATTTATTTTTTGAGACTTTGAATATCCTGAAATCTCATTATTTTACCTTCCTCAATGGTTGGTAGTTAAATAAATATCAAATTCTGGTTGGAAATAAATATTTTTAAAAATTCTGTTTGGATGAGAGACACCTAATTCTGGGAAATGAACAAGGGGTAGTGGAAAGAGAGGTGAGCGGGGGGGGGGGTGTTGGGGTGACTGGGTGATGGGCACTGAGGGAGGCACTTGGTGGGATTAGCACGGGGTGTTATGCTAAATGTTGGCAAATTGAACTCCAATAAAAAAATTTTTTTTGATTAAAAAAATAAAAAAATAAAATTCTGTTTGGAAATAATTTCCATTCCCTTCTTCTGAATGGCATTCCTTACTGGTGTTGTGGAAGCCATGAAAATGCACTCCTCAGTTCTCCTGCCTAATTAGTGACACCAGTTGCTGTCCTTCTGGACCCTCTACTTCACTGGCCCTGAGGTCATGCTTGTCACAGACTACTCTCCCTTATGACTGACCATGGCAGGGGTACTAATGCAGACCCATTTCTGCAGGACACTGACTCCTTCAATAAGCAATCTTGGCTCAAGGGCTTCTCATTGGCCTGGCTGGATCTTTCTTAGACCTGTACTGCCATTTGAGACTCTTCCCTGCCAAACCTGTTTCTTGCCCACTTTCTTTCACAGGTGTTAGACATGGGTCATGGTCTAAAGGCTCTGCCTTCTGTGGCTCCTTCCTCTTTATCCTTCACAGTTGTTTCCTTCAATAAATGTTTTGCACATCTAATCCTGTCTTGACATTTGCATCTCAGAAGACCTAAACAAACACAAGTCGGGTTTCACTTCCTGGAAGGCAAAGAAAATGCCATTCTGAGAGATATTTAGGGGGTGGATAAATTCCTGGCACAAGATGGTGTCCTGACTGCCAAATATTTCACCAGCAGAACCTGGGGAAATGTCCTGGTGGAGGTGAATGACATTGCAGGTGCAATGATCCAGGCATCCCAATGCCTACAAGGAGAAGGGGACTGATTCGTTCCTGCTGTATTGTGCTGAGACATTGCAGAGAGATCATGAGAAATCATAAGCCTTTAATAAGCAGTCAAAGACTCAATATGAGAGCCAGAGGGTCTCACTGGTAGCTCACAAAGAGATCATTATCTCCTGCAATGGAAGTATACGTACAACTTAGCCTCAGATCCAGGACCTGGTAGAGATGCAGAACTCCAGAGATGTTTAAATGCTCAACCAAGGTAGGTCTGTTATACCAGGATCAGAGCCCTGGTTGGAAAACCTAAGACTCTGAAACATGGGAAGTAGTTGCTGGGATTTTCAGAGTCTTTGGAACCCATGGAGACTACAAAGGTCGCCTGAGCTGCCTTAGTTAGAGGCAGCACTTCCCTACACTGAAGAGGCCTCACTCTTCAAAGGCAGCAGTGCCTCCCTCAGGAGCCAACAGGCCACTAACTAGGGTGAAATCCTGGGGTTAAAACCTAGAGACAGCTGGGCCTGACAGAGGAAGAAAGACATTATATCCCAAAGTAGCTTCAAGATTTAGAATGTACTGGCAGGAGCCCAAGAAGTACCACTGGGAATGAAGGCCCTTGACTAAGGGACTAGAATATAAGGCAGGACAGGACAGAATTCATTAACTACGGGGGTAGTTTCTCCAAAAATGTGTGTTAATGCTCTGGCAAGGAGCTCAGAGATAGGGAAAACCTGCCACTAGAATGGCTCTGAGAAGCCTAGAAAAAGTTATGGCCCACATTGAGTGGACAGAAATGCTTGAGCTTCCCTGACAGCTGATAGAGGAAGAAATGCAAGAAGCTGGGAAAAGTAGGCATGCTGGAATGACTATGTTATATAGGGCCAAATAATCCACTAGAGTTCTGTGTCTCATATGAGCACTAGAAGGAGTTACACCATTCACCAGTGCCATCAGGAATATGCTAGTGAGGGGGCACCAGCATCACTCAGAAATTTAGTGGGGGCACTTCTCTGCAGGCCATGGCTGACAGTGGGAGAGGCCATCACAGAGCTGGGCTTGTTACCATCCATGGAGGCCATGAGTCTAGTGAACATCTGTCACCACACAGAGTCACAGTTCTTTTTCTTCTGATGAGAACTTTAAAATCTACTCTCTTAGCAATTTTCAAATATACAAAAGTGTTATGAACTATAGTCGCCATGCTGTACACTCCATTCCATGACTTACCGGGCAACTAGAAGTTTGTATCTTTTGACTGAGGCTTTTTGTTTGTGTGTTTGTTTTTAGCTTTTTCTCCCTGTATAGCCTCAGTTTCTTTAAGTTTCCTTCCAAAATAGTTGATTTTGTTGTTGTTTCCTTATTTGTATGGTTCTCAATCTCTCGTGTTAGAGGCCTTTCTCAGATGTCTGTTGATCTTTGATCTTCTACTCATATTTAAGAAGGAGAAATAAAGAACCTGATTGGAAGGTCTGAGCGTGTGGGTGGGGTTTGCTGACTCTGAGCATCACTGTAGAGGGATCTGTCTCCACCAGCTATTGTGGAATTGGTAGGATCGGCATCTTAGGTCCTTCCACATGAGCTCATCAGATTCCCTAGAGAAGACTCTTCTATCACTACTTGGGGAGTAAGCCACACTGCCAGCATTCTCAGAGCCTGATGGGTGAAGAGGGTGGGCATGGGGCTGGGGACCTGGAGGTGTCTCAGCTTTCAGCTGCATATGTTTATTTAATCCTTGTTATCAGTAGAGTGCTCATGCCCTCAAATGAGACTGATGTCCCTTAGCCTAGACACTTTCCATTCTATACTCTCGAAAAAAAGTAACCTCTAGTTTTCTCCTCAACGGAGAAAGAGCAGATGCCCAGCAGTGAGGAGAAGGGGGTGATCTTGAAATGTAGTTCTTTCTTAAACAGTTTTCAACCAATTCTTATGTGAGCACTTCCTTTCCCTCCAGTTCCAGAATATCTGGTCTTGCTACTCTCAGAGCTTCTTGAAAATCCTGCAATTTGTTCTTGGCTTCTCCCACTACCAACTTAACAGTCTGCCTTCTTGTGTCTGCTCAGTCAATAACACTTGTCCATCTGCTTTTCAGCTCTTAAAGCTTTGCTGCTACTTTGCTTTCTCCACTATGGGTCTTTCTCCACCTCCCTTCCTTCTTCTCTCCCACCCTCTTTTCTTCCTCCACCTTCTTTCTTTAAGTTTCTTTACCACAGTTTGACAGGGTCTCAAGAGAGAAAAGAAAACCTTAATGGGTAAATTCAATCCACCTCCTTTTCCCAGAAATACTATTATTTCTCCCTTGCAAAAGTAATACATTTTGCTTATGGAAAAATTAGAAAGTCCAGATAACCAGAAAGAAAAAAAATCATCTGTAAACCACCATCTAGAAACTTTTTTCCTTTACCAGTTTGTGTGTGTGTGGCGGGGGGTGGGGGTGGGGTGGGGGGGGTGCACTCTTTTATTCCTGAAACAAACATTCTGCATGCTCCCTCTCTCTGAGCCTTGTGAAGCTCTGGACATAAAATAAAAAGTGAGCTAAACATGGTTCCTGGCATCTCAAAGCTGAGATCTGTCAAGGGAAGACAAACATTTCAATAAAATGGGCTAAATATCATTAAAGGAGTAGTACAGGATTTTACGGCAGGAGAAAGAAGGAGTATCAAATCTAGGTTTGGGCATGTCAGGAGGGGGCTAGAGAGAGTCTCACACTGCCCAGGAACTGTAAAGTGCTGACTACGTAGTCACACTTATTTATCAGCTGAGATGTTTAAGAAGCATCACATAACTGGGATTTTTCTCTTAACAACATACCATGTGCAACTTTTTAACCACCCTACATCAACTTTTATTATTATTATTTTATTTTATTATTTATTCATGAGAGACACAGGGAGAGAGGAAGAGACACAGGCAGAGGGAGAACCAGGCTCCTCATGAGGAGCCCATTGCAGGATTTGATCCCAGGACCCTGGGATCATGCCCTGAGCCACCCAGGCATCCCCTACATCAACTTTTTAATAGCTAAATACCATTCCACTGCACATGTGTACAGCTATTACTTTAATTGATCATCTTAATATATTTAATTTCCAATTTTTGAGAATTATCCACCATCTGTGGTAACCCTCTTCGTACCTTTGCACATTGAAGATGAAATTTACTGAGATTAAAAGTTCAAAAATAAGGGCGCCTGGGTGGCTCAGTGGGTTAAGTGTCTGCCTTTGGCTCAAGTCATGATCCCAGACTCCTGGGATCCAGCCCCACGTTGGGCTCCCTGCTCAGCGGGGAGCCTGCTTCTCCTTCTCCCTGCTCTCTCTCTCTCTCTCTCTCACTCTCTCATAAATAAATAAATAAATAAATAAATAAATAAATAAATAAAACAAAACGTTCAAAGGTAAACAACAAAAGGTGATTTCAAGAGAGATCTGGCTCAACAGCAACTCACATGGGGAAACATTAAAAAGCCTGAGAAGGGGTGGCCCAGGTAGCTCAGCGGTTTAGCGCTCCCTCCAGCCCAGGGCCTGATCCTGGAGACCCGAATTCGAGTCCCACGTCAGGCTCCCTGCATGGAGCCTGCTTCTCCCTCTGCCTGTGTCTCTGCCTCTCTCTCTCTCTCTCTCTGTGTCACTCATGAATAAATAAAATCTTAAAAAAAAAAAAAGACACCTTGAAAAATTCTAGGTTGTTTCCAGCTTCTCTCCCTCCCTTTCCCCTGATGCTTCAGGCATTCCAAGTCCTGCCCCTGTAGGGGGAATGGTTACCTCTCTCAGCTGTCCTGACTGCCTGCTGCTTTCCTAGAATGCCACAGGCCCCCCCCCCCTCCTCCGCTCTCCCGACACCCCACCCCCCCCCCGCCGCCCCGCTCTGTGTTGGGTGCCTGCACTCCAGCCCACACCTATTTTTGTAAATGAAGCTATCCCAGGACCCTGCTGGGCCCATTCAGTCCCTCGTTGCTGATGGTGTGGACACACACTGCATGACCTGCAAAGCCTAAAACCTAGCCCTCTGCTGAAAAGCCTGCCAGCCCCTGATCTCATCAGTATAGTTTTCCTTGACTGCCCCCCAAAATTCTTACTCATCCCCCCTTTCCTGGCACCCCCCACTCTTCCTGGTACTTATTATAATAAGGCGCTTAAGACATTTTAATATAATTATTTGACAACCATCTCTCCCCAACTCATCTGTAAGTGACATGAGGGCAGGGGTCTTACCTTATCTTTCTTTCTGTGGTGATGTGAGACCCACCAGCCTTAAACCACCAATCACTACCCCCAACCCCAGCCTCTTCTACAGCTGGGGCAAACCTGAAGACTCTGAGAGAGAAGTCTTTGGTCCTCCGTGGGTGCAGGGAGGCTTTGCAATGGAACCCTGGCCAGGAAGACTGGAAAGGGCGAGGCGGCTGGTTCACAGTAAACACAGTCCCTATTAGGTAAATATGAGGAAATGGATCTCTCACATAGGCCTAAGAGTGTGCTTTGAAAATATCCCTCCTCGACTTCTGCTCGACTTCAGACCATTTCAGGGAGGATGTACCTGAGCCCTGAGCAAACACCCTACCACTGTTGTTCCCATCTCTGCCAAGCCCCAGCAGAAAGGCCTGAGATTGAGTAAAGAGATGCCAACACCAGGAAAGAACTAGGGTCACTGATGGGGAAGGGGCTAGAGGGAAAGACTAAGTGCTAAGGAATCCAGAGAGAAGGGCGAGTCATGTAGGAAGGAGAAGGGGCATCCCCAACAGGCTTGCAGGGGCCTGGAAGTGAAGTACATTCTCTACCACCCTTACCTCCCCTGTGGGTTTGCAGGCATCCCCTAGACCTTACAAAAAAGAACCTGAAAATATAGCCAGGAGTCCCTATTCACTTCAGGATCCTGAGCCTGGAGACCTCGGGCAGCTTATGCTCAGTCATCTGCATCCATCTCCAAACCCCTGTTAAGGATGACGGGACAGAGACAGGCCCGATAGGTAACCCTAGACTGCTCTGCTTCTTGGAGACCATGACCCAGCCCCTACCCCCAGGAAATAGGAAGATCAACTTTTCCATCTCCTGCCCCATCTTTTCGTCGTCAGAAGATACAGAGGCCTCTCTAGGGTCATATTTGCATTCTCAGAATTCAACAGCATGCCTGCCTGCCACATAGTAGGCTCTCAGGAAGTGGGCCTTGGCTAAATGTCCAGCTCTCTATGATTCTTCTTGGGGCAGATGTTAGCATGAAGAGAAAATACTTAGGCAGAACAAAGTGGCCTTTTCAGACATTTGAAAGGCAGTCTCATCACAAAGCAGTTAGTTTTATTCTTTGAGGTTTGGAAAGGTCAAGACCCAACCAGGGTTGAGTCCTGTGCTAAAGCCCTGAAATGAAAGGCAGGCTTCCCATTCAATATCAAAGATAGAACTGAGTGTGTTACTTGGGAGGAGCAGAGTTCCTCTTGCTGCAAATAGTCAAGCAGAAGCTGGAAGATCCCATTAGGGTAACTGCAAGTGGTTTGTCCTGAGAAGAAATTTGATTGAGGATTATCCCGGGTCCCTTGTATTTCCAGCATTCTAATTATCAAATAAAGGTGCACTATAGGGACACCTGGGTAGCTCAGTGGTTGAGTATCTCTGCCTTTGGGTCAGACCGTGATCCTGGAGTCCTGGGATCGAGTCCTGTATCAGGCTCCTTGCAGGGAGCCTGCTTCTCCCTCTGCCTATGTCTCTGCCTCTTTGTGTCTCTCATGAATAAATACATAAAAACTTTTTGTTTTAAATGTGCACTATAGACATGGAAATAGTATTTGCTTAACCGTTGTATTTAAACTTACTGTATATCACTGCTTTGTTTATTTTGAGTATTTTATCAAACCACAAAGATAATGGTTCATGGATGATGTTCTGTCATCCATACTTCAAACCATAATGTTATTAATAAAAAATCTATTCAGACCGAGACCACAAAAGTTCACTAAAGGTTTATCTTTAGTTTAGTCAATATATCAAATTGCTGCAGTCGTAAACTTAAGTATATTTCTTTTAAACACCAAGCTCGGTTCAACAGAGTAAGTTGGTAATGTGCTTTATGAAAATAAAGTATTTCAAAAATGATTTGAATAATCTTTGGTCAAATGCTATCGAAATAATTGCAAAGATTTCATTCCATTGAGTACTATAAGTTGCAAATGAAGAAGTGAAGCAACAATTTCTAAAATGTTTAATTCCTTTCTTCTAAATAGCTCAAGAGTACCATTTCCCAAGTGCTTTCACTTTTTTTATTATTACGATAAATCCATACTTCACCTTTGTAGAGCTCTTTACATTTTTCAAGACATGTTGACATTCATGATTTTGTTTTCCTTCTCACAATTTATCGGGGAGGTAGGCGGTATGGCAGAGATTGCTGGTTCTTCTGAACGATCTGTTCCCACCTGATTTCAACAGAATTGGATTTGCTACACTTCCAGTTGCACAGCGGGACATAATTCCCAGGTTCCTTACACCATGTGACTGAGTAGCTCGGCCAAGGGGACCTGAGTGGAAAGGACCATGCAGCCCTCCAGGTCAGGCACTCATGAGCCACAGTCTTCCCCTTCCCTCTTTCTCTGTCACCGGATGAAATGGTCTACTACTTGCCCAGGAAATGCACAAAGGTCATTACCTGTCTGGGCAAGACATTTTCCCCTGTTCTTCCTCACTGCTTTAAACTCTTCCCCAGATTTGTGTGAGAAAGCAGACTATAAGTATTCAACTAAGACGAAAGAAAAAAGGGGACACCTGGGTGGCTAAGTGGGTTAAGCCTCAGACTCTTGCTTGAGAATCAGGGTCGTGAACTCAAGTCCCGCACTGAGCTCCATGCTGGGTGTGGAGCCTACTTAATAAAGAAAGAAAAAAGATATACTGAAATAGAGATTATTTTACATCTACATTAATTCCTTCATTAGAATTTATATCAATTATATTCTTCCTTATCAAGGGCTGAGATAACCACTAAACATTAAAAAAATAATATGATATTATTGTCTATGACCTCAAGGAGTCACAAAAGAGTAAACAATCCATGCTGCCTGTTGTTATTACATGATGGGAATATTTGTGTCAAGCCTCTGAAGGCTAAGTAATGGTGTATAGTGATCTTTCACACTACTTTTGTATCCAGAATATATCAAGGTAGAGTATATAAAAAGGAAATTATCTGTTGAAGTATCTATTTACCTTATCAACACATATCTTACTTATCCTATAGGTATACTTATCTGTTTAAGTATGGATTACAAGTATAATTTAGCAGTTTCCTGAGAAGATGTGGATCCTGGAGGACAGTGACTATGTATTTTTACTCACCCACTCTTATCCTCCCAATAGGCATGTATTCCATTCTCCTCCTACACCTCAACTTTCCTTCATGCCTTAAAAAGATGACATTCATTGAAAGAAAGGCACATTTTGTACAGGTTAATTATAATAAAATTCTGGCTTAGAACAATCTTACTGTTTGAAAAATTAATATAACTCAGAAGGGTTCTATAAGCCAAAGCTATGACTAACTACATAGTCAGGTATACTGTTTTGCATTCATTCATTTTGTACTTAAGAAGTACGCATTGACATTATTCGAATGCTGAGTAGTTCGTATTTTCCCTCTTTTCTATTGACATTGCTAAACATTGCTATGATTTTGAAATTATTAGTCTTTTTTCCTATTCTTAAAATTTTTCTTGGACTTGACTGTAACCTTTAAAAAACGCAATGTTCAATCAGATATTCAAAGAAGAGTGAGTCAAGCTGCCCTGGAAGATATTTTAACTATTTCTGATTAAACACACTAAGGAACTCAGTACTATTCTACAAAACACATTAACTTCCAACCAAGTTGATTTTTACATCTATGTACCAAATATATTTTAATGAGAGGAAAATTGGCAAAGTGCTTCCCAAAAGCATGTGGCATATACAATTTGAGCATGTATCTGGCAGATAAACTGCCTTCATTATTACTTGAGAAATGAAAAGTCATCCAGATGACAAAAGTCATGCTACTAAAGCCAGCCAGGAGACTTCCCCTACCTCCCATTCTGGAAACGTCTTCATAATATTGCACAGTGACTCTAATTTTTAATTGGTGGTTTTTACAATGGAATCATAAATCTGACGATGAACCTTAAATATTTACTGAAAATGTCAGATTCTGCTCCTTTATGCTTACTGATCTTTCTGGTTAGGATTTGGTACTTCCTGTCCCATTGGAAAGTGGCTAGAAAGATTGACAAAGAGAGTAAGAGCAAATCTTAGGAGCATCTGCTTATAAAAGCTATTAAATGGCCAGAAGCCACTTTCTGAGCACCTACCAAGGACATGGTGGCACTTTAGGATAGACGAAGTGAACATGGTTTCCTCACTGAAGGAATTGCCCAACCCAACCAGTAGAAAAGTGAAAGAAGGCAAATGGTTACATGAAGGAGGCCTGTGGTAGGAGGCATCAGAAATGAAGCACAGTGGGATTTCAGAGAAGGAAGAGATGGCAATCAGGTGTGGAGCCAAAGGGAATGCGTGAGCTGGTCATTGAAGGAAAGGTGGGATTTTTAATAAATAAAGGACTTTGTCTTGCTCACACATGATGATATAGCCTTGAGAATGCCCATCATGGCACACTGCAAGAAGCAAGGGCAGAGGCAAGGACATTAGGCAAGAGGCTATTCCAATGACCCAGGCAGAATCTGACAGGGACTTGGATCCGTGGCTGTAGATAAAAAAAAAAAAAAAAAAAAAGTGGTTGGATTCTGGATACATTTTGAAGGTTAGATAGGGCTATAGAATTTGTTGATGGATGGAAAGTAAGATGTGAGAAAAAGGGAGGAGTTAAGGTTTCGGGCTAAGCCAACTGAAAGAGCAGAGTTGCCATAATGGAGATGAGAAGAACAAAGGTTTGCTTTTGGCTGTGTTCAATATGGCGTGCCCATTGAGCATCTAAGTGGAGAAAGCAGTTGTCTCTCCAAGTCTGGAGCTCAGAGCACAAGTTCTGGCTAGAGACTCAAAACTTGGAATCATCAGGATCTAGAGTATTTCAAGAGTTCACTTGGAGTAAATCTAGTGAAGAGGCCCCTCGATGGAGCCCTGGGCCCTCTAACATCTACAGGCAAGGTGTGGAGAACACAGCAGTCACCAGTGAGCTGAGAGGGAAAGCAAGAAAGCCAAGTTGAGGAAATGTGTTGAGAAAAGAAAATAGTGTCTAGATATATGCCGCAGAGAAAGGAACTAAGACACGAGCATTGATTTGAATGCATGGCCTGCTCAATACCAGTTGTGTCTGTACCATCCATTAGTGTCCAAAGATTTCTGTTTTCGTCCCACCTCCTCATGTGAAAAGCAGTGTCTTTTCCCACAGGTTCCCTTACAAGCGTTTGCAAGACTCTCATGTGGGAGGTCCACACGTATCTTCAACTGGGTCCTGGTCCTCTCAGAAACCCATGGTCAGAACAAAAACTCAGAACAAAAACTCCGGGGCTGGAATCACAATCTCAGGCCTTCAGTGCAAATTTTTCAGGGGATGTCAAGAATGACCTTCCCAGGGCTGTGAAGGCACAGCAGTCTCTCTTCAAGTCAAGAGAAAGGGTATGTCCTCTTTCTGGGTGATGCTCAGGTGAGCAAAGCAACGTGGGCTCCTAGAGCTCTGTGGGGGAAACCCTGCTTTTAGTTCTGTTTCTCCCTCTGTCTCTGTCCCTCTTTGGCTCTTTTACCCCCACACACAGACACACCTACACACACGGACTATTTTTTCAAGGTTTAGCTCAGTACCAGGACTCCAAAAGAACATGGAGGCCTCCATTTTGAGCAGAGCCCCCCATTATTCACCTTGCAGTTTGTTTGGCCTGCCTCCTGTCCTCCAGGCCATCAGACCATGATTATTGAATGGAGGCAGGGGAAGGGGAAAGTCTGGCTCGAATTCCCAGTAAGGGGTCTCCTTAGCCCACCTGTAAATTAGTGGCACAGAATGGGGCAGGGAAGAGGTGCTGGCCAGCTTCATCCTTCGTCATCATCAGATCCCCAAATGCAAAAGTATATGCTAGGGGTTTCGTGGCCTTGACAGCAATTTTCTAGGTCCTGGCTGAAATGTTCTATTACCAAAATCTGTAGCATATGTTTTATCTTTTCCAATAAGGTCAAAACTTCCCTACTTCCCTCTCCCTAACACATCCACTGAGAAAGAACACTGAAAATAGAAGGAAAATATCTCCTATGAAAAACTTAATATGCTTGATGACAAATGATCTCTTCACAGTATATAAGACTGACTGAATTCCAAACCAAAGAAATTTGAAAGCAAAATTAATATTTTACAGCATTTTGTTTGCAGCATCGGCAAAACCAAGTGTCCACCTGTTACTAATTTCTTATGAACACAAAGTCCACTCTGCTTCTGGGAAGGATGGTTAGTGTTTGTCAAGTTTTTTTGCGTAAACATACAAAAATATAACTGAAAAGTTCATCAGAGGGCCAAAAGTGGGAATAAGAATCCAAAGCCTGTTGACTATTCCAAATACCAGAGTTCCAGAAAGCTTCTACAGTCCCAACTCCTGATAAGTGAAATTATCATGAAAGTCACTGTAATAAAAATTGATGACTTTTGTATACATGCAGAGTTTATTACATGCACTCTAAAAACAGAACTTGTATGATTTAAATCTAAAGAAATGATTTTGTAAGGACACCTGGGTGGCTGTGGTTGAGCATCTGCCTTCGGTTCAGGGTGTGGTCCCAGAGTCCCATAATGGGGTCCCACATCGGGCTCCCCTCAAGAAGCCTGCTTCTCCCTCTGCCTATGTCTCTGCCTCTCTGTTTCTCTCGTGAATAAAGAAATAATATCTTTTTTTAAAAAAGCAGTGATTTTTCAGGGATGGTCTATTAGGTCCTCCAGCTGGTCCACAAATATCTTATTTGTTTCTGGTATGAACTAAAATTTGCCTATGTTTTCTTCAGAAGAGGGGCCAGTTCTTCCCATAACTTTTCTATCACTAACCATGAACAGGTGACGTTGAGGGTCTTCTGATTCCTCAAAAAAAATTTTTGACAGACTGAAAAAGTTTCCTACCATAGCTTTAAAGTATCTTAATGAAAAAATATATATCAATCTGAAATAACAAGTTTTTTGGTCCAACAAATCCGACATTCTTCTATGAGCTGTGGTAGCAAACCGAATCTGACATACAATCAAATTTAGCCATTACTGCAACACTAGCAGCAGCTCAGAGCGCTGTGTCACCTCAATAACCCAGAGCTGTCCTACCTCAATTATCTATGGCTTCAATTAAAAGTGTGTAGAAGTGGTTTTCATCTTGAATTCGTTCAAAATACGTGGCTTAATTCTCAATTTCAAATAGGTCTTCAGTAGGCTCACAAGTCACCAAAATACAGTACCAGAAGTTAGACATTTAAACATTTTTATTAAAATGTTTGCACATACACATAAAAAATCCTTTCTCTCCTGTACAAAACTGTACAAAATGTACCAACAACTGACATCATTATAAAGGAACCTGCAGATCAACGGGACCTAATCTTGAACACCAAGTGAAGGAGAAATAGGAGGAAGAATTATTTGAGAGACAACTTTATCATGGCTCATCAATAATGCCTGCTGTCAAAATGTATTAAGGCATCGCACAAGGGTGTCAACATCAGTTGTGTCAGGCTAATAATCTCATCTCTAAGGAATCCTGGAAGTTGGAGAAAGGGTCACGGAAATGCAGTTGTTGGAGGGCATACTCTAGATCGTCCCGTAGTCGTAGAAACAACTGTTTTTAGGGCTAGCTCTGTTTAAGATTGCATAAGGGGGTCTTCACACTCCTGATGATTAGTATGGTTGATGGATGCAGTTCTGCGTGCCACAGAAAGAACCTTGGAAGAGTTTAAGCCCGGCTCTCCAGGACATGCGATTCTGACACCTTTGAATTTGCTTCGGGTGTGCATGGGCCACACACGCAAAACAGATCTGATTGGATTAAACACTGAACTCCTGACATCTCCACAAACTCTAGCAGAGGGTCATGCTGTCTGCAAGGCTCCCTAACCTTGCAGTTTCTCTTGGCCACCCTCCTCAGTCTCCCCTTCCGGACTCTCAGGAAAGCGTCCCCTCCTTACCTGTAGGGCTTCCCCTACACCCAGAGAAGGGAGCTCCCCACCCCCTCGATTCCCAGCTGCTTGGCTTGCCAGGGCAGCCCCAGCGGCCCGGTTCCTCCCCCGGGAGCCTCCTCGGGTGGGTGGTCGAGGCTGGAGGCTGAGGCGCCCCGCGCCCCTGGCGTCCCGGGCCCCTCCCTCCCCGCGGGCCCTCCGCCTGGCCCCGAACTCACCAGGAGGAGGTTGTGCGCCACCAGGTACCCGAGCCGCGGGCTGCCCCGGACGCCGGGGGCCAGGCGCCCGGTGGCGTAGCCGTGCCAGGCCACCACGTAGGGGTTGTCGATGGTGATCCAGTACTTGACCTGGCCGCCGAAGTGGCGGAAGCAGAGCTCGGCGTAGTCCCTGAAGTGGTCGGCCAGCGCGCGGTGGGCCCAGCCGCCGTAGGCGTCCTGCAGGCGCTGGGGCAGGTCCCAGTGGTACAGGGTGACCACGGGCTGCACGCCCAGCTCCCGCAGCCGCTCCAGCAGCCGCCGGTAGTAGCGCAGCCCCTCGCGGTTGGGGGCGGCCGCGCTGCCGTTGGGGAGCACCCGCGCCCACGAGATGGAGAAGCGGTAGTGGGTGACCCCGAGCTCGCGCAGCCCCTCGGTGTCGCGGAAGACGTTGTTGTAGCCGTCGCTGGCCACGTCCCCGGTAGCGGGCGGGGACGGAGCCCGGGCGCCCGACGGCAGGCCGGCCGCGGGGGGCGCGCCGGGGGGCGCGGGGGGCCGGTGGGTGAAGGTGTCCCAGATGGACGCGCCCTTGCCGTGCTGCCGCCAGCCGCCCTCCGTCTGGTAGGCGGCGCTGCCCACCGCCCAGAGGAAGCCGTCGGGGAAGGTGTCGTGGAGGAGCCCGGCGGCCTCGGGGGCCGGAGGCTGCGCGAAGCGGGCCCAGGTCTGCGCCCCGTCGCCGGGCTCGGCGTGCAGCCGGCGGCCGCCCAGGGCCAGCAGCAGCAGCAGCAGCAGCGACGGCGGGGGCAGGGGCAGGGCCCGGAGCAGGGGCAGGGGCAGGGCCCGAGCCCGGGGTCGGAGCAGGGGCAGGGGCAGGGGCAGGGGCCCGGGCAGGGGCGGCGGCGGCCGCGGGCGGCGCGGCGGGGCGCGGGCGGGCATGCTGCGCGGGAGCCGGGCGCTGGGGCCGCGCCGCACCCCTTTATGCCCGCGCCCCGCCGCGCCGCCCGCCCCCGCCGCCGCCGCCGCCCCGCCGGGCCCCGCTGGCAATAATTACCTGCGAGGCGGCGCCGCCCCCCGCGTCGGCGGCGGGGGCGCAGAGGGCGAGCGCGTCGGGACGTCGGAGCCCCCGCGCCCGTGCCTCCGCGCTCCCCGCCGGCCGCCGAGGGGCCTGGCGACGCCACCTGCCCTGCCCGTCCGCGCACCTGCGGGAGGAGCCGGGAGCCCGCGTCGGTCTGGGAGGGGGGCGGCCCCCGGCTGCCCCGAGGGGCGCGGGGCGCGGGTTCTCGGGCTGCCCTCCCGGCTCTGCGGGCGGAGAAGCACCGGCCTTCGTCCCCGCCCCCACTCGGAGGCCCAAACAGTTCCACACGGACATTGCTGGATCCGATTCGGAACCGCATGAGATCCTTTGAGGACGGCGAGGTGGGGAGGGAGAGCCCGGGGAGCGGGGGGCGGAGGGACGGGGGGGGGGGGTCTTGGGTCCCCCGGGGGGCTCTAGGTAAGATGCTCCCCCCGGGGAGCCGCCTGCTGGAGAAGGGGTGGGTGGTCCGGCCCCAGGCCCCAGGCCGGAAAGCCTTCAAGGAAGAACAAGGAGCTTGGGGGGCCTTGACACTTTGCTTTACAATCCCTCATACTGTTACCTTCTTCTTTTTTTATCTTTTTTTTTTTTTTTTAATGTTTATGATAGTCACAGAGAGAGAGAGGCAGAGACACAGGCAGAGGGAGAAGCAGGCTCCATGCACTGGGAGCCCGATGTGGGATTCGATCCCGGGTCTCCAGGATCGCGCCCTGGGCCAAAGGCAGGCGCCAAACCGCTGCGCCACCCAGGGATCCCTTCTAACCACTTCAAACTAGTATTCTTGAGTTAGGCCTTGCAGAATTACTTGCCCATGGCCCAGAGGAAGGGGAAGGTGACGTTTCATGTCAGGACCGTTTTTGAGTTTCTTATTAAAAAAATAATGTGTTTTTAAAAAAGCACACACACAAAAACCAAAGTACCAAGGTTTCAACTTTGAAAAACTGTCATTCACCTTTTTTTATCCTTTTGCATCTGTTGTATGAGTAATCACGTTTTAGCCTTGAGCTCTGACTTAGCAACTAACTTATCTGTGCCACGCTGCGTTCGCAGCTGTGCCGGAGCTCGAGGTCCCCGGGTCCCACCACTGCCACCTGTGCTAAGAAGGGAAAGGGGTAGAAGGATTTAGACTAAGCAACCACTCCCACTCACTACAACAAAAGGGATTCATGATGTCAGAGAACCCTTTACACAGAAGTTGCAGAGAGACACAGTATCTGTTTGAGGGTGTGTGTAGACTATGAGTAACTGATGTACATCGGGGGCGGGGGGCGGGGGGGGGGGGGGAGCGGACAGCATGGGCCTCACCTTTGTGGGCTGGAGTGGAACAGTATCTTCCCCAGCCTTAGGAATCTCATCTGTAAAATGCAGGTGGCCATGTCCACCCTGCCATCTCAGAGGCCCATGAAATGCAAATGTAAAAATGTGCGCACAGATGACTCAGTCCTGGAAAGCACAGACAAATGTAAGATCTTGCTAGTATCCTTCCCTCCCTCTCTGGTACCACGTGCCTCACTCTTGGCACACCTGCCCCCTTGTGCCAAGTGATGAAGATCCTCACCGAGGTACATCTCTTCTTGTCAAAGGATCATCCTTGTGCTGTTTCTTATGTAAAAGCAATAAAGGTTTAAATGTTGCAGGCGCAGGTGTTTTTATTGATTTATTTTAAATGTAAGCACAACAAATGTATTTCAGTATTTTATTAAATATTCCCAACTCCAGCTAGCATATATTATCATGATTAGTCAGATTAAGCCATCAGACTGAAACAAGACATATTGCTATTCTCTTACATGTGGCATTTACATTTTTCAATAAATGTGAAATAGCAAACAGTGACACTTCAGCAATTAAAAAAATTATGCCACACAACTACACGGGCACACTTGCTTCCAGCTAAATTAAAAAGCTCCTATGTCTGCATACTGGATCACATTTCCCTTCTAGAGCTGAAGACTACAGTATTTGCTGCACTGTAGCTTATTAAGTTTCAATTAGAAATGCTTCACGGGTCTCATGGAAAATAGCTTAGACTTAAGTGTTAGTTTATTGATGTATGGTCTGTTTGCTCAGGACAGATTTTATCTATTACTATTTTTATTTAGCCAACAGTTAAAAAAAGAGGTTTTTGTTTTCGTTTTGAGTGGTGATTAAAAAGAAAGACCCAGTTGACTAAATGCTCACATTTGAAGTTCATCTTTCCTAAGCTGGACATCAGAGCTTCAGCATTTGCAGAGATATTCCCAGGTGATAGTCCATTTCACCCAATGATGAAGATTCTTGATCATTGAAGTAAGTTTATTTCTGGAACTTGCTGTTTCTTGAGGTTCTGTTCGTGGTTATTAAATTCTGGATTCCTGAAGTGTGAATAACTGCAGGTATTGTTCCTCATTTGTTCAGTTTTATTTTGGTTCTCGTCTTTCATAGCCACCCTCAGATTCTACAATGTGGGTTTCATTCAATGATTTTGTTCCCTGGGTAAATAAGAGAGTCATTACTTGCTGTGCTTTGACTATGAAGGTGAAGTTATTGATGCATCAAGGGAAGGAAAATTTTTAAATTTATTTACTGACTTCTGTCATGGTGACGATTTTCAACAACCTGAATAAAGGTGGTCCTCAGGCTGCTCATCATCCACATTCTTTCTCTAGTCCCTACTCAGCAGAGTTTCTCCTATGTGCTCCCGGGACCACCAGAGCCCTCCCCGGCCAAAGTAGCAGAAGGAAGTCCACTGACCAACATGGGCCCCAACACAACACCAACCCCACAAGCTCCCAGCTCACCGGCTGGCGACATTCAGCCTCTATGGGGAGGTACTGAGAGCATCACCGACAATCTCTCTGACCAACAACCATGGGCAAAGTAACCCTGAGAAGCCTAAGACTTCGGATCATAGGTGACAGCCCCTACCTTCAAAGACAACACTGGATTGGAGAAACAGTGTAAAGGCTGCTGATAAAAAAAAAAAAAATACACTGTTGAGCGTTCACAAATGACACATGAGAGTTGTTACAGGAATTCAGAAGGAAGGGAAGTTATCTTCTTTTGACTTGGATGGAAAGGTTTCACAGAGAAATGTGACAATATCTGGGGTTGAAAGAGTAAAATTTGGTAAAGAGTAAAAAAAGATCTACAGGCAAGGATAATAGAGAAGCAAAATATGGAAGAAAAAAGCATTCTCAGTATATATGTATTAAAAACACCTATTTACGCAGAGCAATCTCTATTGAGGCTAAAGAGGCAGTTACAGACTGGAGATTTGGGCCAGAAATTTTGATACTGGGATGATGGATAAGATGAAGGTATTCAAAAAGAGACAACTAAAAGCCAAAGGCTGAGTGTTGGTATAGGTCTCCATCTATGGGGGTCAGGGGTGGAGTAAGAAAGGAGAAAAAGAGAAAATAGGACCGACAGCGAAGTGCAAATCCCGGGAGCATATGTTTTTCAAGCTCAGGAAAGGACTTCAAAAAGGAGAGGTGATGAGGGCATCTGGGTGGTTCAGTGGTTGAGCATCTGTCTTCTGCTAAGGTCATGATCCCAGAGTTCTGGGGTCGAGTCCTGCATCCGGCTCCCCACAGGGAGCCTGCTTCTCTCTCTGCCTATGTCTCTGCCTCTCTCTCTAGAGGTGTCTCTCATAAATTAAAAAAAAAAATGTTAAAAAAGATAGGTGATCAAATTTGTTGAGAAAAGACAACTGATCTAGAAATTAGATCACTTGCTGACTTTGGAAACAAATTTTATTGAAGCTGTAGAGGGGGCTCAATCAAGCCTGTCTGCCGTGTGAAGGCATCCGTGAGAGTTTCTGGGAGTTGAGGAGTTAAGGCTATCAGTACAGATGCATCTGAGATGTTGGCCAGTGTGGAAGGAATGTGAGAAGATGGTCACTTGAGGCATTTGCATGGCAGAGAGAAAAGTTTTCAAGGTGAGGAACTCTGCCCTTGTTTGTGCTCAGAGGAGGAAAGCTCAAGGAGAAGGAGAATTGGGAGTCTGGGAGTTCATCTTTTTGATGAAGAATACAGCAGAAGCTGTGATCTTAAATAGATGGTTGTAGATGTTCAAGGTCCCAGCATATTAAATAGGGAGACACTAAAAAGACCACAAAAACAAGAGTGTGCAGCTGAAATGTTGAAAATGATGGAGAAGGCAGCATGAGCAAGTGCCTCAAAGAAGTTGACCAAAAGCTACTAAGAAGCAACAAAGGGAGTTCCATGAAGGATTCAAGATACTGGTAAGTGGGTTCCTGGGAAGCTGCAGCTCTGCTGAGCTCTACGGAGTTTTTGTTTTTGTTGTTGTGTTTAAGATTTTATTTATTTGTCAGACAGAGAGAGAGAGAGCACAAGCAGCAGGAGCTGCAGGCAGATGGAGAAGCAGACTCCCCGCTGAGCAGGGAGCCCAATGCAGGACTTGATCCCAGGATGCTAGGATCATGACCAGAGACAAAGTTAGATGCTTAACTGACTGAGCCACCCAGTAGTCTTTCTACAGAGTTAAAGTAGGTGATAGAGGCACTAGATTGGGCTCTGGCTACTTCTGCAGTCTGTGGAAAGTGAGCATTCCTGGATGGCTCCATCTCTTCTGAGCAAAGCAGGGAACCCAAGGGCTTGGATCCTGCACCTGCTTCCCCCCCCCCCCCATGTCCTTCTAAGTGGCACTACTGTCTCCATTGCCCAGAACAAATTTATACCCCAACCAAACATGTCCTGACATGAAGCTCATGTCTAGAAGAAGGGAACATGGTCCCAGGGGCTTAGGGCATTGAATGGCCACAGTTGAGATGTCTCTACTCCCTTTCTCAAAACTACCCTCAAAATAAGAATAAGAGACATATCTGTTTCCAATGAAATTGAGGGAGGCTAGTACGTGGGAAGGAGATGAAGATAAAGGACTGATATGTGAAGTATCTGAGAGAGATAATATGTATGAAAAGCAAGATGATTTACCTGGCATCACTCCAGAAAGGCTGTGATACCTGGAAGAAACAGGCAGCTGGGACCTGAAAACAGGAATGATGAGATCCCAATTTTCTGCTCTTAGCACAGTCTGGCACTACCCATTCCCTAGCTCCATGGGTGAATGTATTCTCTCTGAAGAAATGGACCCAAAGAGGCTACAGCCTTGGGGACAGCACATATGGAGAAGAGCATGGGTGAGGTTTGAGGAAAGTAGATCAAGTTCTGTAAAGCAAGAGTGGGACCCCCTAACCTTCCCTAGGCTAGCTCCAGGACTCCATCAGAGCACCTGGCAATAAAGCTCCCTCTGTCACAAGCCCTGCCTATGCACATAAAGCTTCCAGACAGCCATTTAGTGACTCATCATCGGATATAAAAGAACAGTCAAGAAACACCAGATATATGAAGGAAAGCTCCTCATGCAAGAGTACGAAATTCTCAGTAATATTTTCAAGTAAGAGAAGGTATTGCATCTATGGTACAAGAACAGGAGAAGAATAAAAATAGGAACAATAGAGATGCAAAAGAGAACTCGTGGAAATTAAGAATATTGTACCAAAAGAAAAAAGAAAAAGAGATTCTAAATTTGGTAAAAGTATTGGGAAATAAGAAAATACCTTAAAAACTAGTACAAAAAATAAAGCATTAGAAAATAGGAAATAAAGACTCGGGAAAATTTAGGAGATCAAACATCCAACTTAAAGGAGTTCAAAAGAGAGAACAAACAGGAAATTCAGAATTGAAGCTCATGAAGTTCCAGGGAAATGGGTCTAAGCTGCCCTATCATAATAAAAGGCCCAAAGTAAGGCACATCATTGTGGAATTCCAGAATACCAGAGATAAAGATAAATTCCTGAAGCTTCAGCTTTAAACAAAAACAAAACAAAAAATACAAGAACCAAAGTAGCCCTGGATTTCTCAAGAGTAACATGAAAAATCAGAGAAAAATGATAACGGGCTTTCAGTTTTCTAAGGGAAACTTATTTTCAACCTAGAATCTTGTGTCCCACCAAACCAGTAATCAAGTGTGAGAGTCAAGTAGGCATTTTCAGATATCAAGGATCTTTTAAAAGGTGCTTTCAAATGCATCTTTCTTCTGAAGCTATAAAAATATGTACTCCACTAATACAAGGAAGTAAACAGAAAAGGCAGAAAACATGAATTGCATGAAACAGAGAGTAGAAAGCAGATGAAACATGAAGAGAATTTGTAGCATTGTGCAAAAGGAAGCCTCAGGATGCAGCCATTTAGAGCATAAGCATTCTAGACAGAAGCAGAAGAGAAGGCTTCAAGAGGATGTCCCCAGGAAATAAACAAGCATACAAAAGGAACAGATAGATATCTAATAAACCTCATTGAGAGATATTTTATAGGGTTTTAGGAGTAAGAAAACTTAGCCAGAAATTCAAAATAATGGATTTCAGGTTTCTGATCTGACACGTAGATGGCTTGGAAGTCATCACGCCCATCCTTGCATCAAGAAAAAAACTTGAACAAACTGAAAATCAACTATTCTTCTTAGATGCATCAAAGACATGAGGTCACAGAGCAAACTGTTGCTCCTCCAAACATAATAATAATAAATCTTATTACTATTAGGTAAGATAATAGAATCACAGCTTACCAGAGGTAGATACCCACAAATGGAGCCGATATAGCAGGAAAACTTTCAGCTGTAATCAATAGAAAACTGACAGTTCAGTGTGAACAAATTTAAGAATTAACTCTGAGGGGTCCCCCCACACTTCTGTGAAGTTTACCACCATGGGCCCTACCAAATTCTCACTGTTAAGATGGGAGAAAAAGCCTCTTATGCTTCTGGCAGGAAGGAGGGAAAAGTAACCATTCTGAAATAGCTCATACCTCTCAGTTCTTAACAAGGCCTGCTCTCAAGGGAAATTGCTTTACCAGAGCTAACCATCCTGGGGAGCAGGAAATACCCAACTCCAGCTCCTATTAGCCTTCAACATGGAGGAAGAGATATATCCAAGTCAGGTACAGTAATAGACTGAGACCCAATCATGGGGCTGCAGAATGATTCCCCTTCCCCTATACCTTACCACTACATCGAAGGACTCCTGTATGATAACAGGGAATTATAACCAAAAGAACTGTGAGCCTCAGACTCTATTTAAGACGTTTATAGAGAAATCCAAAGATGATACAAAGGAGAAACAAAAAATAAGGACACTGGAAGAAATTTTAGCTTCTGATACCACAGCTACAACAAACAGTAAATGCAGACTAATTCCTAGCCAGATAAACGTAAAACCTCACAATAAAACCTCTCTGTTCCTTTGACCACGCCAGCTTTCAGCAAAAAATTTCATACAAAACTGCATGCTAAAAGGCAAAAACAAACACAATCTAAAAAGACAAAGCAAGCATCAGAACCAGACTCAAAGAAAGAAAAAAAATGACGTAATCCCTTCCTCAAGGGAAAAAAAGTTATATGATAAAGAAAATGTTATAGTATACTCTTCGGCTCAGCTGTGAATGAATTTTACTCATTTATAGCTTATATGAATATAATGGAGAAGTATGATGATAACTGTGTTTGGCAATTGTATAAATATTCAAGAGCAACTCCTTCTGCCCTTCTTCCACTTAAAAAAAATTAATTTTTAGGAAAGAGAGCAGATGGTAGTACATACACATTATTTTCAAATATTGAGCTGAAGTACCAAGAAAAGAAACAGCTGAAAGAGTTGCAAGGGGCAAAATCGGGGGATTGGCATTTTTCAATAAAACATTTCAACATTATCTGTCATTTTAATTTGTATGCAAATTAAAGGAAGTATCATGTCAATAAATTTTGGTCCAAAGTGAGGAAGGACTATATCTTCTTAAGAGAAGAAAAGAAGAAAGGTGGGTGAAACTACGGAGAGATTTGGAGGCAGAGATAAAGATATAGACATATATTTTGAGGTGAGAGGCTGATGGGGAGCAGTCAGGGGAATGACATGAAACTTCAAACTAATGGTTTCTATCTTTTAATAGAACGGAAGGCTAGTTTAAGTGCTGAGAGCGAACAAGCTGGATGAGTATGAAAAAAGTAAAAGCCATGATGGTGAACTTCCTGAAGAATCAACAAAAGATGAGTAAAACATAACTGAACAGCAGAATGAAAGCTACACGGGATGCATTTTTAAAATAACTATCTATATAAACTGCATTTATCTCCAATACTTAATGCAGTATTTTAGATTGTCTAAATGTCTGTGCTTAAATTCACGATTCTATGACCTGTTTTTCACTGAGATGACAACATAGCTATTCTTTTCATACAATACAAAACTGAATTTGCTATTTCTTTGCATAAGGCCTTCCTCTGTTGTTGACTAGGACCAAGGGCAATGGTTCAGAGCTTGGATGGCCCAATTATCATCCCTCTGGTCCACTCAAAAGATTTCCACTCTGCCCCTGGCCAGGAGCGCTTGAAATTGATGTCCTGGGTCATCAGGGGTATTGGTAAAGCAGAAAGTAAATTAACTAGTTGGAATTTATTACCAGCATAGAAAAATGGCACAAAATGGATCACTTTCTTAGTGTAACTAATAAAATTTGGACGTAGGCTCTGTACTCTTGACCAAGTGACAGCTGAGTTGCTGACACATCCTCAACCAACAGTCTTGATGTTGTACTCACACTATTTTGGCCATCTTTCTCTAAACAGAGAACCTGACAGTCTTATTTTTTTAGCAAGAACTTCTCTGTACCTTGGGCACTTTCATCTTTATAATTTTTTTCTATAGAATGAATTTTGTGATCCTAGCTTGGCTCCTTCTCCCTTGTGTTTACCATCCTCATCTGCCAGTCCTTGGCTCTCCATCCATCTCTCTCTGGACACCCTTCTTCTGAGAACTCGTCTGTTCCTAGGTTTCAGTTGTGAGGATGATTCACAAACTAGAATCTCTCTGACATGATCTGATTCCTGCTGTCCCACTCCACACCTACAGAGCCTGCCCTGCATTTCAACTGGGAAATTTCAAGCTCTATCTCGAAGTTACCATCCTTAAATCAGCAAATCCCACAAAGAACTAACAGAACAAATCAGATAGAGCATAAACATGAAAAATATTCAATGTCCTGGAGAAATGTAAATTGTGCAGAAGTAGTCAAGAAAGTTATAAAAGGAAGAATAAGGAAGAATTTTTACTAATATAAAAAAAGCAATGTATTACTGGAAGAGGAATAGTGAAAAAAATAGTAAAATGTACTGGAAAGAACAAAACAGCTCTGGAGGGATGGATAGATGGATAGATACAAAAATTTAACATAAGCTAAAATGGACTGAGTGATTTTTTTTTAAGGCTGGTAAAAATGGCCATTCATTTGAAAAAATAGTAACAAAATTAGATTCCAAATTCACACCATTATAACAAAATATCCCTAATGAATTAGATTTAGATAGCAAATGTATAAAAATATTAGAAGATGTAAGAGAATGTATTTATAATCTTGTGAAGAACAGCCTTTTCCATCATGAAGCAAAACCCAGATAACATAAAGGAAAAGACTTGACAATGTTAACTGAGTAATCAAAGATACTACTTAGAATTAAAGAAAAATGACAGACCTGTAAGAAAATATTTGCAGAGTTAATAGCTGTCAGCTATAGAGTTCTGATAAATAAATAAATAAATAAATAAATAAATAAATAAAGAAAGAAGAAAGAATGACCTTAATGCAAAAATCATAAAAATATGACTAGGTGGGACTCCTAGGAGGCTCAGTCAGTTAAGTGTTGAACTCTTGGTTTTGGCTCAGGTAATGATTTCAGGGTCGTGCGATCAAGCCCCACATCAGGTTCTCCTTCTCAGCAGAGAGTCTGCTTCTCTCCTCCCTTCTACACCTTCTACACTATCTGCCCCTCTACACCCCTCTCTCTCTAAAATAAGTAAATAAATAAATCTTTTTAAAACTATGAATAGGCATGTCACAAAGGAAAAAATTAAAATGTCAAATAAACATAAGCAAATAAGAACTACCAAACTAATGGAGAGCAAAAGAACATTGTTAAAAGACATACCATTTTCCATCTGAAAACAGAAAAATAAAATAACATTTAGTGTTAGAGTGCAGGAAAATGCACATTCATATACTACTGATAAACATGTAAATCTTACAACTTTGGAGGAGGATAATTTGTCATTATCTTAAAAAGCTACACATTCCCACACCTTATAATTCAGAAATGCCACTTCAAGGATTCTATCCTAGAGCAATAACAGCAACAAATACATAAAGTTATATGTGAACAAATGCCACATGGTGCTGCTTGTTATAGAAGACAATAGGAAAGTCCCCAATGCTGAGTGAAATAAGTCAGTCGGAGAAGGACAAACATTATATGGTCTCATTCATTTGGGGAATATAAAAAGATAGTGAAAGGGAATAAAGGGGAAAGGAGAGAAAATGAGTGGGAAATATCAGAGAGGGAGACAGAACATGAGAGACCACTAACTCTGCGAAACGAACAAGCGGTAGTGGAAAAGGAGATGGGTGGGGGGCTGGGGTGATTGGGTGACAGGCACTGAGGGGGGCACTTGATGGGATGAGCACTGGATGATATGCTATATGTTGGCAAATTGAACTCCAATAAAACAAAAAATTAAAAAAAAAAAGTCCCCAATGCCCTCAACTCGGGAAATTTACATACGTTATGTTACAAATTTAGATTTCTTTTTTTAATCTCCTGGTTGAAGAAATGCCAAATGTGTACCTCTGAGGCATGGAATTAGAGGAGAGGGTTTTTTTTTTTCCTTTTATTTTTTACTTCATAAATACTTTCTGCCCATCTCTTAACTCTGAGGAGGGAGGAAAAAAAAAGAGAGCAAACAAAAAAAAAAAGGTGGGTTAAATAATCCTATAAGGATTATCTCAGTTGTGTAGTACCAGTGGGCAGAGTGATGCTGTATGAATGGAATCACTAATTTCCCTACCTCTTCTTTTCAATTCTATTTATGTCCCAGAGAAGAGATAGGAAATATAAAGAGAAATTCCAAATGTGGAACTCATGTTCCAATGAAAGCAATATCAAAGAAGAAAAAAAGAGAAGAAAGAAAGAAAGAAAGAAAGAAAGAAAGAAAGAAAGAAAGAAGAAAGAAAGAAAAGAAAAAAGAAAGAAAGAAAGAAAGAAAGAAGAAAGAAGAAAGAAGAAAGAAAGAAAGAAAGAAAGAAAGAAAAGAAAAAAAAGAAAGAAAGAAAGAAAGAGAAAAGAAAGAAAGAAAGAAAGAAAGAAAGAAAGAAAGAAAGAAAGAAAGAACAGAGGGTTGAGGAATGGATGCAAGCAACATAGAAAGGGAAGGGAGGGAGGGGAGAGGAGAGCCAGGTCTCAGCAATCATTTCCTACTTCTTCTTGGTGACCCAGCACCCAACACTTTTTCTTTTTTTAAGATTTTATTTATTTATTCATGAGAGATACAGAGAGAAGCAGAGACATAGGTAGAGGGAGAAGCAGCCGGGCTCTGATGCAGGACTGGATCCCAGGACCCCAGGATCATGACTGGAGCCAAAGGCAGATAGATGCTCAACCACCGAGCCACCCAGGTGCACCCCCACCCCCACCCCCAGCACTTGGTGGCAACAGGAGTGGGTGGAAGTGGTTTCCCTTTTCTGGAAGCTAGGCCTCCACTGGGCTTTGAAAAGTATCCCATTGTGTGAATAACTTAATGTCTTTTAATAAACAAATCCCTTCTCTGCTGAAATAAGCCACAATGGGTTTCGTTGTTTGCAGCTGACAGAGAACCAATCCTGTGGCTTTATCAGCCTGGCACCTCAACCTCATCAAAACCAGAATCTTAGACTTGGAAAGAAGCTTGAGGTCATAGGACCTCATCTCCCACCAGGTATGCGTGGAGTTTCCTCTGGCTCCCTCATGCCCCCTGCCTGAACAATTCCTATGACAGGGAAGTCACCACCTGGTGAAGACTCCGCAGCATTGTTGGACACTTACAACAAAACCAAATATTGCTCATTCCTAAGAATCTGCCTCATTGTACCTTCTACCAGAGGGTCTTGGTTCTGCCCCCAGGAACCAGGCAGAGCCTCTAGCTTAGAGCAGCATTCCCTGTGGTTTGGAGGAAGCACACACCAACCTCCCATTCTCATCTGTGCTCCTGTGACATCTGATCCACAGTGAACTTCTCAAGGGCAGAGCTTAGTGCCCTCATGCCCCATGGAACGTGCCCTAAACTCTGGTGACACAAATAAACAAATGGATGGCAGTTTACATCTCTGCTTGGGTGCTGCAGTGACTACAATGATTGAGCTTGTGACCACTCGCTCTCAAAAAACCTACTCCTCCAAATTATGGTCACTGAAGTGCCAACACTCAGCCCGGCTTCCCGTAGAGGAGGGGGAGAGGCTGCCCAGGGGCCCTTGAAGCATGACCCATACATAGGTGGTGTTAGAGGAGACCGATGGGCACTGAGAGACAAGATTGTGGTACAGGCTACAAGATATTTAGAGCATCGAGAGGCCTAAAAAGCAGAAGTAGGGAATGAGATGAGAGCCATTATCAGTTCATATTTTACAGCTAGCTGACTGAAGCTCCGTGGATGGAGATCTGACAAGGAATAGTTTACAGGAGCTGACCTGAGGCTGTGTCACTAGACCAAGGGAGGAGGAGGAGGGCACTGTCACACCAAGGTCCCCAAGGAATAATTAGCCACTAGAACACCAGAGGTGAGGACAGTCTGGCCTATACTAGGACTAAATGTACAGCAACCAGACCTAAACCAGAAATGTATTTAATATTACAAAGACTTTATTCACTCATTTAACAAATACTTACTGATCACTTACTGTGATAGGCAGTTATATGGCGCCCACAAAGATGTCCCACGTTCTAATTCCTGGAACCTATGAATATGAAAAGGATTCATACAGCAGATGTCACTAAGGATTGAGAGAGAGAGAGAGAGAGAGATTGTCTTGGATTATCTAGTTGCTGTGAACTGAATTGTGTCCCTTCAAAATTCATACAAGGAAGCCATAACCCTTAACGTGATAGTATTTGGAGATGAGGTCTTTGGGTGATAATTAGGTTTAGATGAGGTCATGAGAGAGGGGATCTCAGGAGGGGATTAGTGCCTTCATAAAAGACACCAGAGAGCTTTCTCTCTCTCTCTCTCTCTCTCTCTCTCTCTCTCTCTAGCTCCCCTTCTTCCTCTCTTTCTACCAGTGAGAACACAGCAAGAAGTGAGCTATCTGCAAGCCACAAAGATAGCTCTCTCCTGAACCCCATCATGCTGGCACCCTAACCTCAGATTTCTAGCCTCTGGAACTATGAGAAAGTTCAGTTCTGTTGTGTGAGCCACCTATTCTATGGTGTTTGGCTGTTGGGCAGCCCAAGTTGACTAATGCTCCAGTCAGCCCAGTGTAATCCCAAGGACCCTTATAGGGGAACTAGATGGGCAGGAAAGCCAGATTCAGGGAAGGCAATGAGGTGATGCCAGCAGAGCTGGTCTTGAGATAGGAACATGAACCAGGAATAGGCACAGCCTTTAGAGGTGAAAAAAAGCAAGGAGGTATATTACTCCCTAAAACCTGCAGAGGGAACATGACCCTGCCAACACTTTGATTTTGAACTGTAAGTTAATAAATGTGTGTTGTTTTAAGCCGCTACATTTTGACAATTTGTTACATCAGCAGTAGGAAACAAATACATTTACTATGTGCCAGGTATTGTACTATGCATTTGGCATGGAGCAGTGAAGAAAATAAACAAAACCCTTACCCTTGCACCATTTACATTCTAGTGAAGATGGAGAATAAACAATAAGCATATTAAGTAAACTGTTTAGTACATAGCACCTCAGGAGGTGACGTGCTATAGGGAGATAAATTTGTAGTCAAGAAAGAAAAAACAGGACTGTGCAGCTGATATGGAGTGGCTGCAGTAGTTAACAGGGTCAAAATGAGCTTTGCTGAAGGGTAGCATTTCAACAGAGACCCAAAGGAGGTGAGGAAGTGAGCCATGGCTATATCTAGACAAAGAATAAATGACACAGGGAACAGCCAATGCAAATGGCTGCAGCTCAGGGTAGGCCCAGCCCATTCAGGACCAGCAAGGAAGCCATCTGGGCAGGAACAGAGAATGTTGGCTCTTACACTGAGTACCATGGCAAGCTGCTGGAGGGTTCGAGCAGGGGAGTGACATGAACTCAGTGGCTTCTCAAGGATTACTTTGCCTGCTCATTTGGGAAAAAATGGCAGGTAAGGGGGCTGGGAGCAGGGTAGTAGCAGTAGAAGTGGCAAGAAATAGTCAGATTCTAGATATTTGGAAAGTGGAGCCAAGAATTTCCCGACAGATTAGATATGAGGTTGAGAAAGAGGAGTAAAGGTTAATCCCAGGTTAAATTGGGAGCATGGGTTCAACCAGGAAGCAAACTGTTGAACTGCTTGTTAAAATCACAATTAATTAGTTCAACATAATTCCATAACCATTAACCATGTAAATAAAAAAAGGTACAATTCTTTGCGAAAGAAACTTTACATTAAAAAAGAATATATTCTTGGGCAAAGTGTCAACAGGCTAAGAGATAGTCTTAGATGCTGTGTATATGAGTTTGGGGCCAGCTAAGCTGGTCTAAGAACAACAGGCCAGGAGCTTAAACAATATAGAAATTTAATTCTCCCTTACAGGACAATCCAGGGGGAGAAAATCCAGGGATTGTGCTGGTTTAGCCATCCCCAGCCCACGTTTCCAAGACGGCCCCTGTTGTCAGCATTTCTCAGCCATTAACAAAGGAATGGACAAGAGACTGTCCCGAGTAAGCATCTCTACAGGAAGGAACCAGAAGTTGTACTCATCCTTTCTTACACATCCCACATGGCAAAATAAGGTTACACGGCCATACTGAGTTGCAAAGGGACATGGGACATTACTCTAAAGCTGGAAAGCTGAGTGCCCAGCTATACTTGGAGGGTATCTGTTGCTCCTAGAAAGGACCAAGAATGGGTGACAGGGGAGGGTCTTCAGGCTCTGCCGCACCATTCCTGGGATGCAGCCTCTCTGAAGAGCAACTGGGAAACACAGATTGAAATCTTAAAATGTTAAATCACAATTTCATCTCTAAAAATTAACCCAGGACACCTGGGTGGTTCAGAGGTTGAGCATCTGCCTTTGGCTCAGGTCATGATCCCAGGTCCAGAGATGGAGTCCCACATTGGGCTCCCCTCAGGGAGCCTGCTTCTCCCTCTGCCTGTGTCTCTGCCTCTTTCTGTGTCTCTCATGAATAAATAAAATCTTTTTTAAAAAATTAAACTAAAGAAATTATCACAATATTTTATAAAGTGTTGAAGATAGGAATTTTAAATTAAATTTGAAACAATATAATGTTCTTGGAAATTAGAGAATTGGATTGTAGAGCTCGCCTTGTAAATTTAGGTCTGCTTCCCTGTTTCCCTGCCCTGAACCACATGAACCTTAAAGTTCAGGACTGGATCACATCTACTTTTGATCCCGAGGGCTTTGTGCTCAATGTGTATTTGGAGAATAAAGGAATGAAAGAAAAAAAAAGAATCGTGACCATGAACAAATATTTAGCTCTAAGCATAGCTACTGAAAAGAATTGAATATAGCAAAAGAATTGGAACACCCTAAATATCCAACAAGATAGAGTTGGTATAATAAATTACCTGTACAGTGGACTACTATATGGTTATTCAAAATGGCATTGTAGTAGACATGCAATGATATAGAAGGTTTCCAACAGATTAACCATTTAAAAAGCAGGTTTTGCAGGGTCCCTGCGGGGCTCAGTCAGTCAAGTGTCTGACTTTTGGTTTCAGCTCAGGTCATGATCTCAGGGTTGTGAAACTAAGCCCCATGGTGGGCTCCATGCTAAGCAGGGAGTCTGCTTGAGATTCTCTCTCTTCCTCTGCCTCTCCCCCAACCTCTCTCTCTCAAATAAATAAATCTTAAAAAAAAAAGCAGATTGTGCAATTTCAGGTAAAATATGATTTAACATATGCTTTAAGATTCTCACAAATATATCCATACCAAAATGTATATCAAAATTTTACTTCTAATTATTTTCCACAAAATGTCCAAGGTATACCGACATGTATACCAAAATTATATACTAAGATTTTACCTCTAATCATTTTCTTTTTATTTCCTTATATTTTATGATACAAGGACACAGTAACGGTGTGTTCCTTTAGGAAGTAAAAAAAAAAATTTTTTTTTTCAAAAATGAAACAACTCTGCTTCCAAATCTAGCCTCCCTGCTCATTGCTCTGTTTCTTCAGGTAATGACAATATTTTCCCATCACCGGGCTTACCACCTTGGAGTCATCTCTCATTCTTCTTTTCCCTCATCTCCAATATGCAATAATCAGATAGATGATGCCAGTTCTTTCCTCAAAATATCGCCTGTATTTGCCCTCTCCTCCCTCCCTCCCTTCCTTCCTTCCTTCCTTCCTTCCTTCCTTCCTTCCTTCCTTCCTTCCTTCCTTCCTTCCACACCTTTCCCCTCCCATTCAGCTCCATAACCATTGCTGCTAAAGCCTCTCAGCTGGCTCTCCTGTCCTCAGTCTCTCCCACTCCATTCTCTGCTAGTTATTCTTCCAAAGCCTTATTTTGAAACTGCTTAGAAAGCCTTTAAGGACCTTCCTTGCAAAGAGGTCAGCATCTCGTCTCTTTACCTTGGCCTTGAGGCCCTGGCTCCATTTGTCCCAATCTACTGCTCCAAGTGTGATGAGAGAAGCACCTTCTTGGGACGCCTTGGCAGCTCAGTGGTTGAGCATCTGCCTTTGGCTCAGGGCATGATCCTGGGGTCCTGGGATTGAGTTCTGCATCCTATACCTATGTCTGCCTCTCTCTGTGTGTCTCTCATATAAATAAATAAGAGAGAGAGAGAGAGAGAGAGAAAAGCAGCTTCTCAGCCAGCCACACTCCTGACTCCACCGGGACGTTCTCCTGAGCAGCCTAATGCCCCTCCCTACACCCAGTCTTGGTCATGGACACCTATACTAAAAAAATAACTCATTTAGTCACTTCTCCAAAAGGCAATTGAGTTTTAAAGAATGAACATACCAAAAAAAAAAAAAAAAAGAATGAACATACCTCAGATCTTTTTTTTTTTTTAATTTTTATTTATTTATGATAGTCACAGAGAGAGAGAGAGAGGCAGAGACACAGGCAGAGGGAGAAGCAGGCTCCATGCACCGGGAGCCCGACGTGGGATTCGATCCTGGGTCTTCAGGATCGCGCCCTGGGCCAAAGGCAGGCGCCAAACCGCTGCGCCACCTAGGGATCCCCATACCTCAGATCTTAATGTGTAAGCAGGCACTTGAGCAGAGCAATGGAAAGAAAACCAATAACTATGGGAAAGCAGAGTCAGGCAGGAGTCTCCTTGGTCCTTATGCTTCCTGGCAACCCCTGGGGCTTTCAAAGGCAACCCATCAGACTGCAACATCTGCAGGTCCTCCTTCACAACCATGTGAGCTGTTCCTCTGCAACCACGTGAGCTCCTCCTCATTCACTGAAGACCTCAGCATCCAACTCAGTCCTTCTCTCTACTACTACTTTTATCACCCTTAAGGTGATTTAATTTGCCCATGGACTCTTTCTCTTCAACACTCTGACCTCAAAATTCACAGATCCCCAATGCTCCTGGTCTCCAACCTGCTTTTTCCACAGACATTCATGTCGTACTCTTGACTTCATTGTTGTCAATAGCTTCACCACCTCTAACATCTCAATTTTTAAAAAGATTTTATTTATTTATTCATGAGAGACAGAGAGAGGCAGAGACATAGGTAGAGGGATAAGCAGATTCTCTGTGGGGAGCCTGATGCAGGACTTGATCCCAGGACCCCAGGATCACAACCTGAGCCAAAGGCAGATGCTCAACCACTGAGCCACCCAGTGCCCCATGACATCTCAGCTTTAGATGCCCTACTCTCTAACCACCCTCTGCCAACTTTCTGTCTTACTCCTACCAGAACTTGCCTGGCAACAATTCTACAGCTCCACTAGGACTAGGAATCCTCTGACCCTACACCTTGTCACTGCCATATCCCAACCTTGCCCATGATCTCACTCCCTTCCTTCTAGAGCTGAGATTCCTTTGTCCACCATTATAATCACACCCTTGCATTCTTTCTCAAGACCCTACCCTTCTCCCTTCAAAGGAGTAGTCTGCAAAAAACAAAAACAAAACCCCAAAAAATCCTGGTGAAACTCAACTCTCTACTCCTTTTCCACCTCTGAACAGCTGAACAAGGTTGGAAAAAAAAAATCCACCAGGCGGGTTATCTCAAAATTTATTGCCACACATGGGCCTTCAGCCCAGCCCAGCCACCCTGCTCATTTCCATGTCATTTCTCTCCCATTTCCTAATTCATAGCTTCTCCTCTTTCTTCAAACTCTAACACCCCCTCCCTCATTCCCACTCTCAGATGCTGACCTTGCTTCTTTTTTCACTGAGAAGACAGAAATGATTGGAAAATAAATTTCACAACCTCTCAACAAATCTACCATCCCACATGCATCTGTGCTTATACTCTGCTTTCCATCTTATCACAATGTAGAAAAGCCCTGCGCCATCCAGAGTCAACTGCGTCTCATCCCTGGATTCTCATCCCATCCCCTCCTGTAAGAAGGAACTCTATTCTTGAAGTTCCCCTTCTCTCCCCCTCCATTATCATTCCCACCCCCCTTTTTACTGGGAGATTATTTCTATCAGAAACTCAGGCTGCTGTATTGGAGTGACACCACATTCCCCTTCATGCCTCCCCAAGACCATTCTCCTAGCAGCAGTTCTCCTTGAAAGAAAGATCTGCATTCGCTATCTCCAGTTCCTTTCTTTCCATTCTCTTTATTAAATTTGAAATGTTTTTAAATGTAACATTTGACTCATAGAAAAAATAATATAAACTATATGTGTAAAACGTAACACAGACTAATCTAATGAATGCACAAACCTATCACCCAACTCAAGAATTGGAAGATTACCAATGACTTCAATTTATATCAATACCTCTTGATTTTCTCTCTCTGGCAACCCTAATCCAATCTGTCAGCAAACCCCGATGAACTCTAGGTTCACAAATTATCCCAAATCAGACTAGTGTACCCTCATCTCTGCTGACATTATCTACCTCATGAATCACTGCCATCACCTTCTCTCTGCTTCCAGTCTTGCTTCCTGATTCCTCAAGTAGAAGCCAGGCTGATGCTTTTAAAATGTCAAGTTAATAATTTCATGTTCAGTATCCCCCAGTGGCTTCCCATTATACCCAGAGAAATTCTGAATCTTTGATGTGACTTATAAGGCCCAGTGGGATCTAGACCCTATTACCCTCAACTCCTGCTATTCTTCCCTCATTCCATACAGACCTCCCAACTTTGCCTTAAACAGACCAGGCATACCCTTGACTCTGGTCAGTCATTTGCATTTGCTGATCCCCCTGCTCAGAATGCTTATCCCTATGTATCTGCACAAATTATTTCCTCACTACACTCTCTTTACTTAACTGCCATCAGAAAAAGTATCCCCAGGCAGCCCAGGTGGCTCAGCGGTTTAGCGCCTGCCTTCGGCCCAGGGCGTGATCCTGGAGACCCAGGATTGAGTCCCACGTCAGGCCCCCTGCATGAAGCCTGCTTCTCCCTCTCCCTGTGTCTCTGCCTCTCTCTCTCTCTCTTTCTCTGTGTCTCTCATGAATAAAAAAAAAAAAAATTTTTAAAGTATCCCCCCCACATACTGACAATGTAACCTCAAGTAGCAACCCTCATCACACCACTTCTAGATTTTCTTTATAATGCATCATACCTGACATCACAGTACATATGCATTTGTTTCTTTGTATACTGTCTATCTCATCTTGCTAGAATATAGGTTCCAGGAGAGCGAGGACTTTGAGATGCTCATGGCTGATGCCATGTCTCCATCTGGTGCCCTGCATATAGTAGGCACCTAAATATTTGTGGCACAAATGAGGTGGGAAACCAAAACAAATGTCTACGTCAGCTAACTCAAAGATCCCTGGTCCATTACTCCGAAAGTCTCACCATATTTCTGCAAGTGGACAGTCACTACTTATGAATATACCAGCTTTTAAAGCAGTCCCTACAACATGTAGATAATTAATCACTGAGCAGTATGAAATTATTAGGTAGAAGAAAGTCCTGATGGAATTAAGAGGATGGCACATAATAAGCTAGAGGTGCAGCAGTGTGAACTACTGATAGAACCATGTACTTAATTTTGTTCTGCACCTGGGTTTTGTTTGTCTAGGACTTCAGGATTTTCTTATGAGAAGTCAGGGCAACAGCTGGAAACTTTTAAGGCATTGAGTGAACCATTAAGCATCATCCTAGTTCAGGCCAGCTGAATGCCACTGTTCGTGCTAGGGCCAGGGGTTATTGTGTGGCCTATTAAACTGCTGGGTGTCCTTGAACAGCCCCTCTTTAGAGCAGCTTCAGGACTGACCATGTGGTCTGCCCCAGGTTCAGGTCAATCCATAGATCTGAGAAGATCCTGGAGAGTAGGGCATTCTAAGCCCTTTCTTTCTTGAAAATTCTGTTCAGAGTATAAAGTGGCAGTGGGAGAGATTCCAGTAGCTTCTTAGGTTTATTTTACAGAACCTTCTAAAAAATGAGATTCCTCAAGAAACTTAATGTAGTATTCCTCCTCCAAATGGAACACTTGAAGTGGTCACAGAGGGGTAGTATGAGTAGACAGGCTATTGCACTGAGCAGACCCTTCCTGCCCTTTGCCTAGAGCAGTTACTAGGTCACACTGTTCTTGGTCGCATTGTCAGATATAGCCTTTCGTCATACTGTCCAGGGTTAGGGAGTAGAACCTCCTCTATCAGCTGACCTCCCATTTCAGCTGTAAAAACCTCCCTCAGAAATCTTGATCAATGAACAATGTTGGGTTTCTCCTCCTTCCATTTACCTAACCCTGGGAGGGCCAAGCCGGGAACAATCTCCCATACTCATCCAACAAGGGGTCCCTTACAGTGCTCCAGCTTGTCCTCAAAAATAAGAAAAAGCACAGATAACTTACTATCTGATTAAGGAAGCAAGATTAGCCATTACCAAGATGTTTAGAAAATACAAGCAAGTATAGATTAACATAATACGCACTTTGAGAGAGGAAAGAGGAAGGAAAACTAAGGGATGATAAAGGAAGGGATGGGTTTGTTCAGGACACTGTTCTTGTTAGAAGCCAGTCCATTGTTATGGCAGCCCTACCTAACTACTACAGGTGCAAGTCTTGACATTCCTTCAAAACCAGTTTATTCTTCTGGCATCATTGTGATCTCTATTCTCATGGTTACCCAAGTTCAAACCATTGTCAAAATATCAGAGAACTGTAGTGATGATACACATTAGATGAATAATGAAATAATGAAGTTAAACCAAAAGATAAAAGAAAAGGTAGTGGGTTTTTTTTTTTTTGAGTTAACATATTTATTAGTGTTTATACAAACAAGCTGCACCTACTAATTAAAAAATAGGAGGGTTTTTTCCTCGGTAAGAATAGAGTCTTTAACAGGACTCTATTGGAATTAAGAATTCCATACAAATAGAACATATACTTAACACAAGAAAGCAAGGAAGGATTTTACATTACACAGAACAGACATTCAGTTGGTTCAATAATGGTGAGTTACCTAACCTAATAGTTATATTTTATATTTATTACACATATGGCAATCAGCTCAGTATATGCCAACAATCACACTTTTAATATTTAGTAGCATGAAGTACACATTTCCCAAGGGATATGTGATGTGGTCTTCATTTCAGAATGCCAGCAGGGACTGAGCTATTATGTGTTCTTTTTTTTTTAAGATTTTATTTATTTATTCATGAGAGACACACACAGAGAGGCAGAGACACAGGCAGAGGGAGAAGCAGGCTCCCTGCGGGGATCCAGATGTGGGACTCGATCCCAGGACCCCAGGATCACTACCTGAGCTGAAGACAGACTCTCAACCACTGAGCCACCCAGGCGTCCCTATTATGTGTTCTTTAATGTTCCAGCTAACCATCTCATTGCCTCATTGAAGCCAGTGACTTGGGTTGCTGAAGGTTTGCATATCTGTCGCTGTGGGTCCTTCAGTGCTGGTAACTCAAGAGAATTGGCATCTCTAATGGAGTCACGGCCTGCTGCATGCCCTGCTTATTTGTAAACACCACCAAAATGGCTTTTCTCAGCTCTTCTTTCTCCAGCATAGCCACTAACTCTGACGTGGGAATGCCAGTTTGGTTCGGTCACAACTGTCTACTATAGAAACGACTGTATCCGTGTTTGAATAATGACATCTCCAGTATGGCATGAGCCTTGTCTGTCCTCCTCAATCCCAGACTTGGGATTTAAGGTTCTCATATATTACTGTCCCAACATTAAATCCGATGGTAGGAATAGTAGTAACCACTTCTCCAACCTGCAATCTGTACAAAATTACATTTTTCCTGCTCCATACAATCTCAAAATTAAAATCCTCATTTCTTGGGGTTCCAAACAAGACTAGACAAAATATTTGATAAAAAGCCACCCATGATGAGCTTCCTGTCGCCTTTGTCAGTGGTCAGAGACAGACTCCGGCCTCGACTCCTGCCACCTCTGCCTCACCTTGGCCTCTGGCTCCAGCTGGCTCCCTTGGAAGTCAGGTCCACCAGCAGCTTCCAGGTGGGACTCCCAGCAGGGGCGATGGGCCGCAGCGACTATGCACAGGGATCAGCAATCTCAGAAATGGTAGATTTAAAATAGGTTTAGAAAAATGCTGTATAATAAGGCCAGAAATATTCCCCAGCTAGATTTATACACTGACTAGAAAGACCCAGCATCATTCACTAATTTTCCCAAGACAGTGCAATCAATACGTGATGGATCATGTTTTGAACATGAGAGCTTGTATTCTTCCCTCTTCCCAAGCACCTGTCATTGTCTGTTTGTTCTGTCTTCATTCATTGATCTCATATATTATAAAGCACTGGGGGGTACAGAGGTGTGCCTGACACATTCAATTCCATTTTATTTCCACAAATTTTATTGAGTGCTTAAAATCAGTTCTCCTTCTGTCTGGAGAAGCCCTGACTTATGGCAATGGCCCATTATCCCCAAGGGGCTGAGAAGCAGGGGTGGGTCATGGGTAGAGGAGACAGACAAACTATCCAGTGTGTGGTGTGCCCACTCAGTGGTACAAATGAGAAAGTTTGGGTGACTTGATTCCAAACGTTCTTCCCAGCAATGATTATTTTATGACTGATTATTATTTGTACCACTTATTAGCATCAGCTTTCTGTGAAATATTTATGCTATTATTAGATGTTACTTAACTTCTGCATTATTATTATTTTTTAAACTTCTGTATTATTTAATTTTTTTATTAGTTCAAATCTTGTATCCCAGATTTGAAGTTTCTTGAGACAAAGTCTGTCTTTTTGCTTCCCTAGCAAAAGTCAGAACTCAATAACTACAGATTCATTGATTATGAACATCAATTATTTTCAGATAAACAGATATCCATGTTCTCTCTTCTTCCTATTTTACCTTTCCCATATACTAAATATTGGTGATGCAGAGTATTTATGTCTGGAGAGATTGCTGGCAGGGATGATCTCCCTCTTTTCCCCATGCTTGCTTTTTCAAAATAGGTACTTAAGAGCATGAGAAAATTACACTGTTAAGTGAAAAAGAGCAGAATACAAGATAGTATACATAGAATATATCCCAATTTTATTAGAGAAGTTGGAAGAAGAAACACAGATTTGGAACATCCAAGACGTCACCAGCCTACAAACACAAATGCTGTCACACTAGTATTTATATGCCAGAATGTCTGTTCTTGCCTCCATCTGCACATGCAGAATATGGGACTCCCCTTTAAAAGTTCTTCCAGAAGAGACCTTCACATGGGCTCATATTTGACCCTCAGGTGCAGACACTAATTGGCATCAGCTTTTCTCCTGCCCCTATGCCCTAGACATTATCCATTGCTGGTGAAGCCACATAAAAGGCTACTAATGGCTGCCAGGAAAATATTAAGACTTGTTCCCTCTGTGTGGCAAGGATATAAGTATTAAAATTACTTAATTATTTTTCTCTGTTCTTTTTATATTTTCCAATTTTTCTAGATTATTAGTTTTATAATCAGAAAAAAATGTTGATTAAAAACATCTGCATCAAGTCTGCAAGATAGCTGGAGGGTGGTTGTTGTGAATAACCCCAGAAGAAATCAGAAAACAGCAAGAAAAAAACATGGGGTGAATGCATTGGTGTTAGAATTGCAGGGTCCATCAGCATAAAACCCTGCCAGACATCTTAGACCTGTCCTGGGAGGTACTGGCATCTGCTGGGATCCCACTGATTTAGTTCACAAAGCGTAAAGAGCATGCAGCAAAACGGACTGCTGTTTGGCATGATTGCCTGATGAGACTCAAGGAAGTTCATTTTAGGGGAAAAAAAATGTGTAAGCCATTCAAGGGCACCAATAGCTTTGGACTTGGCCAGAACCTCATAGGGAAAGCTCCTAGAGTTGTCCCAGGCAGCCTAATGAAGACATCTGCTGAACAGACAGCTGGCCAGAAATTTAATAAGACACCAGACCAAGTTACGAAGAGAATATAGAGCATTGCTATGGAAAAATTAATAATGTTGTGTGCATTAATGAGCAGGAACTAACTGAAGCATCAAAGGCATAAGGGGGCAATTTGGTTTTTAGAATAATAATAGAATTCATGAAAAAATGTTCACCCACATTCCCAGCTGAGGTCAAACAAGGCAGTCTCTGCCTTCCTGTTTCAGCTGTCATAAGTAAACAAGTATCCTTTTTGTGGACATATTTTTTGCTCTTTTCTGTTTTTTTTTTGTTGGTGGTGGTGGTGATTTTGTTGTTTAAAACAGCTCCCAAGGGGATATCTGGATGGCTCAGCTGTTTAGCGCCGCCTTTGGCCCAGGGCTTGGTCCTGGAGTCCCGGGATCAAGTCCCACATCAGGCTCCTGGCATGGAGCCTGCTTCTCCCTCTGCCTGCGTCTCTGCCTCTCTCTCTGTCTCTCTGTGTCTCTCGTGAATAAATAAATAAAATCTTAAAATAAAATAAAATAAAATAAAATAAAATAAAATAAAATAAAATAAAATAAAATAAAATAAAATAAAACAGCTCCCAAGTATCATGCTCTTGCTTATCTAAGATTGGATAAACTTCCTTCAGGTATGAGTTACAGAGCTATCAGCTGTGAGTTCAATGTTAATGGGACAATATATACTAAATAAGGGTATTGTTAAACAGAAATACACAAAGTGATGTGTGAATCCAGCAAGATCACATAAAACAAGGATATGTATTGATCTAAGGGTAAAAATGTGACCAGAGGCTCCCAATACTTTATTTCCCCAGACTGATGGCTCTCACTATTGGCTAATTTAGCGTTCATGGCAACTCTGCAGAACATAACTACTATGTATAATGAGAATTGACTATATTATCATTTCAATAAATAGTTAATATAATATGATTACTGAGATATATTGCATTATTTTTTGTACTGAGTCCAAAATTTGATATGTCTTTTGCAGCTACAGCAAAATTAAATCCTTAAATCCTTAAATTTGTCATGTTTAAAGGGCTTAGTGGACACATGTGGCAAGTGGCTATGTACTAGCCAGAGAGATCTAGCCTATGACTCCACGAAGAAATTGAAACCATCAGACTTGGGGCACCTGGGTGGCTCAGTGGTTGAGCATCTGCCTTTGGCTCAGGTCATGACTCCAGGGTCCCAGGATCAAGTTCTGCATCAGGCTCCCTCTGCCTATATCTCTGCCTCTCTCTCTCTGTGTTTTTCAGGAATAAATAAATAAATCTTAAAAAAAAAAAAAGAAAAAAAAAAAGAAAAAAGAAACCATCAGACAGAGTTCCCCAAGCATTACCAAGACCCATGTCTGTCCCTCTGTGGAGCTCTGGACTATATCCCCACTCTCTCCAGGGAAGTGGCCCCTGCATCAGGCCCTTTCCTTCCTGCATCTTTTTTTTTCTCTCCATTGGTTATTAACCTTCAGCATATAAATGTGCTTGTCTTCCCAATTTAAAAGACAAATAATAAAATGAGGGACTGTATGTGTCCCTCCAGCTTTTGTATGTACTTCTGAGATAGCATTATTCTTCTATTGTGTTATTTGTTCATTCATCTGCCTTCTCACTGGATGAACCTCAGGGCGGTGATCATCTTCTACCACATTTTATTTAATCAATAAATATTTACTAGATCAAAGATTTTCTATGCACACAGCACTGTGATAAGGCCCCAAGCATACTGTATGAGAAAAAACAGGCTTGTCCCAACCCTAAAGAAATCTTACAGACTGGGGATCCCTGCGTGGCTCAGCGGTTTGGTGCCTGCCTTTGGCCCAGGATCCCTGGAGTCCCGGGATTGAGTCCCACGGCAGTCTCCCGGCATGGAGCCTGCTTCTCCCTCTGCCTGTGTCTCTGCCTCTCTCTCTCTCTCTCTCTCTCTCTCTCATAAATAAATAAATAAATAAATAAATAAATAAATCTTTACAAAAAAGAAAGGAAGAAAGAAATCTTACAGACTAATGGGTGAGTCAGACATTATTCAGGTAAACCCTCAAATAAATGCATAATTACAAGCTGCAATAAGTTCTAGGAAGGAGTACACAAGGTTTTGAGAACTTAGAACAGGGAGACCTGATCTACTTTGATCAGACTTCTCTGAAGAAGGAACACTGAGCTAAGTCAGAGTAGTCCACCAGAGTCCAGCTCATGAAAATGAAATCTTCAAGAGGGCGGGGCATTTATTTCATCACTAGGTCTTCAGCACCCTAATTCAGCAGCTGGTATGTAATAGGTCCTTAATAAATATTTGTGAGTGAATGGATGAACTATGCAGAAGAGGAGAGAGAAGGGAGGAAAGAGGAGACAAAAAGCATTCTGACTCTATGAAACTAGCATGTGCAATGATCCTGTGGTAGAGGGAACATGGCACACTCAAGGGACTTAAAGGCCAGTGTGGAAGAGCAGAGAAAATGAGGGAGAGCATGGGATGAGATGAGAATAGACAGGAAGAAGCAAAATCATCACTGGCTACTCTGGAGATTTTATTCTTTAACTGAAGAAACACAGATTTTTAAGGGTGGAGATGGGATAGGAAATGACTTGACCAGATTTGGCTTTGGTGTAGAGTGAGGTGGAGGGCTGAGCATATGTGTTTGAGGCTAGGAGTCCTGTCAAGAAATGAGGTAGTAATAGTAGTTTGGACTGATGGTGAATGAAGATGGATAAAGGGAATGGATATGAGAAACATTTAAATGTTAAAATCAACAGGTGAGGTCACTGGATAAGACAAGGGACAGAAGGAGAGACATCAAGGACAACCACTTAGTGTCCGGCCTCTGCCAATTAAGTGGAGCCATTTTCTGAGAGGAAAAAACTGGAAGAATAATGACAGTTGCGGGGTGACTCACAGGTGTTTGGACATGCTAGGTTTGAGGTATTCTTGAGATACTCAAGCAGAAATGTAAAGGCTGTGCTGTGGGTTTGGAATGCAGAGAAGCCTGGGGTGATGATATAAATTTGAAAGTAATGGTGTAAAATGGTAATTGAAGCCCAGAACCTGGCACGTGATAGGAGTTTCATAAATATTTGTTGAATTAATGAATGAATAGGGATTACTAAGGATTCATTTTAAGACATTTTGAGTTTGTAGTAACTCGAGACTTAGAAATATCTAAATATACCTTTAAGCTTCTATGTTTCATAAGACACTAATATACAAATAATTTAAATAACATTTAATCTTCTCCAAGTTCATGACATTATTTTATGTTATGGCTTATTTTTAATTTCTTGGCCTTTAATGGCTTAATGGCATCACTCAAGACAAAAGCTACATTGAAGATAGCATGTTGTTTATTATATGCCAGTTTATCATACCATGTAAGCAAGATAATGTATCTTAGAAGACACTTTTCTCTAGTAATAAATTTTTACTTTTTTCTCTGTTCTTGTGGCACATGCAGTTCTCTAACAAAAATTAATAAAGAGTCTATTATCTTATGTACATCAATCATATTTAGGCTTAGACACCATCAGAAAGAGCAAATACAAACACAGCGTCTGGAAAAAGCAAAGCCTTAATAAATGTTTGTTAAACTGAATTGAGTTGAAAAATCACAAGTATTTTCCTTTTCCTGTTCCACTTACTTGTTTATTCTCTTTTATCCTGTAGCCAATCTGTCCCTCCTCCCCTCATCAAACATTCTTTTTTTTTTTTTTAATTTTTATTTACTTATGATAGTCACACAGAGAGAGAGAGGCAGAGACACAGGCAGAGGGAGAAGCAGGCTCCATGCACTGGGAGCCTGACGTGGGATTCGATCCCGGGTCTCCAGGATCGCGCCCTGGGCCAAAGGCAGGCACCAAACCGCTGTGCCACCCAGGGATCCCCTCATCAAACATTCTAATGTGTTTTACAAATATCTTAAAATGTGTATTTGTTGTTTTGTAAAGATATATCTTTTCTCTTAAAAATATTTTGAACAAATTAATGAATTTTAAAATTTGCATACTATTGACCACTGAATTATTATTACATGTTGCATTGTTTCACATAAATAAAAACATAAGTACAATCTCCCTTCCCCTTTTTAGAAAAAAGAATTGCACTCCTACTCTAAAACTATCAGAATCATATATTTTTTCTTCTTTTTATTTATTTATAAATAAATAAGAAATTTATTTATTTTCGTAATTGTGGTTAAACATACATAACATAAAACTTAACCATTTCAACCACTCTTTCTGTTTTAATATCTTATTTTGAAAACAATTTTAGATTTACAAAAGAGTTGCAATGTGTTTTAACATTTCATTTTGAAATAATTTTAGAGATACAGAAGAGTTGCAAAGAAAGTAACAGAAAGTTCCAGTCTAGCCTCATTCAGCTTCTCCTAATGTTAAGTTTCCGTAACTCTGGTTCAATGATCAAAACTCAGAAATTAACACTGGTACAATGTACTATTATTTTGTTATGAAGATTTTTTATTTGTATTCATTTTTAAATTTTATTTAAATTCAATTAACATATAATGTATTATGGGTTTCAGAGGTAGTGGTCAGTGGTTCAGCAGTCTTACATAATACCCAGTGCTCATTACATCACGTGCCCTCCTTTATGTCCATCACTTTTAAGTGTACAGTTAAAGGGTTGTAAGTACAATCACATTGACCTGTGGTTGTGACCACCATCCATTTCTAGAACCTTTTCATCTCAAACTGATACTCTGTCCCCATTAGACACTGTCTCCCTCCAAACCCTGGCAACCACCATTCTATTTTCTGCCTCTATGAACAAAAATTCTTAATTTAGGTGAAGACCAATTTATTTTTTTATTTCATTGCCTGTGCTTTTGATGTCATACCCCAGAAGTTATTTCCAAAGCTAATGTCATGATGCTTTTTCCCTATGTTTTTTCCCTTAGGTTTTCTTCTAAGAATTTGGTAGTTTTAAGGTATATTTTAATTTGTATAAATAGAATTATGTTATATATCCCATTCTATTTCTTACTCTTCTCTCAGTGTTTTATTTTTAAGGTTTATCCATGCTCCTACATGAAAATTGAATCTGTTGCTTCTTACTGTGGCACAATCCTCCAGGAGTGTTTACCCTTGCCTTTTACTGTCCACTCTCTGTGAAGGACATCGGATGCCCCTACAACCAGCCACCAATACCCTTAGATGTGTCCCTAAAGGGCCTGTAATGAGGATTTCCTGGGGCAATGCAAAGGGGAATGGCTGGACTCTAGAGCATACACACACTTCGATGCACTGAATAGTGTGCCACTTGCTGGATGGCTGCCCCAGTCTGTTCTTCCAACCAGCAGGGCAGAGGGGCACCTAACCTCACACTCTTGCCAACAGTGGGCATCATGCAGCTCCCTGATTAATTCCTGGTTAATGGGCACAAAGTGATATTGCATTATCTATTTGCATTTCTCTTATTAATAATATTTGAACATCTCTCCATGTGTTTATTAGCTCAAAGAGTTTCCTCTTCTGTAAACTGCCCCTTCTGTATGTTGCCCACTTTTTTCTACTGAAGTATTTTGTAGTTGTTGATATGCACAAGCTTTTTGTATATTATCAATATTAGTCCCTTGTCAGATTTAAACATTACAGATATCTCACCTTCTTGTGTCACCCTGATCCAGGGCATCCACAAATGTTTTATTTTCACCTTATTATATTTAGGAATTCCAAATTTTAAAAGTGAATTACTTTGCCAACAATAAAAATTATATGTTCTGTGTTGCTTTTTCTGTCTCTTTAGTTAAATTAATTCCTATAAGTAACATATTTAGAACAATCTGGCATATGTTCAGCATTCAATGAGTGCTATTGTTATCATCACTGTATTTAATTCAAATTTATGTTTCTCAAATGAAATAATCTCATATGGCCTACCTAGCATAACTGCTTTAGGATACATTCAAATGTATTGAAAATTGAAATTTGAGGTCACTGTGAATTCTTTATCAGGAAAGATGATTCCATTATTTAGTAAAATTATTAGAAGACAAGAAAAAATAAGAGAGATGCGCACACTGTCCATTTTTTTTAACTCATTTACGGTCTTTGAAGATGTGAGGGTTAGATATGGCACAGAAATCACAGCATCTTTAACCTTCTGAGAAAGAATGTATACCCTGTGCATAATTTCAGCCTTTCTGTCCTACTGCATTACTCTTTCTGATTCTCTATTTTCAGGTCACCTATGACCCCTTACTTCCTTATTTCAGGTATTATGAGTCATTTTCATGTTTAAAAAAAAAAAAGCTCACAAGTAATAGAACTCTTTATTCATTTTAAATTCTCCTGATAAAGATCAAATTTCAATTCCTAGAAACACGGCTTACCCTCCTGGTCATGACTCTGACCTGTCTCAGCACCCTTGCCCCTCACGCTCCCCATCATGATCAGAACACCTGCTTTATCATGGCTGCGTGTTGACAGTGAACGGAGAGAATCACAAACACATCCATGTACATCTGTGTAACACGGCAGGGTTCTGAGTTTCTGCTCAGAGGATCCTACTGCAGACTTGGATGGTTTTGAGCACTGAATAAAGTGGTTTTTTAAATAATTCTTTTCAAAAATGTACTTCAATCGATTAAATATAATTAGGCAAATGAACTGATTGTGATGCCAGGAAAGGTATTTTCTACCTGGATTTTTTTTTTTACAATTTCCTGAGATATTCTCATTAACTATGAGAGTAATAATTTATAATTATACTTATGTAGTCAGAAGACATTTGAGTGTATCCATTCCCTTTGTATTTGGAGAATGAGGTCATATTGAAGCGAGAGATTTTCTTGCATAAGTAGTTAAATAGTTTTCATGTAAACAATACTTATTTCTTAATTCTTTTCCATATTTTTCAACAATATCATATTGCCTAGCAAAGTTTTAGCCACAAAAGGAGGAAGATGATTGCGTTTCCATCACAGTCAATGCAGTGGGGTGCCACTCACATCAGCAGTGTTCTCCTTAAGGTTGCCACATGTAACCATCCCCTCAGAAGTTTTCTACTTTGTACCTTTTAATCCAAAAAAAGAAATTGCTTGGAACAGCTAAATGGGGTGTTGTTGCTTTTTAAATGATGTCCAGTGTTTTCTTTTTCCAGATTAGAGCACTGTTACCTTATGAATCAAAATATGAAAGAGATGGTTCAGCGTTAGCAGTGAACTTTGTTTTAATACATTGGGTATGTTTTCTTAGTGGTTTTGTAAACTTTGGCCATCTGTTGCTGAGCTGTGAGGACCACATATTTCCTTTGCAAGTGAGGAAGGATGCAATACATTTAACCACCATATGTGTAAGACCAACTATCTACAAAACCAGAACGACGGATCAGAGTCAAGCTGGAGTCAAAAAGCTAACATTTCAGCAATTTTCTTAACAGTATTTCTGCAAACATCTTCAGTCTGTTATCGGTACCATGCCACTATGGATCAAATGTGTGTGACACCCTAAAATTTACATGTTGAAGCTCTAACTCCCAATGTGATGGTATTTGAGCATGGAACTTTTGGATGGTAATTAGATGAGGTCATGAGGGTTGGGCCCCAGGGTGGGATGAGTGCCCTTAGAAGAAGAGGAAGAGATACCAGAGCTCTCTCTCCCTCTGCCACTGAGGACCCAGCAAGAGGTCTGCCACTTGCAAACCAGGAAACAGGCTCTCACCAGGAACAGAATCTGTAGGCACCTTGATTTGGAGCTTTCCAGCCTTCAGAACCGTGGGAAATACATGTCTGTTGTTTTATCCACCCTGTATGTTGTATCCTGTTTTCGCAGACCCATGTGATTGGTAATAGCCATGGGGACTGAACAGATAGATACATTCAGCACTTCTTAAATGTAAGGTTTTGTTCAAGATTTCCTGGACTACTTTCCCTCTGCTCTGCATATGGAGTCCTGCACTGAGGAGAAAACAAAGCCAAAAGATTCTGCCCAAATGATTGGAGCCTTTGGAATATTGCACTGACCTTAGGAAATACTATTGTGAAGAACAGGAAATGTATCTCCATCATTTCCAACCTCCTCCTTCCATGGAAAATGATCTCAACTATTAATTCGTAAGACAGTGTTGGCAACCTAAGTGTATGAGCCACCCTCTTACAACTTCAACAAGAGCGTCTGCTTTTTCCAATAAGATGCTTTTACCTGGAAGAATGAATGGATGATAGAATTCAGAATACTGGGACATCTTTGCAGGTGATCAGTAATCTCCTTAATTTTTCCTTCTCTTGTGCCCACTGACTGCTTGCTTTGTTTGCAGTTAAATGCCTGAAGCCTCAGGATTGGGTTCAGTGTTGGTTCACTGTTCACTGTTGCTCAAATGCTTCTACCATCTCTGCCAACAGGCCCCATGCCTGTTCCATCCAGTCTTATCACCCATGGCTATTCCAGAAAGTTCTTTCCATGGTTTACTAATTTTCTCATCACATCCAGTGAGTAAGATCATGTTGAAATCTCTATAAAACAACTACTTTCCAGAAGAATAAGCTAGTGGGCAGTTCTGGGTGGGGCTTTCTTCAGAAAAGTGGAAAACCAGCAGAGCAGGACTAGGGTGAGGTGGAGCAGACACTTAGGGTGCAAAAAGCAAGGAGGCACCTGCTGTGCCCTCTGCTGACTGCGCTCGTAGGATGTTTCTCATCCTAGGCACCTTATCCAGGTGACCCTAGCTCTTTTAGCCTCGGGTAACACTAATTCTTCTCCTTGGCCCTTTCAACTGTTCTATTCTCTTATAATTAGGTTTCCAGATGATTTAGTTGCAGACCTACTGGGTAATTTTGATATAAATCATTTTAAAACACTCTATGTCTGCACCAATAGGTTCCTTTGCCAATGTAACAATAAACCAAGGTTTATTGTTTGAACTGGAAGGCTTGGAATTTTACATATATATGTTCTTTCTAAAAACTTTAGAAAAACTTGGTTGATTTTTATCCATTTTTGTGTCCTTCAAAATCATTTCAGTCTTATTCCCACATAGCTCTATATGGCTCCACCTTGAAGTAAAATGAAGATTAAAAGATTCCAAGTGGCCACATCCTCTGTGATGGTCACAAGAGGTACCACTCAGCTCTCCAGGCTGGTGGGAGCTGGTGGGAGCTGGTGGGAGCCAGCCTACGATATGCAGAGGAGATAGAGAACAGTGCCTCTGCTGCCCAGAGCAGCCCACAGGGACAGAAGGGAGGCCACAACCAACCTGAGCAAGGGTGGTGGACATCTGTCCACTCTCTTTGGGGTTAGTGATGCTTGGAGGTGGCAGTGGAGCCAGTCAAAGTTAGGTCCAATCTCAGTGGGCAGTGCAGTGTGTGTTCCTGGCTCTGTATCCATGCTGTCATCATAGCTGGAAGGTCCACTGGAGGTGAAGGTGACTATTCTGCAGTCCTTAGCAAAACCTTTTGGATTTTTTCAAGGTATGCTAGCTATTCTGTTTGCTTCCCCAGATCCATGGTTTCTACTCTGCTGTATCCCCCCAGGAGGCTGACCTCTCTGGATTGCATCTCCCAGCTCTTGGCCCTTGACATCTGCATGGGTTTGACAAGAGGCACTGAGAGATCAGAGGGGTGAATGAGAGAAAGATCAGGGTACTTCTCCCACTGTTCCTTCCTCCAGTCATAGTCTGACCGTGGCTCCCTCCTTCTTTTATTACAGCCCCTGCCAGTTACCCTCTAGGACTCCTGGGCTCTGGAAAACGATTTCTCCTCCTTGCACCTTCAGGCTGTTGGGTGGTAACCACTTCCTGCCAACACTAGTTCTCTGAGGGGCTCACCATGCCCCTTTAGTTTCCTTAACTCTGGCTATAGATCAGTAAATAGGTACTTTTTGGTTAAATACTTTTGAGTGGAATTCTATTTCTTGGTAGAACCTTGACTGACATATTCCTATCTCTTTATGTCTACATACTCTTACATCTATCTTTTATAGTTTGATAGAATAAATTATCTTAATTTCCCACTAAAAGAAAAAAAGCATAAAACACTAGTATGAGTTCATCTTAAGAAATTCAGGGAGAAAGGAAATGTAAACATAATAAAGAATCTATTAATTCTCTATAAAGGCAGAACCAATAGGGAATAAGTATATGGACAAGAGAGAAACAAAAAGAAAGAAACAAAGGAAATAGAAATATTGTAAGGCATTGGATCATACAATTATGGAGGCTGGCAAATTCAATATCTGCAGTGTGGGCCCGCAGATTGAAGACCCAAGATAGCTAATGGTGCAAATAAAGTTGAAAGGCAGTCTGCTGGAGAATTCCCCCTTGCTCAGGAAATTAGCCTTTTTGTTCTACACAGGCCTTCAACCGATTGGATGAGGCCCACCCACAAATTGGAGGACAATCTGCTGTACTCAAAGTTCACCGATTTAAATGTTAATCTAATCCCAAAACACTCTCCAAGTAATACATTAAAATAACTATTGCAGGAACCTAGAAAATTGAAAAACTATATAGGGATCCTCAATGATCAAGAAGTAATTAGATTAATTAAAAATGATTTTTAGTGTTAGTCCTATGTACAGCATCCTAAATTTAACTAGCAGCTTCCTCTGCTTTTAAACACATGTGGGGCACGTTTTTTCTTGATCATTTTGTTTACTCAGACATGTGGAAATGTTGCATTTTCTTATTCAACCAAATACAATGAGACATAAATATAAACACAAAGAACACATCTAATGTTTTTTATTTGTGCCACTTAAATAGCTCAAGCCTAGTGCCTCTTGAACATTCCCTGGGCCCTGGTTCCAGAGTCATGTGCCATTACCCTCCCACACACCCGAGACAGCTCATGGATAAAGCATGGTGGCATTGGGACCCAGCACATGGAAGGCTCTATCCCATGAGGTCTGGGGACAGTGAAATGTGCTCTTGCAAGCTTGCCACACATCTGGACAAACATACATTTAATTCTCTAAATTCATTGTTGAGATAAGGCTCAATCCTTTTAATCATTGCAATTAAAGGGCAAGAATGTATTTTTAATCTTCTGTATCAAATTTTCTTTTGTTTCATAGGCACAAAATGACAATTCCCCAAAAATTTATACAAAGAAATGAATCACTCATGCAGAAAAGCTATTTTATGAGACTCCGGTGTGTGTTGGGGAGTAAGGATTGGGGAATGAGAATCTTCATTTAAAAGAAAAAAATGGTTCAATATTAAAAGGGCCTAAATATGAACAGAAATCTCTTCCTCAATGCTTTTTTCACAGCATTAGATCTCATTCAGACCAATGAAATGGTAGCATCATTTTTTTTTAATAGGACTCAGAATGCAGCTCAATTCCTTGTGTCATTTTTCACACACAAAGCACTGCTCCACTGAGTAGCAAAGCATTTCTTCCATTAATAAGGAACTTAATGTTGTCATAATATTTTTTATCAAGAAAATATGTTAATTTTGTGTCCTGATAGCTCTTTTAAACCAGAGCCCACAAGAGAGTGGGCAAGAAATTTTGCCTTAACTCCCTTAGGTCCTACAGCCTGAGAGTTTTAACAGCACAGAGCACAAGAAATGCCATGATATTCCCCTTTCTCTCCAGTATGGAATCCATTCGGGAAAACACACCGACTAACACCAGCAGTAAAGATATAGATCCTTTGGTATCAATGTGGCCCCGGGGCTCCTTGCACCATTAGTCCACCTCTTTTCCCTTGCCCTGAACATGGGTGGAAGAGATACTGCTATGTTCAACAAAAAAGTCCAGGAACCCCTTCTCCCCAGAGCAGAAGACTTGCTTGCCTCACATTTTTATATCAAAAAGAGGTTGTGTCAAGAAAGATGTACTCCAGGGTACCTGGGCAGCTTAGATGGTGAGTGTCTGCCTTTGGCTCAGGTCATGATCCTGGGATCCTGGAGTTGAACCCTGCATCAGGCTCCCTACTCAACAAGGGAGCCTGCTTCTCCCTCTCTCTCTCTGCCTCTCCCTCAGCTCATGTACTCTCTCTCTCAAATAAATTTTTAAAAATCTAAGAAAAAAGAAAAAAAAATGTATTCCAAATGTAAAACAGTACAGTCACTGCGAAAAACAGTATGGAGGTTGCTCAAAAAAATAAAATTACAACTACCCTCTGACCCATTAATTCCACTTCTGAGTATATATCGAAAATAATTGAAAGCAGGGTCTGAAAGAGATATTTGTACACCTGTGTTCACAGCAGCATGATTCTCGATAGATAAAAGGTAGAATCAACACAAATGTCCATTGACAGATGAATGGTTTACTGAAGTAGTCTATCCATACTGTGGATTATTATTCAGCCTTAAGAAGGAAGAAAATTCCAACACAGGGTACAACATGGATGAACCTTGAGGACATTATGTTGAGTAAAATAAGCCAGGCACAGAAGGACGAATACTGTATGATTCTACATACATGAACTACATAGGGTGGCCAAGTTCATAGGGACAGAAAGTAAAAGGGTGGTTGCCAGGGGCTGGGGGTGGGGGTGGGGATTGAGATTTAGTGTTTAACTGATCAAATGTGAGTTATCTGTAAAGTAAACTTGAGTCATCTGTAAATTATGTAGAGTTTTTGTTCTAATCTATAGTACGATTTTAGTCATCCTTAGCTGGTTCTGATATTCTCAGAAAATTGTAAGTGAAGAGCTTCCCGGTTTCATAAGGAGAAGAGATTGGGACAAGGTCATGGCTATTTCACTCAAGATTCTGTGCCCAGGGTTGGCAGTCCAGAGTTGTACCCTTACACAAAGATGCCCTAGATCCATTTCCTTCTGTCTGTGAGTACTACGCATTTCAACAATGATTAGGAAAGGAAAAAAAAAAAAAAAAAAGGAAGACCAACTGGGTGGCTCAGTGGTTGAGCATCTGCCTTTGACTGGGGTCTATGATCCCATAGTCCCAGGATTGAGTCCTGCATTGTGCTCCCCAAGGGAAGCCTCCTTCTCCCTCTGCCTGTGTCTCTGCCTCCCTCTGTGTGTCTCTCATGAATAAATAAATAATTTTTTTTAAAAAAAGGAAACTGCTAGAGATTGAACAAAAAAAGTTAAAACAATATAATAGCAAACTACCTCATATAGTATAATTTTGTAGGTAGTTCCATTAAGGATATTGGCAATATTTAGAAATAACATTTTTGTGTTCCAGTTCACTGGCACCAAACATCATAGCCATATGCATATATGCACTGTTAAATAGATGCAAGGAAAAATTTGGTCGTTCCATTTCTCTGTGGCCTGTTTATGCAACTATGCAAGCACCAAAATCCAAGAAGTAATTGTCCCTCTGCTCCAAGTATTATCTTAATGAGCCATAGAAAATTTGAGAACCAAATCTTCCATTTGTGTCCAATTCAGCTGCCTGTTTACAGACACACTCTGTTAGTTCCCTAAAACAAACTTTTCTGCTATATGAAGTCTCTATCTTTAACACAGGAAGCAACTAACTATTGGTTAGTTATAGTTTGGAACCCTTTATTAATAACAGAGTATCATGGAAAATGTTTTCTAGTCGGTGGGAAGGAAATTCATCCAAAAACAAAATACTTGTCAGCCCTTACCAATAGTTTGTCAATGTGATCCAGTAATTCATTGGCAGACACAATTCTGAGAGTTTATTTTCCATTTATATCTTTAAAAAAATTATTTTGACATATCTGGATTTCTTTTGGGCTTAAACAAATTTCTTTCTCCTTCCTAGAATGTATGTCTTGGGTAAGCCACTGAATCAAATTCTTTGCCCTTCATGCGTATTTTGATCTGATTTAAAGCCAAATGCAAAAAAAAAAAAAAAAAAAAAGCCAAATGCCATTGATTAATGCAGACTACATAGTGATTCAAGTTAGTAAACCAAACCTGCTGAGCTCACCTATGGGGCTATATATATCCAGGGGTTACTCAAATGGCTTGGGTATGGTTGTTTAACTTGCTGCTGCTAAAACTAGAAAATTAGGGGCACCTGGGTAGGAAAGCATTTAAGCAGTCTGCCTTTGGCTCAGAGTGTGATCTCAGGATCCTGGGATTGAGTCCCACATCAGACTCTCCGCAGGGATCCTGCTTCTCCCTCTGCCTATGTCTTTGCCTCTCTCGTGTGTCTCTCATGAATAAGTAGATAAATAAAATCTTTTTAAAAAAAAAACAAAAACTAGAAAGTTATTTTTGGTAAACTGAAGTTAGGGTTTGCTTTGTTATAACATCAAACAAAACCTTTACAGGTTGGTCATCTGCCCTAACTCCTACAGGCCAATGACTCAGGGCCCCTCTGGGTCCTCCTGGGCAGCCTGTCCCCTAATAGCCATTCATATTTCCTTGAATAAAGTTGGTGGAGTAAAATATTGCTAGGATTTCATGGCAGCAGTATGTATAGAATGACTATGAGAGACAACAGGAGGGAGGGAGGAAGGAAGGAAACCACAAAGTGGCAGAAGCCAAAAGGGAAACCTGAGAAAGGTTGGGGATACCACAAGGTCAAAAAGCATGACTGCAGAAGAGCCGTTGGATTACTGCTGCCAGAAGATGGTAAAAGCTTCATCCTCAGGGTGCCTGTGTGGCTCTGTTGACTGGTTAAGCGTTTGCCTTCAGCTAGGGTCATGATGTCACGGTCCTGGGATTGAGCCCCACCTCTGGCTCCTTGCTCAGCGGGGAGTCTGCTCTGCTTCTCCCTCTCCCTCTACCCCTCCACCTTGCTCATGCTCTCTCTTTCTGTCTCTCTCAAATAAATAAAATATTAAAAAAAAAAAAAGCTTCATCCTTCACATCTCATCTACTGAAGCCCACCACCATAGTCTCATTTCTCAGCCTCTTCTCAGTGGGCATTAAGCCAGCCAGGCCTCACATATCTGTTAAAGACCTTCTACACCCCCAGACTTGCAGCATATGCCATCAATAACCCGAATATTCCTCACAACAGCCCCAGGCAGTAGACAAGGACTAGAAAGCCCTGTGCTCACCACAAAGGAAATACTCAACAGGTGTTTGTTGAATCAGTAGTTTCAATAAAATGTCACCCGGGCTATGATGGAGCACAGGACACCACCGAGGCAGATTCCAGAGATCACAGTGTCCTTGAGGCCATCATCCTCTCTCTTTCCTTTTTCTTTGTCTAGCACAGATGGCAGCTGCCAGTGATTGCTGAATGAATTGACCAATATCTGAATAAATTAAAACAAACAAAAAAGCTCCCCGTAGACAAGTCAGACTCTGTTTCAAAGCTTTATTTAAGAGTTTCTAATTACAAAATTCAAAACTCTTTCCTTAAGGCAGGCTTCTACTCTGATGATGCTGCCATTGCTAAACCTGAATAAAACATTGCAAGCTCTTTCTTTTTAAAAGCAAATTTGAATTTAATCTGTTAAACAGAACCAGCTTTTGGGAGATTTTTCTCATCTCCTCCCCTGCTGCTATATATCCTGTGTCCACAAACAGAGGATGAAAGGGGGAAAAATTCATTTGAAAGTATATTCTTTGCATGAAAGAAAAAAAAAATAAAGACGTTCTTAATGTTTTTGCCCAACCTGTTTTTGGGAGAGTTGATGGAATTGATTTTGTTTAATTTTCTACAAACAGTCTTATGTTTCTCTATAGTTTTATCCCCCTGCAATCAGGAGTATCACTAAGTTCTTTACCAATTACACAGCAAAGAAATTATATCAGTATATAATGCCACAGATTGTGACAATTCAAAGTTAAATAGCAGCTTACCATCCTGAAAAATATAACAGGAAGGAAAAGCACTGACAAGTGAGCTCATCTGGCTTATTATAGACACCGGGGCTGCAAAGTTCCCAATCTATAGCAACAGCAGGAGCCACCATCAGCTAAGATAATAGGATGCACACATAGCAAACAAGAATCTTAAAATCTCCAGTGTTTGTGGACAAACTGAAGTTTCATTTCTTTGTAGCTGACTCAGTTCAGCATGGACTTGGCTTTCCACCCAAATGTCCTCTGAAGTCATCATACCCTGTTAATTTTCTTCTAATATTACCTTGATGAATCAGAGTCCGGCAAGTAGTCAAATTTCTAAAACTCATTAGAAAACCGTTTGCTGCCAACAGTAATGGTGCAGGTTGTGCTCACTTCTGACATGGTTTCTGGCATTTGAAAGCAGGGAAATGTGTTCATCAGAGTGGAATTTTTTATTTCCATACATGCCGATTGGTGGGGTGGGAGTGGAAATCCATTCTATTACTGGCTTATATTCTTCAAAATATGCCTAATGTACTTCACAGACTCTGCACACTTTACAGTGTGATGCTCCCTAATAGCTTAACTCATCTCTGTCAACTTTTAGCACATTCTGGAGAATTGGTCTCTTCTTTGGCACTGGATTCACATGGTTGGATAGAATAGTTGAATAGATAATATCTAGAGGAAAGGGAGCCAACTCTTCTAAGCACTGCAATATGCCAGGTTCGTGGCCAGGTATTCTCCATACACAAACCAAGAAGCAGGTGTCACTGTTCCCCTGTATAGGGAAAGGCCTGACGCTTTAAGAAACTGAGTCAACATTCCACAAAGTATGACCCATGGGATTCATAGATCAGAATCCCCCTGAAACTTCTACAATGCAGATCCCTGGATCCCACCAAAAAACTACTTAATCAAAATATCTAGCAAGGAGCCTTGGAGTCTGAACTTTAACTAGCCCAGGTTATTCTCACATACTGAGGTTTTATTGGGTGGGTCACTTGCCCAAGGTCGTTTCTGGGAGAGAGACAGCAGAGGCAGGATTCCCACTCATGTGTATAGAGACTACAGTCTGTATCTTTGCTGTGCCTGAGCCCTCTTCTAGCTCCAACATTCTGACATTTTATTAATATAACCAACTTTTGACATGAGAGTAATAATAATGATAGTTAGCTTTTTGTTGAGTGTTTACTATATGCTAGGACTGAGTTAAATATTTAAAATGTATTATCTCAGTAATCCTCACAACATTCTGTTGGGGTCAGTGTTATAATTATCATTATTTCCATATCTATGTATGTGTAAATTGAAAATTGGAGAAATTATTTTAACCCACATTTATCTGAGGCAGGGGTGCTATTAAGAATCGGGTTGAAGGATGCCTGGGTGGCTCAGTCGTTGAGCATCTGCCTTTGGCTCAGGTCATGATCCCGGGGTCCTGGGATCGAGTCCTCCATAGGGCTCCCCATAGGGAGCCTGCTTCTCCCTCTTCCTATGTCTCTGCCTCTCTCTGTGTCTTTCGTGAATAAATAAAGTCTTTAAAAAAAAAAAAAAGAATTGAGTTGAAAAACTCAATCGAGTCACAACAAGGTACAAATGTAACTTTAGGCCATATCTCCTTGTCCTCTCTCCCAACCAGCCACCCCTAAACCCATCCAGTATGGAAGTTCTGGAGACTTCACTGGCCTGACTGGAAAGCTTATGCCCTTAATCATTATGTTGTACTGCTATAGACCTTGGATAACCATTTCTTTTTTAGCATAATTCAGTTCAATTTATTTCATTTCAATTCATTTCCACCAAATGCTGTGGTGCACCCAATATGTAATAGGCGTGTGCTGAGCCCTGTAGAAGATGAGACGGTAAATTAGAGTTTTGTGTCCTGAGCCTCACTACCTAATGAAATAGGAAGGTACAGTTAAAAAGCATTGTAAATAAGATTACAAAACACAAGGAAAGAACAAAGAGGGAATGGCTAATTAAGCAGTAGCTTAACAGCCAGCATCTATCTTTCTCTCTATCATTCCCCCTTGCTCTAAGCCATCTGGAAGAATGGACCAAAGACCAGCTATAATAAAAGGCAAGTGATGGTACTAAATACAGTGCAAAAAAGATCAGACCCCCCAAGGAAAAAAAAAAAAAGATCAGAACCCCCAAGGAAGGCATTGAAAAGGGTCTAGGTAGAAATTTCTCCACGGGCTCTTCCCAACTCTGTAGAGCAAATGCTCTGATCCCTTTTCCAGATGATTCTGCCTCCCATTTGAGCAAAACTGCTCTGTGTGATAACATTTCTCCATTTTCATTGAGTCATAGGTATTACATAACTCAAAGCTTAAATTATTGCCCATGTGCCAAAATATGTCAAAAGTCTGTACATTGTCCATATTTGCAACATGTAGACAAATATCATAGGTTTCCGTTTTAAAAGTATAATGCCTTACTTTGAGCACCAGTAGTTATTATCTGAAGTTTACTATATCAGAGAAGTATCTTTTAAGTGTTCTAATATGACTCATTCTGCTACAATAAAGAAAAAAAGCTGGTAAAGTCCTTCACAGTCCAGAAGGAAAAAATGCTTCTCTCACTAGTCCTATCTTACTGTGAACAGGCCATCTGGTAAATGACTAGGTTTTATTGTCAGCATTTCTTAAGACTTTGCTTTCTCTTCCTTCCACGTTTCCTTTCTTTCTGTTGTGCCTGCCCCCTATGGCTTCCAGCAGGGAATACCACCCAAGTAAGTGGACAGAACATCCACAGTCCCCTCCCAGAGCATAATGATTTCTATATGGCCCACTATCTCAAAGTTGTTACCTTAAGTATTTCTTTGTTATTTGTGCTGGCTGAAGACCAAGTACTATTAATTGATATTTTTCTGGGTGTTACAAAGTAATGAAGAGAATTCTGCAGTTCCAATCTCTAGTATGACAGGTAAAAGACCTGCAAGTCATCGTTGTATGCTAACAAGTAAAAAGCTGAACAAACTGACAATCAGTAACTCTTCTTAGATCTATGGGACAAACTATTATCCCCCAATTTAGAAAGAGACAGGTAGATACAGAGAGTCTGTTGGAGCAGAGACCTACTAGTAGAAATCCCCATGGGAACCAGTAGCAGCATAGGAAAGCTTGAATTATCATTGACAAATTGCTGGTGGCACATAGTGGACAAATCTGAAGATAAAAACTTCAGGGAGGGCTCACTTTTGGGGGATGGTGCCCATATTTCTGTGGGTTTTGCCTTCAGGAGTTCTACTAGGTTCTCACAGTGAATATTGGAGAAAAATCCCTTCCAGCTTCCCATTAGACAGGAAAAAGCTAACCATTTTGAAATACACCAGAGTATTCTCTGCTTAACAAGCCCTACCCTCAGAAGAAACTATTTTACCAGAGTCCAACTTACTGGGTTTTTATCAAAATCTAACTGACTTGGGGGGATAGGAGATACCCAACTCTAGCACCCTCTAGTCCTCCTGTCCCATTAAGATGGAGCAGGGGTGGGGATAAGAGATCAGGTACTGAAAGGTACTTCTTAAGTTTACAGCCCAGTGGCAGAGTCTCATTAAAAGGCTGAGAGATCCAATCATATGACTACAGAATGTTTCCCTTCCCCCATACTTCACCACTGCATTACTAAGAGCCTATTTACAGAAGTCTCTTGTACCCTGCACATCATGTCTGGCTTTCAACAACAACAAAAAAAAATTACAGGGCATACTAAACAGCAGGCAACAGCTTGAAGGGACAAGGCAAGCATCAGAACCAGACTCAGATATGGTAGAAATACTGGAATAATCAGACGAGGAATTTAAAACAACTATGATTAATATGCTAAGGACTGTAATGGAAAAGGTAGATAATGTGCAAGAACAGATGGGTAATGTATGCATAGAGATGGAAATTCTAGGAAAGACTAAAAAAGAAATGCTAGAGATCAAAAACACTGTAACAGAAATGAAGAATGCCTTTGAGGGGTTCATTAATAGGCTGGATGTGGCTGAGGAACAAATCCCTGAGGCTGAAGGTATATTTGTAAAAGTTTCCAAAATTGAAAAGCAAAAAAGAGGAAAAGACTAGAAAGAGAGAAAAGAGTAAAAATAAAGGAACAGGATATCCAAGGACTACAGGAAAACTATAACATACATATAATGGGAATACCAGAAGGAAAAGAAATAAAGAAAGGAGCAGAAGGGATATTTGAAGCAATGATGGTTCAGAATTTCTCCAAACTAATGTCAGACACCAAACCACAGATCCAGGAAGCTCAGAGAACACAAGCAGAATAAATGTCCCAAAACTACACCTAAGCATATCAGATTCATATGCATATAATAAGCATATCATATTCAAACTGCAAAAATCAAAGATAAAGAAAATATCTTTAAAGAAGCCAGAGGGGAAAACACTACCTATAGAGAGCAAAGGTTAGAATTACATCTGATTTCTCCTAGAAACCATGCATGCAAGAAAATAGAGAATAGAATAAATAGTTTAAAGTGTTGAAAGGGGAAAAACTCATCAACCTAGAATTCTATACCTTGTGAAATTATCCTTTGAAAATGATGCAGAAACAAAATATTGACAAACAAAATTGAGAGAATTTGATACCAATAGATCTGCCTTACAAGAGATACTCAAAGTTCTTCAGCAAGAAGGAAAATGATATAGGTCAGAAACTCAGATCTACATAAAAAAAGGAAGAATTTTAGAGAAGAAATAAGTAAAAGGTAAAATAAAAACTTTATTTTTTATCCTTAATTTACCCAACAAATAACCATTTGTTCAAAATAATAATAGCCACAATATATCTGATTATTATAACATATATAAGTGAAATGAATGTCAGCAATGATACATGGGACTAAAGGGAAGAATTAGGAATACCTTTTTATTGTAAGGTACTTGCACTACCTTAGAAGCAGTATAGTATTATTTAAAAGTGGACTCAAATTAGTTGCAAATGTATATTGCAAACTCTAGGGAAACCACCATAAAAGTACAAAAAGAGGCATAATTGATGTGCTAAGAATATGAAATCATATAAAATAATTAAAACCACAAAAGATATACAAAGAGTGGAAAACAAGATTAGTAACAAGGGACAAGGACAACAAATAGAAAATGGTAGATACTGATCCAACAATGTCAGTAATCATTTAAACATGGGTGATCTAAATACACAAAACAGAGATTGTCAGAATGGGCCAAAAAATAAGACCCAACTGTATGTTGGCTACATGAAATTAACTTTAAATATTGAAAACACATACAAATTAAAAGTAAATATTGGAGAAAAACAGCATGCTAATACTAAGCAAAAGAAACCTGGTGCTTATATTAATCTTAGACAAAGCAGACTTCAGATCAAGGAAAGTGATGAAGATTAATGAGGGACTTTACTGAATGCTAAAAGGGTCAACACTCCAAGAAATGCAGCAATCCTTAGTGTGTATGTTCCTAATAACAGTGTCAAACTACATGAGGTAAAAACTGATAGAACTTCAAGAAGAAATAGATGAATACACTTTCATAGTTGGAGACTTCAATACCTCTCTCAGAAATGCACAGATCCAGAGGGCAGAAAATCAGTAAGGACATAGTTGAACTCAACACCACCACCAACCAACTGGATATAATTGACATCTATACACTACTTCATGCAACAACAGAATATACAATCTTCTCAAGCTCAAAGAACATTCACCAAGACAGACCACATTCTGAACCATAAGACTCACTTGAACAAATTTAAAAAATAGAAAACATACAATGTCTGCCCTCAGACCACAAGACAATTAAACTAAAAATCAAAAATAGAAAGATAACTGGAAAATTCCGAAATATTTGCAGCTACAGACTAGGAGCAAATATTTGTACAAGATATATCTGATAACAGACTGTTATGCAAAATATTTTTTTAAAAACACTTAAAATTCAATAATAGGAACATAAAAAACCTAATTAAAAAGTAGACAGAAGATCTGAACAGACATCTCACCAAAGAAGAAGATGTACAGGTAGCAAGGACATTCAATATAATATGCTATTAGAAAGTTGCAAATTAAAACAACAATAAAATACCACTACACACCTATTAGAGCAGCAAAAATCTAAAACACTGACAACCACAGATACTGGTGAGGATGTAGAGCAACAGGAACTTTTATTCATTGCTGGGAGGAATGCAAAATGTCACTTTGGAAGACAGTTCAGAAGTTTCCTATAAAATAAACCACACTCTAACTGTGTGATAAAGCAGTCATGCTCCTTGGTATTTACTCAAATTAATGAAAACATGCACATACAAAAACCTGTACACATGCACATATGATCCAACAATTCCACTTCTGGGTATGTATCCCCCAAAATCGAAAGTACAATCTTGAAGACATATATGTGTGCCCAGGTTCATAGCAGCATTATTCACAAGAGCTAAAATGTGGAATAAATCCAAGTATCCATCAGTGGATCAATGGATTAACAAAATGTGGTATATATCTGTATCTTCCATATCCATTCATCTAACAATAGGCTCTTAGGTTGCTTCCACATCTTGGCTATTGTAAATAAATAGAAGCAACTCAAGTATCCATTGATAGATGAATATCCAAGATGTGGCACATATATACTCAGCCATAAAAAGAATGAAATATTGCTATTTACAACAATATGGTTGGACTTAGAGGATATACTGTTAAGTAAAATAAGTTAGTCCTGTGGAAGGAGCCTCAGTGTCCATCAAAAGATGAATGGATAAAAAAGATATGGTTTATGTATACAATGGAATATTACTCAGCCATTAGAAACGACAAATACCCACCATTTGCTTCGATGTGGATGGAACTGGAGGGTATTATCCTGAGTGGAATAAGTCAATCGGAGAAGGACAAACATTATATGGTCTCATTCATTTGGGGAATATAAAAAATAGTGAAAGGGAATAAAGGGGAAAGGAGAAAAAAGGAGTGGGAAATATCAGAAAGGGAGACAGAACATGAGAGATTCCTAACTCTGGGGAACGAACTAGGGGTGGGGGAAGGGGAGGTAGGCGGGGGTGGGGGCCACTGGGTGACAGGCGCTGAGGATGGGATGAGCAATGGGTGTTTTTCTATACGTTGGCAAATTGAACACCAATAAAAAATAAATTTACAAATAAAATAAAATAAAATTTTACTAAAAAAATAAGTTAGAGAAAGACAAAATACTGCATGATTTCATTCATATGTGGAATTTAAGATACAAAGCAAAGAAAGAAAGGAAGAAAAAGAGACAAAAAGCCAAATTCTTAAATACAGAGAAAACAGAATGGTGGCTGGTAGAGGGGAGGTGAGTGAGGGGTATGGGTGAAATAGATAAAGGGAATTAAGAGTACACTTATCTTGATAAGCACTGAGAAATGTGTATATAGAATTGTTGAATCATTATATTGTACACCTGAAATCAATATAATACTGTATGTTAATTATACCTGAATTTTTAAAATGTAGTATATGCATATAGTATATGCATACAATGGAACTTTATTTAGACTTAAAAAGGAAGGAAATTCTGACATATGCTACTACATGGATGGACCGTAAGGACATATGCTAAGGAAAATATGCCAGACACAAAGGAACAAATACTGTATGATTCCACTTATAAGAGTTACTTAGACTAGACAAACTTGTAGAGATAGAAAGTAGACTGGCGTTGTCAGGGTCTTGGGGAAGAGGAATGGGATTTATTATTTGATGGGTATAGAGTTTCAGCTTTTCAAGGTGAAAATAGCTTTAAAGATGGATGGTGGTGACATCCATAATATTGTGGTGCACAACATTATGCATGTACTTAATACCACTGAACTGTGCATTTAAGAATGGTTAAGATGGTAAATTTTATGTTATGTGGATTTTGCCACAATATAAGTAAATAAATATATAAGTCTTGTACATACATAAATAAAACTTGTATATATACATATATATACACAAACAAATCTTGTACACACACATTTATATCAGTTGTATTCAAAATTACCAAAACCTGTAAACAACAAGGACTTCTTTCAGTAGGTAAATGGATGAACTGCGGCACATCCAGACAATGGAATATTATTTAGCATTAAAAAGAAATGAGCCATCAAGCCATGAAAAGACATGGAAGAAACTTCAATGAATAATAAGTGAAAAAGCCAATTTGAAAAGGCTATGTAGTCTGTGATTCCAGGTATATGACATTCTGAAAAAAATCTATAGACTATGGGGGCAATAAAAAAACAAAAAAGAAAGAAAGAAAAAATCAGTGGTTGCTAAGGATAAGGGACAAATGAGCAAATGAAAAGGTGAGAAACAGGATTTTTAGAGCAATATGACTACTCTGTGTCATACTATAGTGGTGAATACATGTCATTTTACATTTGTTTTTTGTTTGTTTGTTTATTTATTGATTTATTTATTTATTTATGATAGTCACAGAGAGAGAGAGAGGCAGAGACATAGGCAGAGGGAGAAGCAGGCTCCATGCACCGGGAGCCTGATGTGGGATTCGATCCCAGGTCTCCAGGATCGCGCCCTGGGCCAAAGGTAGGCGCCAAACCACTGAGCCACCCAGGGATCCCTCATTTTACATTTGTTAAAAACTTATAGAATATACAACACCAAGAGTGAATCTTATTTAAACTATGAACTTCGGGTGATAATGATGTGTCAATATGGCTTCATCGATTGTAACAAATACGCCAGTTTGGTGGGGGATGTTAATAGTGGGGCTGCTGTGCATGTTGAGGGGAGGGAGTGCATGGGAAATCTCTGTACTTTGTGCTCAATTTTGCTGTGAACCTAACAATGCTCTAAAAAATAAAGTTGATTTTTAACAGTAATGAAATAAAGCAAATGCTCTGTAAGATACCATCCTGGTACTCTGGCTCATGCTGTTCAGGCACCTTCTCTGCCTTTGTTCACCGATGCTTCTGCCTTCTTTTGCAGCCTGGTTGTAGACATGGCCCTGAAATGCTCTCCTTAGCCACTCTTCTCTCTGAAATTCCTCCTCAGGGAGCACACTGACTAGATTTTCAGCTATAGTGACCTGCATGCCTTCACTTTAAGAATCTGTGCACTTGTATAGATTTCTTCACTATCCTTTCGCTAGCTTGTTTGCTTGTTGAAAATACAATTACCATTTTATTTTTAAAATGTATATAGTTAAATGTCAAAAAAAAAGTGTTAAAATGGCATTAGTGGCTCTTTGTGAAAGGCAGACTTGCCAGTGACATTTTTCTTCTTTATATTTTTATTTTAAACTTTCCCTACTCATATAAGTGGGGCCCCATCAGATTCATAAAATGATAAAAATCCAAAGCACAGGATTTGAAAGCATAAAGTTCATATGGTTGCCAAGGACAAGCTCAGTTTTAACAATCTCTCCCTGAGTTCTGATGTAGCCTGATTCTTGAATGCTTGTTCTTTGAGGACAGATTGAGGTGGAAAGTGTCATCCTCATCTCACTGCACATTCCAGTTACCAATCTCCCATCCTCCTCGGATTGTGAGGCCGTGTTGGGTTCAGACATCATGTTTCATCTGCATGGCCGCTGAAACCTCTGCCCCTCCTCTCGGGTGGGCTGCAAGGTGAGCCATCCCTACAATCAAGAGGAGTTGCCTTATCTCTTTTGGGTGACAAAGTCCCTACTAGAATTCCAAAATACTTTGCTGGGCTTCAGTTAGTTTGCTAGCAATATCCGATTTCACACATTTCAATCGGAGGCATCTGGAAACCTGGAAAACTACTGGAGTGCTTCTCTCCAAGAGGGAAGAGAAGTATGCAAAAGCTCACCTGGCGCTCGGAGTTCCAGCAGTGGCACCAGTGAGACAGGGAGCACAGGGCTTGGCGTTGGGGATGTGATCAGCGATCCCAGCTAAACCTTCCTGGCCCAGCATGATGCTTCAACTCACTACAGCAGTTTCCCAGCCCTGGGCACCCACAGTGCAATTATTCATTAAAAGCAATCTGTTACTTCCCTCCCATAACTGCTTGGCATCTACCCAGTCCCGCAGGACTCTATTAGTTGTACTTTTCTCTGAGTCCCTGTAAATTCATCCCTAAATATGATTTTTTTTTTTTTTTTTTTTTGTATCCAGATACAGGAACGGCATACCTAAACTCCACCAGAAGGCAATTTCTCGTAAAGGCATAGCTGTAGCTCATTGACCCACGGACTTGCCTTCCCGCCCTGTGATTTTCCTGTATCCTATTCAACCCTGTCTTTTTCCTGTGAGCTCATGGGCCTCTGCTGCACAGTTGCATCAGGTTGCCCAGCTTCCTCCTCCAAGCCTCTGGCTTTCGGATAGGTTGTGCTTGTGCCTGCAGGTGGCCGTGAACCAGCCACTGCGGCCACGGTCCCACCTTCTAGCCTGTGTTAAGTTCCCAGCTAAACCCTGGTCTGATCTTCTCAGTGCCCCTTGGGCTAAGAGCACTGCAGGAGGGCCCCCTCTCAGGTCATCGTCACCATCCTCCTACCTGCTTAATGTACACACATACACACCACACATACACACACACATCACACACACACCACACACACCACACACACACCATACACACCACACATACACCCACACATACCACACACACACACACCATACACAGACCACACACACACTTCTTGGTGTTATTCCATGGGAGATATGTAAAATCAAGCTGTTAGAAGGACCGCAAGAGGTTATCTGGATCATTCGCCAGCCTTTGTTGATTCCCTCATTCATTCATTCATTCATTAATTCCCTCACTCATTTATTCAGCCACTTGTTTATTCATTCCTTCACTCACTTGTTCATTTAGTCATTGAGTAAACAGTATTTAGTCAACATGGGTTTAGGCCCTGAGGATTCAAAAACAGTGAAACCAAGACCTTTAATGTGGTAGAAGCCCATTGTCTGGTTTTGTGTTTTGTTTATTTGGATCAGAGAACAGTACGTACTCCCCCTTTTGCTGACAATAGCTCCTAGCTTTCCTTTTGGTGAGCCACTGGCCCCTCATTTACCATCTACAGTGTTTCATGGGGGGCTGATGACAGCCCCAACTCCAGCCCATTGGTGGGACAGGCCCATGACCCAGTAGCCCTGGCCAATCAGAGATACTTCAATTGATTCAGAGCAGTGTTACTCTGCTACTCAAACATTTTGGTCTCAGGCAGACCTGATGGCTTAGCGGTTTAGTGCCACCTTCAGCCCAGGGCATGATCCTGGATATCCGGGATCGAGTCCCACATCGGGCTCCCTGCATGGAGCCTGCTTCTCCTTCTGCCTATGTCTCTGCCTCTCTTTCTCTCTATCTCATGAATAAATAAATAAAATCTTTAAAAAAGCAAACAAACAAACAAACAAAAACCCAAACATTTTGTTCTCAATACCACTTAAACTCTTAAAAATTATGGAAGACCCCAAGAGCTTTGGAGTATTTGAGCTGTATTTGTAAATATTTACCACATTTGACATTTAAATTAGGGGAATTTTTAAATATTTGTTTTTATTGTACTGCTCCGATAGTCACATGCACAAAGTAGCCATAGGGCAGGGATAGAGGTCACGCATGGGCCCAACAGTATGGCCTCTTTCTGGTCAAGGCTGATCTAGCTACTGCCACTGCTGAGCAAAACCCTAGAAAACAAAACAATGCTGGACCCCAAGATGGCACCTTCCCTCAAGGAGACCAACCAGCCAGCTTCTTGGTGGAAAAATGACTATATGGTACCTCTTCTATCCTAGAAAGAGTGTGACTCCTCTTGATAGAATTGACAATATTCTGATACGGGATTGCCTTTCTCACAGTGGCTCCACCAGCACTGCTATCTGAAAGCTCTAGAGTGTCTGATCCACACTCTTACAGCCCACATGACATTGTAGCCCACGTAACATCAAGAGCCCACTTTACAGCACAAGATATGTCAGTGCCCACATGACCATGGGACCCACTGTTCTCTCACATAACACATCACAGGGAAGCTGCTGGTCTAAAGGAAAGACAATTATCTGCTGAAGGTACAACGGAGGAGCCTGTTAGGACATAATACCCTGCACGGATGGGGTGCATCCTACTGAACACAGTAAATACACTAAACCACTGACCAGTATAGTTCTTTGTCCCAAGTAGGAAAAATATACAGGCCCTGGAACAAGAGGGGCCCCACTTATCACCAGGTAGGAAAGTTTGCCTTCTCATCTCTACATCTCTGAGCTCTGTAAGTGAGCAGGTTCTGGCTCTCAAAATGGGATATACCTACCAGTGGATACACCAAGAATCCCACAGAACTTTCAGCTACATCTGCCACTAGGGCACTTCGGACACGTATGCCAAGGCAAGCAGGAGGAGGATCCCTATTGCATCCTCAGTGCAATAGGGGCTTTGGAGGACTTTAGAATGTAGAGAGTGATTGAAGCCATGAGCTTGGATGAGAAAACCCAAGAAAACTATAGGCAAGGTCCATTTGCCCTCAAAGTCCTTTGCAAAAGGGATGGTATCACATTCTTCCTGGCAGTAATCCCTTTCTTTAGCTCCTAAATCCTGCATGATATCAGATAATGATTTCTTCTCTGGTTCTAACTTATATAAGGCACTTTGCATTCTTGACGATATTAACTCCTCCTCAATCTTTTAGGATAAACTAATCTCCAGTCCCTTTATTTTTAGCTCAGTAAGATTAAAATGTTATTTTAAGAAACATACCTAGATAAGTTAAAAATTAATTCCAGGAGGGCCACTGAAGCCTTCCAGGAATCAGTGAGGCTCAACAGGCCACTTGTACTGCCTGGGTGACCTTTTTTTTTTTTTTTCCCCTAGTCAATGTTCTGATCAACATGCAGCACAGAGGGTAAGCTTTTCCCAGGGCCACACTTTGCAGACTGTGTGAGTGATTTTATTATTTCAAACTTGGAAAAGAGTAAGGATTATGTGTCCCATTAAAAAACAAACCAAACATCTTAAGTAGGATGTTCACCCTCCCATCTTTGTAAGGACCATGTGCTGTGAATTCATTTGAATGCGTTTGAAGCAACACAAGGATAGCAATCAGTGGACCAAATGCTGAGCAAGAGCAAATTCCAGCACACCCCCTAAGCATGTGACCTGGTCAGTAAGCCTTCTCTGTGTTGGTTGCTCTTTGAAAAGTGAAAAGATTCAGCTTAAATGACCTTAGTGGTCTCCTGAAGTCAAGAAATTATATGCAATGGCGTGTTGCCTTATGACTTCATGTTTCCATTCAGGCTCCCCACCCAACAGTAAGTCCTCAGAGCAGACACAAAATACTGATCCTCTCTCCTACTCCCACGGTACAGCATACACAGTGGTCCTCAAATCATACTGGGCTTAACAATCACCTGTAAAGCTTTCTGGTGGCTTAGAGTTTTGTTGATGCTTCAGTCTTTTGTCCAAACATCTGGATTTGAGCTGAGATGAGCCCTCAAAATTTGCATCTGTGACAAGTTTCCCAAGTGATTCCAATGCAGGTGGCCTATCTGCCATATCCAAGATCTGCTCTTGTACGCAAAGCCTACAAAGCAGGTATGATTGAGTGACTGGTGATTCTGGTGTCTATCATCTTTTCCAGTGTAGGCCACAGCTTATTTTGTGGAGGTGCTTCTTCCTATTAATACACTTTGGAAATTTCGAAAGCATCTCCTTATGATGAATATGTGGTGAGGATTATTATTATTGTGATTGGGAGACAATTCTGATTTGCTGTTCTGAATTTTGATATTATCAAGTACTAGAAAAAGAAAATGAATGTTCAATAGCTAATAATGTCATTTTATTTCATCTTTCATTCTCCAAAACACCGACAAATCCAAGAAGCATATATTAAGGGACAGCTAATATCTGTTATTTTATTTTTATTTCAAGTGACGTTTCAGCAAAAAATTCAATAACACAAAATCATTTTTGAGGCACCTGGGTCGTTCAGGGGTTGAGCATCTGTCTTTGGCTCCCAGAGTCCTGGGATCAAGTCCTACATCAGGCTTCCCATAGGGAGCCTGCTTCTCCCTCTGCTTATGTCTCTGCCTCTCTCTGTGTGTCTCTCATAAATAAATAAAATAAAAATAAAATCATTTTTTAATCTGGTGTTTTCATAATTAAGTCACAAAAATCATTCTCTCCTTCCCCCTACCAAAAAAAAATTCCCTTTTGCCTTTAGGTGACTAGGGAATTGTTTTTGTTTGGGTTTTTCTTTTTTAAACTCAAACTTGGAAGTACTGCTTCAAATGTAAGATTTTCTAGTGTCCCATTTGACTACTTTAAAAAGTATAGCTTATACAGCAGTGTTTAGATTTCCATAGCATTTGAATATTCTGCATGAAAATGCAATGAAGTCAGAACAGGAGACAGAAAGGAGGTTGAAAGCCTGCCTGAATAGGCTCTACCCCTCATGCTTGGGCAGGGCCTCTTGCCATCAGTCCCCTCCCTCATTCACCCAGTACCCAGGAGCCAGAGAAGCTTCTCCAAACATAAGTCTGCTTACACCTCTGTTCTAGGCTGAATTGTGTCCGCCTACCCCCAAACTCCTGTGTTGAAGTCCTAATCTCCAGGACCTCAGAATGTGACCATTTATGGAAATAGTGTCTTTAAAAAGGTGATTCTCTTTAAAAAGAGAGGGTTTGTGGGGGTGGGGGACGGGACTCTGATCCCGAATGGCTGGTGTCCTCATGAGAAGAAGACATGAGAGGGCAGCCCAGGTGGCTCAGCGGTTTAGCGCTGCCTTCAGCCCAGGGCCTGATCCTGGAGTCCCGGGATGGAGTTCTACATGGGGCTCCCTTCATGAAGCCTGCTTCTCCTTCTGCCTGTGTCTCTGCCTCTCTCTCTCTGTTGGTCTCTCATTAATAAATACATAAAACCTGCAAAAAAAAAAAAAAAAAAAAGAAGAAGAAGACATGAGGACAGAGACATACACAGAGGAAAGGCCAGGTGAGGACCTAAGAAGCCAGCCATCTTCAAGTGAAGGAGAGAGGCCACAGCTGAAACCAACCCTGCTGACACCTTAATTTCCTGTAGCCTCCATAACTGTAAGAAAATTAAGTTCTGTTGTTTAAGCACCTCACTCTGTGGTATTTTATTATGGCAGCCTGAGCAAACTAACATGGCTTCTCTCTCTCCCTCTCTCCCTACTCCTCCTCTATCTCTCCCTCTCCCTCCCTCCCTCTCCCTTCCATCCCTCATCCCCTTCTTTCTCTCTCTCATCATGGACACTGTCACTACAGCAGACCCAGCTACAAACTCTCATGGACCCTAGACATTTTCTTCATGGCATGTACAGAGGTTTTGAAATTATATATGCATTTACTTGATCATTTCTTATTTTTTAAAAATATGTATTTATTCATGAGAGACACAGAAAGGCAGACACATAAGCAGAGGAAGAAGCAAGCTCCCTGTGGGGAGCCTGATGCAGGACACTCCCACATGAGCCCTGTGGGATCATGACCTGAGCCAAAGGCAGATGTTCAACTGCTGAGCCACCTGGGCACCCCTACTTGATTATTTCATTCGTATCCGTCTCCCCAACTTCATCATGAGCTCTAAGAGGGCAGCGACATGTCTGTTTTGCTCTCTGTTGTATTCCCAGGGCCTCACATAGTAGGTACTCAATGAAAGACCACAGTTTCCACTCACTGCTGGTCTCAGAGAAATGGCCAGGTCAGGGGGGATGAATTAAGATTTCTAGGTATAGGAGCTCAGTCAAAGGCATGAAAGCTGACCCTAGAAACAACTCACCTCTTTGCAAGAAGATATTCGATTACCAGAACTAGCAACTACTGACTCCGCTTCCTGTCCTGAGAGACACTGTCCACCCCACCACCACCCCCCACCCCCCACAAAAGGCCTTCAGCTGGGCAATGGAAGGCCCTGCATTCACCCTGCGAGGCATAGTCCCTGGCCTTGACTTTGACATCATTTCCTATGACCTCTTCTCTGCTAAAAAAAATCAAGGTTCCCAGTATTCCACATCCTTTGGCCACTCCCTTGCCTTCTGGACATTTGTTCCCCAGCCTTACCCCTTTCAACTATCCTCTCGGGAAGCAGCTTTTCTCTTGAACTTGTCATTATTCTCAAACATGATGAACATCACGATCACATGTACCCTTTTTAAGAACAACATTCCTGGGCCTGATGCCCAAAGACTCTGAAGTTCACCTGGAAAGAAAGCCGAGTCTGTTGCCATCTCTTCCTAAGTGATGAGCCACCCTACCATGGATTATCTCTGTATCACAGTAAATTTATTTGAGTGGTTAAACTAGTTTAAATGTTTTCCAAAAAGTACCCTGGGGATGATAGCAAATTTGATAAACACAACGTAAGGTTCTAACTGTGTGGTAACTAACACTGGTGATGTGCATCCTGGCTGACAGATTACTTCCCAGCCCACCTCTCATTTGATTCCCCCGACTCTGAGGAGGCAGGAGAGAGGGCATAGCCACTATCTCCCATATGGGCAAGGACACTGTGGTGAGTTTCCTGCTTGGGGTGCACATTACAAATGGTAATTGTGACACAGCTCAAACATATAAGCCCCTGGAGTGCAGGTGCGTCATTACCTAGCCTCCACAGCCCTCCCCTCTGCCATTAAAACAACTACTTTACACTTTCTGAATTCTAAATTGAAGCTGACAGGAAATCAACGTGGACTAATAGAAATGCATTTATTAATTATTTCTTGAATGTCTCCCGTGTGCTGAGCACTCTTCTTGGAGTTGGGTGACCACAGCAGTGGCCAAAGCAAACCAGGCCCCCAAACACACTGTTTTCTGTAGGTGGAGCCCCTGCTGCCTGCCCTTTCAGAGCCAACTCACAGGAGGCCCAAATTCACAGCAGCCACAAAATGGATACTATGAACATCTCTTTCTGAAAAACATGTCTTTAAAAAGATTATCCTTAGGCTAATACACAAAATACACATTTCCATTGAAACCAAATGGCCAGAAACATTTTAAAAGCATGGTTTTACTACAGCCTTGTAACTCTAGAGGAAAAGAAATATAAAATAAAAAGACCCAATGGGATTTTTTAAAAAAAATTTCTAGATCATCTGTCACCTGCATGCCCTATGCAAGCCCCTTCACCTCTTCCTGCCTCAGCCTTCTTCTTTGCACATATCCCGTCGTGTTATTGGAATGAACAAATGAGCTACACTTCCACAGCACCCAGGACAGTGTCTGGCACACAATAAGCCAATCTCCGAAACCCTTACTTCCACACAAGTCTTTTCGAAGACATTTCTTCTCACCCGTTAATAATGAATTTTATTTTATCTTCTCACGTACTCTTAGGTTGCCTTCCTGCCTTCCCTGAGATTCCCAATCATTCCCAATTTAATATCCACCATGAATTTAATTAAAATTCTGTTAGCGTCTACCTCTTCTAGACCATTAATGAGGCTGTTAGATAAAATGTAATAAAGATCCCTTGAGCAGCTCAGGAGACATTGCTATTAATCATTGTTTACTTCTCCACAGCCTGTGTTCATACTTCATGGACATGTCCCAACCCATTTGTATAAACCCACCTAATATGACTTTGTTTTTCTAAATGGTGTTAAGCACCTTTCAAAAGCCACTGCACATGGTGCTGCCTGCTGCCGCGGTGGGACCCTGCCCTCTCCCGTACCTGGGCTGGCACTCCTAGGGATGGGCCTGAGCATCTGAGGGCGGCGCTGTTCACGTCTGATACTCTCACCCATCCCTAACCCACTTCCACACACACGGATGAAAATCTCTCATATTCTACTCTCAGAAATTCTGTCCTTGAAGCTGAACAATCTCCTTTTAAATATCCCCCCAGCTACCCTGGAAAGGGTGAGACCGTAAGTGCATATTGCCTCTCTCTCTCTTTTTTTTTTTAAGATTTTATTTATTTATTCATGAGAGACGCAGAGAGAGAGGCAGAGACATAGGCAGAGGGAGAAGCGGGCTCCTCACAGGGAGCCCTTATGCAGGACTCGATCCCAGGACCCTGGGATCACGACCTGAGCTGAAGGCAGATGCTCAATCACTGAGCCACCCAGGCAACCCAGTAAATGTGTATTATTATTGATGTCTTCAAATTACTTCTGGAACAAGGAAATTAACAAATAAAATATACCTCATTTTGAATGAATTCCAATCCTTTCCTTCCCAATCTTAGGAGACTCATGATCAGTTCTGCTACTCATCGTTTCCTTTGGGGTCTGTGAAGTGTTTCTGTGTGGTTTGGAGGCACAATTCATGACTTGAAGGAAAATGATCCGGGTTCTAGCCCTGACTTCAACACTCACCACCGATTTCCTCACTGTGAACACAAAAATAATTATTAGTACCTCAAAGAGCTCTGTGGAAGATTCACAGAGATTCCATACCAAGATGTCAGGTTTTGCTTCAAATCTCACTGCTGCTGGGATAAAACTTAGGTTATATTGTCAAGCAGTTTTTCAGACAACAAAGAGAACAAAATTTGATGAATCTATCAATTATTTTTATCTTTGATAGCTTGTGTTTAAACCACACTCTGGTCCCAGAGAAGAGCTACAGGACCTGTGAGGTCTTCTTCCCAATTCCATCCTCCAATTAGGAAATCCCAACAGCCTTCCTACCCAAAGTATGGTTCTTGGACCAACAGCGTCAATATCACCTAGGAGCTTGTTAGAAATGCAGAGTTCACTCTGGAAAACTGTGTGGAGGTTCCTCAAACAGTTAAAAATATACCTGCCCTACGACCCAGCAATTGCACTGCTGGGGATTTACCCCAAAGATACAGATGCAGTGAAACGCCGGGACACCTGCACCCCGATGTTTATAGCAGCAATGGCCACGATAGCCAAACTGTGGAAGGAGCCTCAGTGTCCATCGAAAGATGAATGGATAAAGAAGATGTGGTTTATGTATACAATGGAATATTACTCAGCTATTAGAAATGACAAATACCCACCATTTGCTTCAACGTGGATGGAACTGGAGGGTATTATGCTGAGTGAAGTAAGTCAGTCGGAGAAGGACAAACATTATATGTTCTCATTCATTTGGGGAATATAAATAATAGTGAAAGGGAATATAAGGGAAGGGAGAAGAAATGTGTGGGAAATATCAGAAAGGGAGACAGAATGTAAAGACTGCTAACTCTGGGAAACAAACTAGTGGTGTTGGAAGGGGAGGAGGGGGGGGTGGGAGTGAATGGGTGACGGGCACTGGGGGTTATTCTGTATGTTAGTAAATTGAACACCAATAAAAAAAAAAAAAGAAAAGAAATGCAGAGTTTTAGGCCCCACCCTCCATCTATACCCATCCCATCCAAGAATCTGAATCTTGACAAGATGATTTATATCCATATTAAAGTTTAAGAGTCACTGCCTTATATAATATCCTTCATACGTGGACTAAGAATCAATAACTGAACAAAGCCACAGTGTATATGCATGCATGCGTGTGTAGGGGATGATGCCCAGGTCTTAGAGCATCCAAATGTCATTAAACTCCTTTCCAAAAGTAAAAGTAATGAACTTTTAAGGGGGCTATTTTAAAAATGAAGATATAGCTTGTACATTTGTGAATTCTCACCTTACTCACTTTGACCTAGAACCAAATCTCTTGATTCTTTTTCCTCCCTTCTTCCTGTTCTCTGGGTCACTTGATCTCCCATTTGTTTCCTGCTTCCTACTTAGGAATTGGGCACCACAATGCCAGGAAGGATTTATGCACATACACATATGTGTATATACATTTCAACCCAGTGCCTGAAGAGGTGATTATTCAGCAGCCAGGACTTATATGTAGCGGTGGGTGTGGATGAGTCTGAAATTCAACCAAAACCAGGGAGCTGAGTACAGTCTAGGTTTATCTTTGCTTCCAGTTGTCATACTACTTTCTGAAAATTAAAGATTGGCCTGCAGATGCCACTGTTCTTTGGTGGAACTTCTTTCAGTAGAAGATTTAGGAGACATGAAACTCTCCTCCTCAATCTTTTGATCTAGGCTCATCCCCTGTGAGATGCCCAACCATAGACTCCCATGTTACCGAATCCCTCTAAATTACATATTGTCTTAGTGTTCTTAAAAAAAATAGTACTTCAAAATCATCACAAGTTACTCAACTAGATTAGAGCTTTCCTAATCGGCAGAGATCAGGTCTCACACAACTTTGGGGAGGCACCAGAGCAACACTTAGAGCCACTAAGCAACTATATGACTTGGAGACACAGACTTCCTAAGCCTGTTTTCTCAACTATAAAATGGAAATAATCATAGGGTTATCATGAGAACTAAAAAGTAAAAAAGGATTAACACATAGAAAGTGCACGAGAAAGACTGCTGATCACTTGGCCGTGGAAATGAGATGAGACCTGAGCACCACCATATCCATTTCTCTCCTTTTACTGGGGGAGCAAGAAGGTAGTAGAATGGCTGCTCACACAGTAAAACATGTCTCCTGGTTTCCCCAGCATCCGTCAGTGAATTGTTCTTTGTACATCTAACAATTTGTATGTCAGCAGGAAGCCTTGAAAATGACCACGGAGAGCAGGCTTAATGCATCCACAGCAACAGATTCTCATCTTCCTGTTCTCTGAAATGCGCGAAAATTTCCTGCAAGGTGTAGGTCCTCTGCTATGTGAGAAAAGCATCTGAACATCGGGGATGGGGGAGTGCCGACATGGGGTACCTGACGCACACAGCGAAGCGAAGGAGATCAAAGATAATTAGATGCTCCTGAAATACCTACATGTCTTCTAAAAACCAGGAGGAAACATGGATGGCCTGCAGCTGACAGATTACATCTCGTTGCCTAGCACTGGCCTGAAGTGGCTGGGAGCTGCTAGGCAACCCAGCCTCCTGGGCTTGGTGATCCAGCAAACACCAGGCAGATGCTGCTCCTCCGCTGCCATGCCGCCCCTCACCATTTTCTCATCTGTAAGAGTCACACCTGATTAATGTTTCCTCTGGACTTGTTTCTGCTTGGACAGGGCCACAGCGACGTGCAGGATTGCCCGTGCTCAAGTGAGCCTGGCCACCAAGCTAAAGAGTGCCCCAGGCAAAGAACAAATGACCGTGTCAAAACAAAACTGTGTGGAGATCGAAGCCTGAACGCTGGACTGTAGGATGAGAATCAGAACGATCTCCTGTAGAGGCTATCAAATGGCCATCTGCATCCAAGGCAGATTGGTCTGGTACTGATTAAAATGCCCTGAGCCAAGTTACAAAGACACCCGAGTTTATTCTCGTCACTGAATTATTTGGGGCAAGAGAGGGCGATTTTTCCTAGCAGGGAGCTTCTTCGAACTGCTCACAGTGTTTACACTTTTTGGCAAATCTCCTCCAGTCCTATGACAGAGCCGAGTATAAATATAAATGATTGATAAACTGCTTACTCCCTACTCGCCCCAGGAGTATTTACATTATTCGGATGCAGGGTAGAATTTCACAAAGGAAATAGGAAAAGCAATCTTTTGTCCTCCTTTCTTCCCTCCCTTCCTTTCTGTTTAACAAAAAACAGTAACAGAGAAGTAGTGACTTATTTAGCAGGGCTCTATACTAGCTCCTGCTCTCCGGAGACTTCTTATGATAAGATATGAACATTTTCAAGCTAACATTGTTAATCATACACCAGTGAAGAGTTACTCACTCTAGTTTTTCCTGGTCTCAGGTTTATTAGAGCTTTCTAGAATGATGAGATGGTGGTTTTCTTTCCAAGCGGGGCATTCCTATTTCCTCCTTTCCATTTCTTCAGTGTTTATAACTTTTCAAAGCATATCCACTTTTTTTTAATTGCACTGTTCCAAAAACTCCTATGCTCTGGTGCATGTAAGTTAATTATGATGCTTTTCATTTAGGAGAGAAAGAGGCTGAAGAAAACTGTAGAGCATAGTGGAAATGAATTTCAGTCCACAAATTCAGGTGTAAAGGAAATACCAGTCTATTTAGGTCAACTGGAGTCTGAATCAAGGTCTATCCCAATGGACTGGAAGATATTCAATATTCGAATTATTTTTTTAAAAGATTTTATTTATTTATTCATGAGAAGACAGGCAGAGACATGGGCAGAGGGAGAAGAAGGCTCCCCGTGGGAAGCTTGATGTGGGACTTGATCCCAGGATCCCAGGATCATGACCTGAGCCGAAGGCAGCTGCTCAACCACTGAACCACCCAGGTGTCCCATCAATATCAGAATTATTGCTGTAGAATCCAGGAAGCTTAAGAACCGCCTGGAAAATGGAGTGAAGGCCCTTACCTCCAGTCTATGGTAGTTGCTATGGTACTCTCAGACCCAAGTTCATGTGGTCCCTTAAAGTTCTTGCCTTCCATTCCCAAAATCTTTGTCAAGTCCTGGAGCCCAGAGGCAAGGAGTCTGCACCAGCCCTTGCCTCTGAGGGGAGCCACTGCTCAGCCATCTGGTCTCTGTCCTTCCCTTCTGATCCAGAGAGAACCATCTCTCCTTTCCTACCCCCAGGACTGCTATTCTTCCTGACTGCCCCCGCTGTGCCTCACCCCCACCAATCTTGAGCTATCTCTTTGATGGCTTAGGTTTCCCCAGTCTGCAGAAGCAACTATTCTCATAGAACTAGGATAAGGCGGGAAGCCTGGGTGGCTCAGTGGTTGAGCATCTGCCTTGGGCTCAGGGTGTGATGCCGGGGTTCTGGGATTGAGTTCCAAATTGGGCTCCCTGTGAAGAGACAACTTCTCCTTCTGCCCCACTCTCTCTGTCTCTCATGAATAAATAAATAATCTTAAAAAAAAAAAAAAAAGAACTAGGACAAGGGACTTTCTTTTCACCATGCCAAAGTTATGCTTTTGTCACATCACTAACACAACTCTTATGGAGGCCACTTACTACCTTCATGTTACCCAAAGCATTGTTAATTCTCTGCGCATTTTTACATTTTCTCTCAGCAGCATCAAGGCTGACCGCTCCCTGCCTGAACACTGCCTTGTCTCTGCTCCCAGGACACATCCCCCTGGTTCTCTCCCACTTCGTGGCTGGCTCACCCTTGTCCATCTCCCTTTCTTGGCCTCCTACACCAAACCTCTAATGTCGGAGTGAACCCAGGTCTGTGGTCTTCTTCTGGGTCTACACTCTCCCCCACACTATCTAATCCAGTTCCCCAGCCAGGAAGACCATCTATAATATTGACTCTCACATGTGTGTTTCCAGTCCAGAACTCTTCCATCAGATGCAGATATACTTCCAACTGCCTATTAACCTCGTGACTCGTATGTCCTGTAGGCATCTCAAAATTAACATGACCAAACCTGCCATCTCACCCCCTTGAGCCTTCTGTCGATTTGATCAGCCCAAAACTTGAATCCTCACTTTCCCTCATACCCATTATCTAATCCGTTAGTAAGTTCTTCAGTTGTACCTGTAAAATCAATCCCAAATCCCATCACTTCTCCACATCTCCACTGGCACAACCCTAACCCAACCCCCATTACTTCTCACCTAGATTTCCACAACAGTGCCCTGTCTCCATGGGCCCTGAGTCTGTCCTTCACACAGTAGCCGTATGCTCTTTATAAACAAGATCATGTCACTCCTCTGCTGAAGACCTTCTAGGGGTTTCCCATGATGGTTATCATAAAACTCAAACTCTCTGACCGTGACCTGCATGCCTGCCTCAGTAATTTCACCTTCCCCTACTCTCCCACCAACCTGTCACACTCCAGCCACCTGGACTGCTTTCAGCCCCTGCACCTGCCAGGCTCACCCTTCCCTAAGACCTCAGCATTTCCTATCTCTGGCTGGAACCAGAGTCACCCCCTTCTCCTCATATGGCTGCTCTTTTCACCATTCAGGTTTCTCCTCACTCAGAACATTTTCCCAGATTCCAGCTGAAGCATCCTCCGGAGTCACTCTACTTCACATGACCTTGTTTTATCCATAGCACTTTTCAGCATCTGAAATTTACCTACTGAAGGTCTATCCTTACCTACTGACCTCACTTACCTACTGAACTAGACTATCATTACCTGACTAGAATGCAAGTTCGTGAGATGGGCATTGTTTTACTGGACTTTCCCCTCTGCATCTCCCAGAGCAATGCCAGATCTGCCTGACTTCCACCTCAGCCCAATGGTCCCCAAACCTTGCTGCTCATCAGAATCACCAGAGGTGCTGCTTGAAATACACTGGCCATGTGAATTACACATCAACAGGATTGTTCTTTTTTTTTTTTTTTAATTTTATTTATTCATTCATGAGAGACACAGAGAGTGGCAGAGATATAGGCAGAGGGAGAAGCAGGCTCCATGCAGGAAGCCTGATGTGGGACTCGATCCTGGGACCAGGATCACGCCCTGAGCCAAAGACAGACTCTCAACCACTGAGCCACCCAGGCGTCCCACAAGATTGTTTTTAAAGTATACATCTCTGTCCTGGACCCACTGAATCAGGATTAAAGGTGAAGTCTCTGATTTTAACAAGTCCCACGCAGTCACACCTATGGTGTGTGACCACCATTGCATTGGGTGCAATCGAAGGATCTTCAGAAGATAAAAATAAAGGGGGAGGTTGCATCCTGCTCAGGGAAGGGAGGAGGCTCCGAGTTCAGAGTCACAGAGCAGGGTGAAGACAACACAGACACCATTGTTCTACCAAAAGAGCATGGATTAAAAACAATGAGAATAATTTCCATTTCTGCTAAATTGAGAGTGTTTTTTTCTTTCAAAGGGAAAATAGGTGTTTTTTCAAGACTCTGACTCTTTCAGCTGCCTCAAGGCCCAGGAGTCAAAGCTGGGTCTTCACTCAGAAAGAGGTCACGAATTCTGGGTGACTCTCGTGGAGAGCGGGACATGTCCGCATTCTACACAGGGCATCCCCTCAGCAGGTGGATCTTCCTGGCCCACAGGCCTCAGCAAGAAACCACCACCCCACCTGGAGCTCTTGTTCTGGGAGATGCCTAGACAAATACTGTTACCCTGCATGCCCGACACACGGCCCTGCACAGCCTCGATGCTAGGGGCTTGTGCTCTAGCTAACACAGGATGTGGAGCAGCGGTCTCAGCCTCCTTCCACAGCAGAATTTCAAAACCCAAACACACAGTACAGAACTCTGTCCCTTCCTCAGACTGTGATTCTTAGGAATTCCAGTGTCCAGGGTTCTCTTGAACCATAGGCATAGCAACTTCCTGTATCTCTATGTAGATGCAGGAGACACTGAGGGCAGACAGAGAAGTGGGCTGTGTTTTAAGCACACCACAGGCCCCTGATCTTGCGCTCTTGAAAACGCCTCCATCCTCTCTCCCCATTCAGTAAGATAGAATCCACCTTATCCCTACTAATCTAGCAACTCACTGACCATTTTATTTATTTTGCTTTATTGTGGTAAATGCGTATAATGTAAATTTACCATTTTAACCATTTTTAGGTGTGCAGTTCAATAGCACTACATACATTCATACTGTTGTGCAACCATCAATACCTTCCATCCCCAGAACTTTTCCATCATCCCAAACTGAACCTATTAAACAATAACTCCCCATTGCGCCCTTTTCCAGGCCCTGGTAACATCTATTCTACTTTCTATCTTTGTGAATTTGACTACTCTAAGTGCCTCCTGGAGTGGAATCATACAATATTTATCCTTCTGTGTCTGGCTTATTTCACTTAGCATAATGTTTTCAAGGTTTATTTGTGCTGTAGCACACATCATATTTACTTTCCTTTCTAAGGCTGAAAAATAGTCCATTGCATGTATGTGCCACATTTTGTTTATCCATTCCTCAGCTGATGGACATTTGAGTTGTTTCCACCTTTTGTCTGTGTGAATAACGCTGCATTGAACATTCGTATACAAATATGTTCAAGTCCCTGGTTTCAATTCGTTTGAGTATATACCCAGAAGTGAAATTGCTGGATCATATGATAATTCTACTTTAATTTTCAGCAATACCCATGCTATTTTCCTTAGCAGCAGCACCATTTTAAAGTCTCACCAACAGGGCACAAGGGTTCTGGTTTCTCCACATCCTTGTTAATACTTGTTATTTTCTGGTTTTTTGATAATAGCCAACCTAATACTGTGAAGTAGTATCTCATTGTGGTTTTGATGTGCATTTCCCTAATGATTAGTGATGTTGAGCATCTTCTCATACAATTGTTGGCTATTTGTATGTCTTCTTTGGACATCTGTCTATTCAAGTTCTTTGCCGATTTTTGCATTGGATTGTCTGTATTTTTGTTGTTGAGTTCTAAGAGTTTCTTATATATCCTACATATTAATTCCTTATCCAATACATGTTTTCAAATTTCTTTTTCCATTTTGTGGATCATCTTTTCACTTTATTTACAGTGTCCTTTGATACACAAAATTTTAATTTTGATAAAATCTGATTTATCCATTTTATTTTGGCTATCTTTGGTATCATTAACAAGAAGTTATCACCAAATCCAATGTCATGAAACTTTTCCCCTATGTTTTCTTCAAAGAGTTTTATTTTATTTTATTTTATTTCTTCAAAGAGTTTTATAGCTTTAGCTCTACATTTGGGTCTCCGATCCATCAGAGTTAAATTTGTATATAGCATAAAGGGTCCAGCTTCATCTTTCTGTGTATGGACATGCATTTTCGCAACACCTTTTGTTCATAAGACCGTCCTTTCCCTCAGTGAGTGGTGTTGGCACCCCTGTTGAAAATCAATTGATTATATGGGTCATTGGCCATTTTTAACCCTGAAAATAATAGCATATCAATCCTACAATGTGTGTAGTAGCACTTGCTGCATGTCCAGAAGTTTGCTAAATAAAGATGAATAAAATCCAGTTGCAGGGAGTTCAGGAGTACACATAAGAGGCCAGACAGAAACCCAAACAACTACAATGAGGTAGCATACGACATGTGCTCAAAAAGAGGCACAAACAAAACCCTGAGGGGTCCAGAGGAAAGCACAATTAATTCTGGCAGTGGATACTGAGCAAGTTTTCATAGTGTGGACAGTGTGAGAGCTCCACCTTAGCATATGGATAGGATCTCCTCATGCAGAAGCTGGGTGGGGGAAGCAATTTCAGATGAAAGGTGCATTGTAGGGGAATGTCCAGAGGTGAGAAATTACAGAGGCTTCACTTTGGCTGGAACACAGGTTGAATGTGGAGAGAGATTGCATGGGAAGAATGTAAGTTACTGATGTCTTTTCCATCAGCACCTCAAACAACTGCCCAGATTGGCAGAGCCCCAGGGGTCAGGGATGGAAAGTAGGGCTTAGAATATGGAAAGAGGAAAGAGATGAGGAACTGGGTTTCTATGCACCATCCCAAGAGTGGTTTTATAGGGCGTTCCTCCCAACAGTTTCCAGAGTGATGTCTCAGGCTCAGAACTGAAGTCCTGTCATTAAATGTGCTCCTTCAGCAGCACTCCAAGAAGCAGATGATGCCAGATCTGGTTCAAAACTCCAGGCTGCTAACTGATTAAGGCCCCTTGAGCCACAAATCCTGACTTTGGTCCATGTCCCACTGAAGCGAGCACAGAGAGCAGGACCCAGGAGTCAAATTGCCCCTGGCTGGGATCTGTGTGGTCTCTCTGGGAGTCAGCCCACAAGAGGACAGTCCACTCATGTGGCTCAAAGTATCAGCACAAAGTATAAGAAATAGTTGAATGAAGAGAGCACTTCGTGCTGTTTCTTCCAAGTCAGAAACAGCTCATAGGCTGCATTGGTGAGCATAGGGCTTGGGGACTGGAGAGAGAAATAATGGGAGCAGGGATAACAGGGCTCGAGGAACCAGCTTCGCTTCCTGTGAGTGCAGTGCAGGTGCATAGTACCCCCAAGGAACAACTGGCCTTTGGCCAGGCTAGTGCTTTCAAACATTGATGAGCAAACCCATCATGGCACTGTAGATACACACACACACACACACACACACACACACACACATATATAAATAATTGAATCATAAAATATATAATTGTATAAAGCAATACCTCCTGGAACATAAACAATAAAATGTACAAAGGATGGACTGCTCCAGGGTTGCTTAATTCAACATTTTAACAGCCTCTGCTTTTCTCCATCTTCCCATTCTGCCATTGCCAGCACGTTCGCTACTTCCTTGGCATTCACGGGATGCCAGCAGCAGCTTTAGGTGACACACTTCACACAGCAGCTTCGGGTGACCCACTTTTGGAGACATGAAAGGACCCATTATCCTCTCAGGTCTCTTTCTAAAAGTAAAGAAGCTTAACATAGAAGCCCCTTGGCTTACAACTCAAAAGGTGGTCTCATATGGACAGCGTGTGGGACCCACAGGCCCCACCCCAGGCCGCCAGAATCAGAATCTGCAGAATCCCAGGTCATGCACATGCACAAACAAGCTGGGGAAACACCTCCACAGCTGACTCCACTGGCCAGCATTGCATCTCACACTCCAGCTGAAGCCAGTTACTAGCAGGCAGACTAGAATTGCCATTGTTGGCATAAGGCAACCAAAATTCACCCCTAGGGGTAGAGAAAGAAGTCCAATCTTCTTTGAGGCTGAATACCTGAAAAATATCAAGTTTCTATCAGTAAGAAAAGGTGGAGAAAGGTTTTTGGTAGGCAACTAATGATGGGTGCCCCAGGGAGCAGACAGATAAGCAAGTAAAATATAAAATGGTGTGATAAGTACTATGAGATATTAAATCTGCTGTTGGAGCCCAGGAAAAGAACTGAGTAACTGCCTTGGAATGTTGATGAAAGCTTTATAGAAGAGGTGATACTGGGGAGGGTTTTTAAGGATGAATAGGAGCTTTCCTACAGATACTGGGGTGAAGGATAATCTAAGCCAAAGAAATAGCATATGCAAATACAAGATCTGTTTGGGGGCTCCTGAGTGACTCAGTTGGTTAAGTGTCTGCCTTCAGCTCAGGTCATGATTCCAGGGTCCTTGGATAAAGCCTCACATAGGGCTCCCTGCTCTTCAGAGAGTCTGCCTCTCCTTCTCCCTCTCCTGCTGCCTGCCGCTCCTCCTACTTATGCTAACTCTGTCAAATATATAAATAAAATCTTTTTAAAAATGTGCTTGGAATATATTTCTGTTTTGCAGCTCTGTGAATTCCCCTCAAGGTCATAGTATCATCATTAACAGCTCAACATGGCTGGAGCACAGGATGTTTGGGAGAGAGAGGGTATGCCAGGAAATGTGGCCAGAAAGGAGAATACAGCAGGGAGTTATGCTGCAACATTCTTCAGAGGAACCAGGCTTTCTTTAGTCCCACAGGACCCTCTCACACTGTCTTACTTAATTAGTCTTTCCCAGGTATGTTAACTCACAGATCAAGCCACTGAAGCCCTCTGTCCTTGGTGTTTTAATCAAGAGAGATGACATAAGGAGAGGAGGAGACATAAAAACACTTCCATCCACTGACCAAGTCTGAAGTTGACTCTTGGATGCTGAACCAGGATAGAAAGTGGGAAACACTCTCCATCAAAGACAATGCTTGAGTCTCAGCTTCTTCTCTTTGGTCCCTGGCAGGAACAGGCAGTTGGAGGGTTCATAAGATAAGGAGCCTTGATACGGAATTAATTATTTCCCTCTTCAAAAATGATGTTGAGGGACACCTGGGTAGCTCAGTGGTGGAGCCTCTGCCTTCGGTTCAGGTTGTGATCCTGGGGTCCTGGGATTGAGTCCCGCATCAGGCTCCCCATGGAGAGCCTGCCTCTGCCTACGTCCCTGCTTCTCTCTGTGTGTCTCTCATCAATCTATAAATTTTTTAAATCTTTTTAAAAGATTTTTTACTTATTTATTCATAGAGACACACAGAGAGAAGAGGCAGAGACACAAGCAGAGGGAGAAGCAGGCTCCACACAGGGAGCCCGCCACGGGACTTGATCCCAGGTCTCCAGGATCACACCCCGGGCTGCTCTTAAATCTTTTTTAAAAATGGTGTTGATGTGGGTGGGACAGTAAGAGGAATGAAGCCTTTTATATCTTTTAATAATGTCCTGAGTGCTTAAATTAAGTCTTCTGTTATTCCAGAAATTAGCTATTCCCCAAAATGACCCACCTCTCTCAGGGCTGTGTCTTATTAGAAAGATACCAGTTTAAGGAATTCTTTAAATGATTAGGACGGATTTTCACTGAAATGGGTTAATCAAATTCTGCCGCCAAGGAATATAGGTATCCTACCACGTCCCTCATTCAACAGCCAGCTCTTACTGATCCATAGGGACTCATGGAGAGAATACTTAGCTTTTTCCAAAAATTATTTTTAAAACCACTTCTCATAGGTTATTCTTTTTTTTCTCAAGATTCTATTTATTTATTCATGAGAGACACAGAGAGGCAGAGACACAGACAAACAGGCAGAGGGAGAAGCAGGCTCCCTATGGGGAGCCCTATGGGGGACTTAATCCCAGGACCCTGGGATCACACCCTGAGCCTTCATGGGTTACTCTTTATCTACAATGATTCCACAGCAAAATGCATATTCGGTATATTTTTTTAATTTAACACTTCAAATGTTCATGGTATACTGCAAATAGCTTCCTGATTCCCAGATGCTGCATCACCAGAATACATCTGGGAATCATGCATGACCATCAGCCAACAAAAGCATCTTCCCAAGAGAATTATCTACACATGATCTCCTGGCAATGTGTGGATATATCACAATGTATATGAATGTGTATAAAGCTGTAAACATAATTATTTTTCACACTAGCAGAATTTTTATTGTTTAGGTGGTTGTATTCCAGGTTCCTAAATTTTTCTTCCAACAAATGTAGCAACTAAATTCCAAGTCAGTGTAAGAAGCATATTATAGGTGGAGATGGGGAATTAATACGGAATAAGAGGTCTCTGATTAAACCAGTAGTACTGAACATCTAACTATATAGTCTTCAAAACAACATATGAAGTATATCTTATTTTTTCTCATAAAGAAAAGTTTCAGGGAGGGAGTCATACTCAAAACTATATGGCCCAGTGAGTGGTGAACCAACATTTGAACCAAAGTCTTTGACTTCACGCTGCCTATTAATGTATACTATCTCATTATTATGAAGTCTGTTCAAAAAAGTTATTAGTGCAACTTCAGCACATTGAGCTAAAATAGCAATTTGAAAGACTGCTAGATGATGGGATGCAAAGACAAGACACAGACCTCTCAGGCCTGGAGGAGCCTATAGTCTGAGGCAGGACAGCAGAAAGCCATAAGGCAGAGTACGACAAATGCTATTTAGAAGCACAAGATGTTCATTGCACCAGCAATAGTCTCCCACGTTCACACCCTGGTGAGCTCCCAGGGCTGCCTCCTCTAAAAAGCTGCTCAGAAATCCCTCTCTGACACTTTCTCCTTGGTTCTTATAGCACCTTCCACAAGCCCCTCATCATACAGTATTAACAATATGCATTACATGTCTGACTTCTCCTAGACTTTAAGAAATAAGGGTTATCTGTTTATAACATCAGTCACTTTCTGGGAGACCAGAGTTAGTCAGCTAATCTGGATCACGTGATTTTACCCAACTATAAGGTTCATTAAAGAGAGACATTCCTCCCACAGGAATAAAGAGGGTTCCTAGATCAAGGGCACACTCAAACCTTATCTGGCCTAGAATCTCTAAGCAAGATCTCAGAATCTATTTATAGAAACATGTAAAGCTAGCATCTCAATTAGATTGTCTCTTTTTTATCTCTAAATACTGTATACAGAGCACATTGTTTGGCACATAGCAGAGGTGGTCAATACTATTTATTGAATACATAACATATGAACAAATGAATGAAAAAACAATATAATCTCCCATTATATATATATATGTTTGGATTTTATGGGATTGTAGAGGCTTTTCTCATTTGAAAACATGTTAATTTGGTTTTTGAAGCTATTATTCAAGCTGAAATTAAGATTAAAAATGAGAATGCACAACATTGGAACTTGGAAACTGGATCTGATATTATGCTACAAGGACAATTTCCTCTTTGTTCCAATGCCTTGTCTCTGGATTTTATTATGTTTCCTACATTTCTGGCATTCCACAGGGGTGCTCACAGGATTCCCGAGGGTTCCCAGCAAGGAATCCAGAATCCATGAGGTCCTTTGGTCCAACTCAACTTCTGAAAAGCTCCTTAGAAGCAAATGTCTTCTGCTTATTTTGAGTTCACTATGCAAATGTATGCTAACATCAGCCAAAGCAAATAGTAGATATTCAATAAACCTTTGTTGAATGGCTAGTAGTGTCTCACATATGTACAGCACATTTTTACTTATCAAAAAACATTAATGTACTTGATGTCATCTGAGCTTTAAATTAATGAGATACACAAGGTTGGTATTCTACTTTATAGATGAAGAAACAGAAATACAGAGAAATGATTTTTCCAGAAAAATGAAAACAGGACAACTAATAAATCTGAATTTCAGATAAACAAAATAATTTTCAGTATAAATTTGGGACTCTGCCCCATTGCCAAAATGCAAAGACTTAATAATACTAAAAGATTATTCATTAGATTTACTAGAAATTCAAATTTGACTAAGCATCTTGTGTTTTCTCTGGCCACACTAGCCCAATATGGTGTGTTAGTGGCAAGGCAAGAGCCAATGATCTCATCATGATTGAATCGTTGAAATGCCAACATTAGTCTATATTTAAACCAAACACAAAATGATAGAAATCAGGAGATGCCTAAGTTGAAATGGTAACAATAAGGGCAATGAAATTTTGTCACAATTTCCAACCGCTTTAGGAAAAAAGCAACTTAGCCTAAAGTAACTATGATATTTCATGAGGCATCTTAAATGTAATGAGAGTTTTAACTCGTCCCGAAGATAAGATGTAGGCAACTGGCAAGCTTGTGTGGCCAGCCCCAGAAGAATGTTATTTAGTGGAAAAACTTAAGAACCCCAGGCAGAGAGATGACAAGTTTTTAGCGTGTGCCTACTCTGATGATGCAGAGATGAACCATAGAGTATGGATCTGCTTTCCCAGAGCAGAAAGCCTAACCCTGTAGAAAGTTTCCCTTAAGGGGCAAAGAAGCCAGAAACATCCCACTTGCCATGTGTCAAACCATAGAAGCAGAAAAGAGCAGCTACTTAGGCTACAGCATTACTTATCCTACAGATGATCCCATGTCTGTCTTCCAAGGTCACATTCCAGAGAGACAGCGGCTGCAGGAAACATGAAAGAGCAGTTTCCCTACAGCCTCTATAAAACAGGAGAGAGTACAAGTAGTCCTGCATTCCACCAAGACTTATAGAGTGTAATGTGGACTGGAAGGGAACATTCCCCGCCTCAACACATATGCATCTACATGAGCCTTTGACATAGAGTAGGCAGATGTGGCCAATTTACGAGAAGGTTCATTCAGGAATGTGTATAAGAAACCCCCAGAAACATTCAAACACACCTTGGGAAGACTTTGCAAGGGTGGAAGGGACTCTGTCAGCACATGAGGGCAAGAGACAATAAAATGTTGGTGTGACCCTGATAGTGCCATTGGCTGAGGAGTCTTGGGTTATACAAGGTAGCTAATTACACTCAGTTGTCAACCACTGGATTCTGGGAAATCACCATGTCCAGTTTCAACTATGACAATACTATGTGGCAGCATACCTCAGCTTCTTTAATTAATGTTATCTTCTTGAGTTTACTTCCGATGGTAAATGATTTAAATACTTTAAAGTTTACTTAAATGGTTATGTTTTAAAATATTTTTTATCATCTCAATATATGTAATTTTTATTCGCCTTTTAAATATATTGGCAGGCTCATTAAAGGACCGGATAAAATATTAAAATTTCCCGAGGTAAGACAACCTCCCAGTTCATGAGAACTATATTGCAACAAGCCCTTTAAAGAGAAATATAATGAGAGGGCCTTGGGAATTAAATGTAACTGATCCTATCCTAGAGTTTGTCTAATGAGACGCTTAGGACTTCATATTTTCTTTTGCCACGGGCACCTCTGCTGGTGATTAAAATGCTTTTTTTGAATACAAGAACAAGTGCAATATAGTTAAGACTTTTCTCAAGAACAGACATTAAAAAAAATAAGCATATCAGAATTGACTTGCTAGTGTTTGTAAAAATTTTATAACAAGGCAAGATTTTGTTAATTCATCCCAAATTTCCATATTATGCAAAAACAAAAAGTTGCTTTTCTCATCTGCAAAGTGAGGCTAATACCTAGATTTGCTAGTCATGGCAATGTGACATCCAGTTTTTTGTTTTTTGTTTGTTTGTTTGTTTTGTTTTTTGCTTATTTATTTCATTTTACTCTATTCCTTTCCATAATGTCTCAAAACATTTCCATGGATAGATTTTCCCTAGCTCGGCTTACACTCAGGTGTACAATAGTCAAAGTCCCAGGAAAATGTACTTTTCCATACTAACACAACTTTTTCTTAATTTTATCTACTACTAAAAAGTGCCTCAATTGAGTTTCCAAATTTTACTCACCCATTCTCCAATTTTCTTTGTCATTTGAAAGCCACAGCTCACATACATTTGTACTTCAGATTTGTCCTACCTTCGGGAACAACATTCCTCTCTCCTGTTCTCCAACAGCCACAACCTCTCAGAAGCTCCTCTACCTTTTGTAATCTACCCATATGATGTCATACCCCTGCCCCTCCCCATCATTCCAATTACCTCCTCAGATTTTCTACCTCCTCAGACTTTCCTATGGCAAATGACTCACTAAGTTCACTTTAGCAGAGGTCAACCATTCTCTTCTGCAACCAGCATATATATAAAAAATCAATAGCATTGCACCAAATAAAAACCAAAAGTAGTATTAAAATACAAATGTGGATCCATATACGGATGCAAGGTTCCTATAGTAACTTGAAGTAAATTGTGATAAGTAAAAGATGAATGCTGTAATCCCTGGAGTGAGCACCAAAATTAATGAAAAGAAATACCTAAAAAGCCAAAGGCACTAAAACATTTCATTGACAGAAAAGAAAACAGAAAAGGAAGAACGGAGGAACCAAAAATAAAGGCAAGTTAAAATTAAATAACAGAATGAAAGACCTAAATCCAATTGTAAATTAATTACATTGAATGTAATTGACTTATCACTGATCAAAAGGTAGAGCATTTGAGATTACCTAAAAAGCAACACCTAGCAATATGCTATCATATAAGCATTTAAAATACAAAGACAAAATAGGTTGAAAATAAAACAATGGAAAAGACATCACGTGCAGTGAGCATAAGAAAGATGGAGAGACACGATTAATATGAGACAAGATAGACTTTAAGACAAGGAAACTTCCAGAGACAGGAAAAAGTTAAGATAGAACAATCATAAATGTATAGCACCTAATAAAAGGGTTCCATAATACATAAAGCAAAAACTCTAGACTGAAATAGATAACAATTAGAACCAAGGCTTTCTCAACAAATTGATAGAACAGGTAGACAGAAAGTCAGTAATAATATAGAAAGCTTGAACAAAATCACCAACCACCTTGATCAAATTGAGATTTACTGATGCTCCACCCAACAATAGCAGGACTTTCAAGGGCACATGGGACATTCACTTGTATAGACCTTATATGTCAGGTTAAAAAATATTCTCAATAAATGTAAAAGGATTGAACTCATACAGCATGTGTTTTCTGACCCGTAGCAGAGTAGAATTACAGCTCAGTAACAAAAATATATCTGGAATATACCCAAATACATGTAAATCTATACCTCCATGGACACACTGACTCCTCTTCTGTGTACCTTTTCCTTTTCTGACTATGTGAAATCTCTATCTATCTCTCACATGTAAGGACCTTTATGATTGCATTTACAGATATTTAAAAGAAAAGAAAAATACGGGCCCAAGGTAGAATGACTTGCTTCCAGGATAACAAACGAAGTCTTAATTGCAGTTTCAACCTCTCCCAGGATGGAATTTTAAACCAATCAGTCTGGAATTTTCTGGTCAGCACTAGTAAGGTAATCTGCTTGATAAAACCCCCTGCCATCCCCTAAAGGAGGGTAACCTAGCCTGAAATAATCCTGTCTTTTCTTTTGCTAATAACTTTCTAGTCTTTGACTAATCCCCCAACCCGACCCCTGGCCCCATCTATTTTATACCATTCTTCCAGCTCTTGTCTATTTACCAGAAGAGATGCTGCTCTGATTTGTGAGTCTTTGAATAAAGCCAATTAGATCTTCAAATTTATTCAGCTGAATTTTTGTTCTTTAACACAAACAATTTTGATAATCCAAGATTCTTTCCCCATGTCAAGAAACTTAATCATTTTGACAAAATTCTTTTTCTATATAAAGTGACATTCAGAGATTCTGGGGATTAGGACATGGATGTATTTTGGGGGGCATTGTTTAGCTTATTTTCCACCACACCACATTTTCCACATGTTTTTATTAGCCTGAATTACTGATACCAAAAACATTTGAAAATATCAAAAGAAAACAATATCACTTCACCATGAATACAGATACAAAAGATATATATGCTTAAAATATATTCGCAAATCTAATTCTGCAATATATACAAAGAATAATACATTAAATTCTGGAATGTGAGATTGGTTTAAAACAAAATTATTTAAAAATAATTCACTATATTAATACAGTAAAGTGGGAAACTCCTATGATCATCTCCATAGACACAGAAAGTGTATTTGACAAAATTAAACACCCATTCATGACAAAAACTCTGAGCACACCAGAAATTGAAAGAAATTTTCATAACCTGATAAAAAGGACTTATGAAACTGCTACAACTGAAATCATTCCTATAGGTGAAAGACCGAAAGACCAGTCACAAAGCAGAGATGTCTGCCCTCCACCCTCCCCCACCCTACCCCCCAACCTCCCCACCACTACTCTCACCCACACACTACAGTAGGTGGCTGATGTTAGCCTCCTGTGACCCTCTCAAATGACCTCAAGGAGAAACCAAAAAACGAACCAGAAAACCAGTTGAATGGAGGCATGCAGGAAATATTTTTAAATAATCAGATATGATAGACACAATGTATTTAGGTGACCTAAGGGTATTTCATATGTCTACATGGAAATCAGTAAGCCTTAATTTTTACAACCAAATAAATTATACCTTGTGATGTGCAATGACATCCTGGAGAACTGCTTGCAAGCACGTACACTCCTTTCCCTTTCTTCATATAATCACTGGTAAACTGATAAGCTTCGGAAGCAGTTCTATCAGAGCCATCTGATATATTGTCTCCTCAGTATGACAGCAAATAAAGCAATTGTCTGCCTATTTCGAGATAGGCCTTAGTCTTAGTCGACACCTTAGTCGGCACCTCTACTTCTATTCTATCATTTACTAGAGATCCTAATGCAATAGGCAAGAAAAGTAAGCAAAGACATGCAGTTTGGAAAGGAGGAAATCAACCATCTATATTTTTGGATAATCAAACCATGAATCTTTAATACCTCAAAGAATCCACATAAATGCTCCTAGAACTAGTAGGCGAATTTAGTAAGGCCGCAGGCATCAAGGTCAGCATACAAAAATCAATTCCATCGCTATATACTAACAACAAAATTTCATTTCAGAAAATGAAATTGAGAAAAAAAAACAGTTATGTTTATAACATTAAAAATAAAAACACTTAGGAATAAATTTGATTAAATGTATGCAATATCTTTATATTGGAAACTACAAAACATTACAGAGAGAAATTAAAGAAGACCTAAATAAATGGGTAAATACACCATGTTTGTGCATCAGAAGATTCAATCTTGTTGAAGATGTTGTATCTCCTCAAGTTATTCTACAGATTCATTGCAATCTCAATCAAAATCCCAGCAGACTTCTTATAGAAATTTCCAAGCTGATTGGCAAACATATTTGGAGGTGCAAAGGACCTAGAATAACCAAAATATTTTGAAAAAGAAAAATTAGAAGACTTAACACTATCTGATTTCAGACTTACTGTAAAGCTGTATTACCCAATACAACATGGTATTGGCATTGGATACGTATAAGGATCAATAGAAGTAGATAGAGAATCCAGAAATAGACCCATACTTATATGGTCCGTTGGGGTTTTTTGTTTGTTTTTTTTACACAGATGTCACGATAACTGAATACGGAAGGGATTATTTATTTATTTATTTATTTATTTATTTATTTATTTATTTATAGATTTTATTTATTTATTCATGAGAGACACAGAAAGAAAGAGGCAAAGACATAAGCAAAGAGAGAAGCAAGCTCCATCAGGGAGCCCGATGTGGAACTTGATCCCAGGTCTCCAGGATCACATCCTGAGGCAAAGGCAGATGCTCAACTGCTGAACCACCGAGATGTCCACTTTATTTATTTATTTTTTAAGATTTTATTTATTTATTCATGAGACACACAGAGAGAGAGAGAGAGAGACAGGGAGAGGGAAAAGCAGGCTGCCTGCGGGGACTCCGATGTGAGACTGGATCCCAGGACCTGCGGATCATGCCCTGAGCTGAAGGCAGCCGCTCAGCCACTGAGCCACCCAGGTGCCCCAGGATCATCTTTATAACATATGGTACTGGAGCAGTTTGATATCCTTATGGAGAAAAAGACCCTTTACTTCACATCATACATAAAAATTAATTTGAACTGGATCATAAACCTAAATGTGAAAACTAAAATAGGAGAGGATCTTTGTTAGCTTGAGATAAGCCAAGAGTACTTAGATAGGACATACACGCAAAAATACAAACCATAAAAGAAAAATTTGATACGGTGGACTTCGTCAAAAACTTAGGCTTCTGGAAAGATACCCTTAAGAAAATGAATATGCATTTTGTGAAATGGGAGAGAACTTTTGTAAAACATATATCTGACCAAGGACCTGAACCCAGAATATCTCAAGAACTCTACAGCATGATAATAAGACAAACCAGTTAGTTTTAAAATGGACAAAAGATTGGACACTTCGCAAAAGGAAATATGCTAATGACCAATGAGTATACGAAAAAATGCTTGGTACATGAGTTATCAAAGAAATGAAAAATCAAAACCACAATGAGATGTCCCCATCCACACACTAAAACAGCTAAAATGAAAAGAAATGACAATACCAGGTACTGGTGAGGAGTAAAAGCAACTATAAATCTCATGCATTATTAGTGGAAATACAAAATGGTATAGCCATTTTGGAAGATGGTACTTTCTTATCAAATTAAATATGCCATTATCACCTATCGATTCCAGTCCTAAATATTTACCCAAGAGAAATTAAACCATATGCATATGTATACACATCAGATATGAATGTTCATAGCAGCATTCTACAAATGGAAACGAACAAGGGGTGGTGGAAAGGGAGGTGGTCGGGGGGTGGAGGTGACTGGATGACCGGGCACTGAGGGAGGCACTTGATGGGATGAGCACTGGGTGTTATGCTGTATGTTGGCAAATTGCACTCCAATTAAAAAAAAAAAAAAAAAGGAAATACTCCAAATGTCCATCAATTGGTACATGGAATTCTATTCAGCAAAAGAAAAAAAACTAATATACACACAAAATGGATAAATCTCAAAAACATTATGCAAAGAGAAATAAGCAAGGCACAAAAGATTATAGTACATGATTCTATTTTTATGTAATTCTAGAAAAGGCAAAAATGTTAATGATAGGAAGTAAATCAGTGATAGCCTGAGTCCAGCAATGGAGGAGTCAGGGACTGACTCCAAAGAAGCACAAAGAAAGTTTGGCGAATGGCAATAGAAATGTTCCAGATCTTGATTGTGGTGACGATTACATGAATATACAGTTGCCAGGACTCCCCAAACCATACACTTAAAATGAATGAATTTTATTGTATATAAATTAAACGTCAATAAACCTACTTTTTATATATATAATACACATATATACACATTATATATATGTGTGTGTGTATATATATATATGTATGAACATAAAGACAAACCTGGTTTACTAATAATAGTGGTTATCATTCATTAAATGTATGTTCTGTGATAGATACATTATATGTGTTATCTGTAACCTTACAACCTTCCAAGGTAGATATTAAACCTACTGTCCTTGTTCAGGCTGCCCTATCAAAACACCATTGATTGGATGGCTTAAACAACAAACATTTATTTCTCATAGTTCTGGAGGCTGAGAGGTCCAAAATCAAGGCACAGCAGATGTGGTACCCGTTGAGGATCAGCTTCCCGGTCCACAGATAGCAGCCTTCCTACCATGTCCTCAGATTGGGGAGGGGAGGGGGGATGGGAGTTCTCTGTAGTCTCTTTTATAAAAGCAGAAATACCATTCATGAAGGACTATGTTTTAAGTGCCCCATCTCCAAATATTATCCCATTGAGGAGTAGAGTTGCAACATACAAATTTGATGGGGGGTGGGAGGGGGGTGGTAGAGTAAAACATTCAATCCATAGCATCTACTTTCCAGTAGATGGAAAAATAAACTGAGCAGGGGACAAGTTCAGTGACTTCTACATGGTCACATAGTGGCTGAGCCGGTATTCACATGCAGATTGTTCTATCTGATTCTAAAGCCCCTGTTCCACTAGTCAGACCACTATCTGCCCTTATTTAGGGAAGCCGGAGGTGGCAACGGGGCAGTCACTGGGTAGCTGCAGGCCAGTGGCCCAAAGACATACTTTGCAGTCAGAACATGAAGAGTCTTTATCTGCCAGCCCAGCTCACTGAAACCCAGTCATAGTGACTGAGACTCCAGAGAATATTGCTTTTCCTTTGGGCAGTGCATAGGGAACATAAGTGCTTAATCCTTCCTTACTTTACTGTCCACATTCTGCAGCCGATGTATCATCTGTTGTGGAGAAGTTGACAAGAGGAGAATTATAATGCCAGCATCCTGAAACATCCCTGAATTCTTGAAGGGAGAGAGTAGACTACAGCTTTGACACAGGAGCCAGGACTAGAGCTTTGGCGTCGGACACAGAAAGAACATCTTCCCTGCAAGCCGGGGCTCTATGGCTCTCACTGTGATCCCTGACCTAGTATATAATCTTTTGTGTGTGCTGGCAAGAGGGATTCACATTCTGGAACTGAAGTTAGGGAATAGAAAATGCCCATAATCATAGCGACCAGTTACAGAGTGTTTGCTGTGTGGGTCACACTTCACGTCCATTACCTCATTTGTTCATCACAAACAGTCTTCGAAATTTTATGGATGAACAGAGGCTCAAAAGAATACATTTCCTCAGGTTCCCAGGCTCTTCCACATGGCCAAATGCTTTATGGGAAATTGGCTCCAGGCATAGCCCTACAGAGTGTCACCGTGATTAGTGTAAGGCAATGCTGGCAGCTCCTTTCCTCTCCCAATATATGGCTTGGGCAGGGGCAGTTCTATCAATGGGACATGAGAGGAAGCCAGCTGAAGGTCTTCTAGAAAAAGGTCTTCTTGCTGACACAATCAGAATTTTTCTTTATATATATATATATATCTTTTTTAAAATTTAAACTTTAGTTAGTAAACATACAATATTAGTAAATATTAGTTATTAGTATTAATTAGTAAATATTAGTAAACATACAATATTGATTTCTGGAATAGAATTCAATGATTCACCACTTACATACAACATCCAGTGTTCATCACAGTAAGTGCCCTCCTTAAAACCCATCATCCCTCTAGCCTATCCCCCACCCACCTCCCTCTATGAATCCTCAGGTTTTCTATTTTTAATAGTCTCTTAGGGTTTTTTTTCCCTTTTGCCCCTTCCCATATGTTCATCTGTTTTCTTTCTTAAATTCCATATATGAGTGAGATATATTTGTCTTTCTCTGACTTATTTCATTTAGCATTATACCCTCTAGCTCTATCCATGTCACTGCAAATGGCAAGATTTTTTTTTTTTTTTTTTTGAGAAAGAGAGAGAGTGCATGCTTGTGTGACCAGGGAGGAGGAGGGGCAAAGGGAGAAAGAGAAAGAGAATCTTAAGCAGGCTCCATGCCCAGTGTGGAGCCCACAACCCTGAGATCATGGTCTGAGCCAAAATCAAGAATTGTATACTTAATTGACTGAACCACCCAGGTACCCTAAGATTTCTCTCCTTTTTGATGGCTAAGTAATATTCCATTGTATATAAATGCCACATATTCTTTATCCATTCATCAGCCAATGGATATTTGGACTTTCTCCATAGTTTGGCTATTGTTGATAATGCTGCTATAAACATCAGGGTGCATGTAGTCCTTTGAATCTGTATTTTTGTATCCTTTGGTAAATACCTAGTAGTGCAGTTGCTGGATTATAGGGTAGGTCTACTTTTTTTTTTTTTTTTTTTTTTTTAGAGAGAGAGAGAGAGTGTGTGTGTGAGCAGGAGTGGTGGGATATAGGAGAGGGGCAGAAGGAGAGGGAGAGAGAAAATCTTAAGCAGGATCCATGCCCAGGGCTGAATCTGACATGGGGCTCCATTTCATAACTTTTTTTTTTTTAAGAGAGGGTAGTTCTATTTTTACCTTTTTGAGAAACCTCCATACTGTTTTCTAGAGTGGCTGCACCAGTCCATTTTGCATTCCTACCAACATTTTGCATTCCTCTCCACATCCCCACCAACACCTGTTGTTTTCTGTGTTACTAATTTTAGCCATTCTGACAGATGTGAGGTGGTATCTCATCGTGGTTTTGATTTGCATTTCCCTGATGATGCATGATATTGACCATCCTTTCATGTGTCTGTTAGACATCTGGATGTCCTCAGAAAAGTGATGCAATCAGAACTTGAAAAATTTTTTTCTTCCACCAGACATTGTCGTGTCTCTATTCCACATCTGGATCCATGACAGCCATCTTGGCAAACTGAGGATGGCAGAGCAGTACAGAAGGATGGAATGAGAATAGTGGGATCCTGAAGATGCTTTTGAGTATCTGAATAATAAGCCTAAAACTAGTCATATAATTTAAAAGCAGTGAATCTACATTTTTCTGTTACTTGCAGCCAAAAGCACTGTATCTGTTTCTGTCCTTTATTTCTGTATTTTGAGAAGCACCTAATAAAAATATGCTTCAGACAGTCTGGCCTGGCTTTGTTTTGTTGAACCCACTTGGGCTGCACAGGATTCTGGACTAATGGTTTGTAGTATAACTGACCCAGTTGGTACTTTTCCTGGTCTCTCTAACATTCTGGAGTTTTGCCAAACTGCTTAGGGAAAGGAATCCAACACTGTGAGCCAAGGCAGCTTTTTGCTAGTAATTTTCTTCCTTCTCTGCACTTCAAGTTTTGGGGTCCTCTTTCCACATGCCCATCTCCACACACCCTAGTCCACTGTCCTATTGCTCTCAACAATTATCAACTAATCACTGTTTGAGTGAGTGAACTGATGAGTAATATCAGATGTTAGATATCCCAGAGATTTTTTTAAATTTTATTTTAAAAGTAATATCCAGGGTCTCCTGGCTGGCTCAGTAGGAAGAGCACACTATTCTTTATCTTGGGGTTGTTAGTTCAAGCCCCACATTGGGTGTAGAGATTACTTAAAAATAAAATCTTTTAAAAAAGTAATATTCAACATTGGGGGTTGGGGGGAGATGTCTGAATCCAAAAGAATCAAGCCATTCTAACTGGGGGAGTGCCCTCAGGCTCTCTAAGGCACAACCAAGGAAAACTTCCACACAGGTCCAACTCCCTATGCCTCCCCCTCATCTTCCACTTCTAAAGGCCTCTGGATAACCCCATTCTGTTACTCCACTTTATTTTGCTTTCTTCTTACTCAGCTACTTTCTTGGTGCTGACAGCCCTGCCCCCTGAGAGTAGCATCTTTTTCAGTTTTGCATCACACTAAACCTTGACTTCCACTTTCATCCAGACTCCCACCTTACTTTACTTCTGCCAGCACCCACTATCTCCTGCCTTTCACAGTCCTGATAAAAAATAATACACCTTTGAAGGTAGCCTCTAGGGTAACGTCCTAATAATATTGGCCCAAATCTCCTAAGACCTCCTTGTCTAATTCAAGCAAAACTGGTACTGTAGCTGCAAGCTACCTCTAGACAACCAGGCTCTATTAGCCTCAAAGAAAAGGATCTCGGCTGGTGCAATTTGCCTCATTTGGATTTTGTTCCCATGGCACAGCCCCAAAGGCACCAGGCATTCTAGTTTAGCTAAATGTAGCTAATGGAATTTTTCAGTGCTGTTTGCCTACTGTTGAAGAGACCAATTTAGGTGCACACAGAACCCTAGAAGTGGGGATGCCTAGGTGGCTCATTGGTTGAGTGTCTGTCTTTGGCTTGGGGTGTGATCCTGGGGTCTTGGGATCAAGTCTCACATCGGGCTCTGCACAAGGAGCCTGCTTCTCCCTCTGCCTGTGTCTCTGCCTCATTCTGTGTGTCTCTCATGAATAAATAAATAAAATCTTAAAAAAAAACAAAACCCACCACCTAGAAGTGACCCTGCCCCTAGTCACTCTCTACCATGCCTCTGCTTAATTTCCTTTAACTGTAGGTCACTGTGGCAGAGACTTCTCTCATACTTCCTAAGCAATAGAAATCTGATCTGATTTGACAAGTCAAGATTCCCAGCTAAAAGACTACATTGCTGGGGTGCCCTAGCTAATACGTTCATGTCACCCTGTTTTGCCCTATTATAGTCTGGGTTCCCAAGAAAGCAGAGCCTGAGATAAAGTGGATGTGTCGCTAATTTTTTAGGAAATGCACTCCTAGGGAAGGAGCGGTAAGGGACATGATGTAGGGAAGGAGAGAGAGCCGATATGAAGATGTGTTATGAAGCTGGGCATTGCTGGGCATCAAACACAACTGATCGCTCAATTTCATGAGGCCTATTCCTTTGCCCCAGGTCAGATGGAACCCCACTCCTAGGTGGGGATGGGGAAGCCTTGCAAGGAAAGCTACAGAGCGTAGCCAGGCGGCAAGGTCACACTGTGACGAGTCTATGCAGAGTTGATCCAGTAGCTGAGGACCATGGAGACAGGTGAGACCAGGAGTCTCCTGGAATGTGGTCAGTTCTGGGTGTTAACTTCTGGAAAGGTTTCTTGAAAGATACCCAGACCCTCTTCTTCCCGCCTCTTCCCTGGAATGGAGACACAATGGCTATTGAAGCTCCTTCCACCTTACACCATGAGGCAAGGTTGAGGATGAAAGCCACATGCCAAATGTGAAAGAGCACAAAGTCACAAGGATCCTGGGTTCTTGATGATTCACAGAGCTGCTGTGCATGTGTTAATGTTCATCATCCTCCTACGACAGAGGGAAATAACCCAATCTGCTTAAGTTGCTACTGTCAGGTCTCTGTGAAGGCCAGCAAAATGCAATTCCGAAATGATACAATCACTGTCTGAAAGCATCCTTTTTTTTTTCCTGTGGACAAATAAAATGATACAAGTCCTCTAATAAAGGCAAATATGAAATCATAAACATGAGCTTCTATTTAAGAGGAGAGCTTTAATTAAAGGGAGCCTATGGAGCAAATCACTAGAGCTTAAAGGGCTTTTGTTTATTCTGGACGCTGCGCTATAAAATGCCTTGCTCTGTGCTGATAAGGAAGCTGAATTTATGGCCTAGTGAACTAAACAATTAAAAAAAAACTGTTTGCTAACTAATCAGATTGAGGCAAAGGTCTGAAGGAATATAAATTGGTCTCATCCCTGTTTTCCTTCACAAGTCACAGATTTCTTCTGTGCTAGCTAATGCAAAGAGATAACGGCCCTCTTATAAAATTATTCTACTATAAAGCCTATCTTTACCCAATTAAAATGTATACTTTCTGTGTTTATGAAGGATTAGGTTTGTGAAATATGTTTAATAGTGGAAGTCATGAAGCATGGCTAACGTAGGTTTGGGGATAATGTATGAACTTAACGTAATGTTGATTATTTCCAATAGAACTAGCTTAAAATGAACTCACCAATTTTCTTTTCCATTTCTTGCTTTAAATTGAGTCACTTGTTTTCCACTCAAGACACAAATTCTAGTTGAACTCGGTGTTTGGAGGTGACTATTACTATGTGCTGAATGCCTGCTGCAGTTACTTTAACAAGCTTGAATCAAATAGAATAGCTCTTGACAGGTATGAAACCTAAGCTGATGTGATATTTGATCCTTCCATGCTGCTTGAGCTTCCCCCTACAAGAGCCCTCAGCCCTCGCCACTCTCCATGCCTTTAGCAGCTGTCTCCAGCTGCCACCAGGGGTTTTTCTCTCCACTGCTCCACAGCTCTCATTGCTCAGGGCAATCTCCACCAAGCAATTAACATTTCCATGAAGAATGACACCTACTTGCCATCCCTGACATACGTGTGTGTGTGTGTGTGTGTGTGTGTGTGTTTCCAAGTCATTAAACTATAAATTTAAAGAGGATAAGAATACATCTGTCTCACATCAATAAGAATTGTTTCCTGACCTATGAAAAGAGAGCCCTGCTAACTCCATAGTCCTCAGGAACAGGTTTATGGAAATATATTCAGTATATATTCAGAGTTTTCAATCTCCAGTGGCTACTACTGAGCTCTGCAACCCAGTTCATAGACGGTTCTCATTTTAGTGAGAGTTTCCTTCTCTCCTGGGAAAGGCCAGTCTTACCCTTGTGTTGGGCCAATTCCCAGCCCATTCCTGTCCACTGACTCTCAGTCAGAGTCCAAAACTGCCACAATTTACACAATTCCTAACATATTTGTTAACAAGATCATTCAAAGTATAACGTGCTTATGCATATAATAGCCATGTCCAAACATCTTACTTGTCATGTAAAATATTAACCTGAGAAGCTCAGAATCGAAGTTTATCAATAAGGAAACCATTATAATTTTGGATGCAATATCCAAGAAGCTGAGAGGCCCATAATTTTGTCAAAGCAAAGAATTGTCGTTTAAAATATGGGGACAGATTTCATTTGGGGACTGGCTTTCTGGGATCATGCCCCATAGAGTGTAAAATGTCAATAAATGACCAATGTTGTGAGGCCATCCATCATAGAAGTCCCTAAACATCCTGAAGATATAAAATGTTTCTATTGGGCTTCATTGAGCTTCACTCCCTTGTTGTTGCATTTTTAAGTATTCAACATTTGTCAGGGGAGGGGTGGTCTAACTCATGTGTCCTGGGATCTCTTATAAAGATGGACTCTACTAACCTACAGGCATCTAGCCCTGGATTGGATATAGGGTGTTGGGGAGTCTCTTGGAGTTAATTAGCGTATGACTGTCCCCAGCCCCCAACCTACTTCGTGGCAGTAGATATATCTTTTTTCAAGATATTTTTCACATTTTAAAATGAAATATAGGGACACCTGGGTGGTTCAGTGATTGAGCATCTGCCTTTGGCTCAGGTTGTGATCCCGGGGTCCTGGGATTGAGTTCTGCACCAGGCTTCCTGTAGGGAGCCTGCTTCTCCCTCTGCCTGTGTCTCTGCCTCTGTGTGTGTGTCCCTCATGACTAAATAAATAAAGTCTTTTAAAAATAATAATAAGATGAAATATAAATTGAATACAAATCTCAGGTGACCTATTCCAGTTTTAAGTTCTTGTGTGCTGCTCTAACCTGGAAAGAACTGCTTGTCTTTGAAAGCTTGCACTGAGGGGATGATTACCATGTTGGCCAGGATAAACGTGGATAGGGAAGGGTTTTCCCAAGATATGTTATTCTGTTGAGATTATGAGAGTGCACACACATACACACATACACACACATTACATATATGTTTATATATACCAGCACACCCATACACATATTATAAACAGTTATAACACTATGTATGCGTATTTTACATAAGGGACTCTGTGTGAATATTTGAGATTTTTAGAAATGTCTGAATACAGCCTTTTGGCGTTATTTTTAACATTGGAAAGAGGCATTTGACCCGACTTGAGGGTCCGGTTGGCCCTTCAAGGGGAGAAGGAAAACCTCTCCCTGAATAAGAACCACTCCCAAATCTGCAGATGCTGACCATCTAGTCTTCCTGTGGTGGGACCATCCCTCTCTCTCTCCCAGCAAAGCCCACAGGATGAGCCATTGATTCTTCCTTCCCAGCTGCCTGCGGAGACTCCACCCTGCATGGCCCTCAGGACACTTGGAAGTGCAAAGGGGACCTCACAACACCTAACAGGGGGATGGGAAAGAGTCCACTATCCACATCCTTAAAGCTGACAGGGACAAGAGTGTTCCCCTACCACCCTGCCATTCCCCACCCCCACAACTAGAAAGACAAAAAGCTTCAGTAAAACCCATAATACTAGGTAGTGTGCACTAGGTTCTTATGAAAGCCCAGGATATGAGTTGGGGTATCCAGGTCCTCGCTTTGAGGCCTGAAGCCAACCATGTTCTGAAAAAGAATTCTTACTCCCATTAGTCCTTATATTAACCTTAGACCCGACTGCTGGGAAGCTATGTGTTTCTATGCCAAGCTAATTGGCATTTGGCATGTTCTCACTCTTCTAGCCATGGGATGACTCAGCTAATTATTTCTGATCTGGAAGGTACCCGTTGTCGGGGAGGCCAGGGATCCACAGCCCATACCACTTACCCTGGCTTGACTGGACAAGAGTGAAGGACCTCCTATCCCCTCTGGTGTTGCTGAGATGCTGAGAAATGACGCAGGAGTCACCCCTTCCTTCCCCCAGCAGGAGACAGAGAGAGGTAAACATCACAGTGACCTTTGACTCACTGGGTACCCCTCAGAAGGAAACAGTGCTGCAACATTTATAAATTCTCTTCCTTTCGCAGGAACTGCCTTCGAGTACTCATAATTTATGCATTGTTGTCTTTGCAGACACTTACTTAAATACACTGAGACTGGGAATTAGAGCAGGAGAGGCCACCTCACCTCACCCCACTCCCTTGTCGGCTGAAACCCTGGCTTCCTGCCTTATTTGTTCTTCTCCATAAGAAATTACTCAAGAGGAAGAGTGAATATCAAAACTCCCCCCTTGGGGTGGTTTTAGTACTTTTCAAACTTGACAAATAAAATCGTTAGCAATCCAGGGGAGAGCTTAGCAGTTTTCATGCAACACACTTCACTGATTCATAACAACATTTAGGCTTTACACAGTCCCTGGGACTCTGGAACTGTTTTTAAGCTCTGGGTTGTTGTCATCCCTCAAGGGTCACCTTGCTTTATAAACCAGCAAGTGCCACTGTAGACAGGAAGTGAGTAACAGAAAGAGCTAGTGAGTCAGGAACAGAATTGGGAATGGGGATTTAAAACTCTCGGGCCAGCCCCAGCACAGATTGAGAAGGAAGCGAGTCAGAGTGGTAACTGGGCAGGGGTCTATGTGCATGTGGTTCTTCAGTATTCCTATCATCACTGAGTCCCCAGCAAAACTGTGGTTTTGCCTCTCATATTTCCCCCTGGGAATCAATAAACGCATCCTTTCATTCAACCAACACAAGCTGGGTGCCTCCTCTGCTCCCATTGCTGTGTTAGGGTTGAGGATGTAAGTCTAATGGAAGAGAAAGATAGTCTAATGGAAGAGACAGACGGGAGACACGTGAGGACAAGGCCACAGTGATTCTCAGGTAAGCTCTGTACCTGTAGTCTGTTCACAGCTATGAAAACACAGACTGGAGGAGACTCAGTTCTTCCTTGGGGATAGGAGGGAAAGGCCAGTGAAGATCCTCCAAAGAAGTGACAACTGAACTAATTATGAAAGGTAAGTTAATTGGGTAGAAAAGTGAGGGAAAGGCATGCCTTTGCACACTAAGCAAAGGCAATGTGAGCATTTGAGGCAGGCATGTTGTGCAGGGAGAGCCACTCAGAGGCCAGGAGGGGCTCTGGGGACACAAGACAGTCTCCTAGCATGTGAGTGACAGACAAAGGAGTGAGAATGAAAGAGAAAGAGGGAGGATAATCATAATGCAGAGGGCTGGGAAAAGATCTAGAAGTGAGAAAAAGACATCAAATATAGACTACTCTCTCAAGAAGTTTGGGAAATGGGGTTGGAGATCTTACTAACACACACGTAGCTCAATCCTGATAACTTAACAAAGTAAAAACATCCTTTATCATCTCTTACTATTGAAATAGAATTTAATTTTAGAAGTGCAATTCGTGGAGTAAATTACCAATTTCCATTTTGCAAGAAAATCCATTTCAGAGGATGACCTTGACTCTTACTTTAGGAGGTAAGCCAAGTATGTCCCACAGCTCATTGTTGTCAAAGGAATCTGGGCAAATGATGCATCTGGAAGAGAGAAGAACTGGGCCAGCGTGCCATATTCTCATCAGAATATACTTCACAGACTGGTGTCTTGAGGAGAAAAAAAAATGGTGAACGATGATGTCAGCAGCTAAATTTTGCCATAATTTACAGGAGCTCTCCACAGGCCATTGGACTAATTCAGCTGCTGGAACATACTGGAAATTTCTCCCTGAGGGAGAGACAGAGTAGCTAGCTCAAAACCAGTATGATGTCATAACAATTGCCACCCATCACCCCAGGTGCATAGGGCCTCTAATATACCCAGAGCAAGGGCAAATGAGTAGAAAGTCTTCCATTCTTGCCTGAGGCTTTTCTTCTGTATTCTCTGGCTCATCTTTGGTCCAGAGCTTCCAGCCCCCACCCTCAATTTTTTTCGTATATTTATGAATATACACACATCCTATTTATTTATTTTCCTTTCTCAATTACTTGAAATGGCAACTGCAAAGAGCAAAAATAATCCTACCACTTAAAACACAACTATACAGAACAAAAAGTGAAAACTCCCCTTACAACCCCACCAAGATAATTTATTAAATGATTTATTATTTACTTATCATTTATCTATCCTTTTATTTTTTAATTATTCATGAGAGACACAGAGAGAGAGAGAGGCAGAGACATAGGCAGAGGGAGAAGCAGGCTCCATGCAAGAAGGCTGATGTGGGACTCAATCCCAGGGCTCCAGGATCATGCCCTGAGCCAAAGGCAGACACTGTACCACTGAGCCATCCAGGCATCCCTTATTTATCTTAATTTTTCCTTCACAGATATATATCTTTTCTAACAGACAAAAAAAAGAATCATAGTATAAATTGGACTCCAGTTTACTTTCTTATTTAATATATCTGGACAATATTTTAGAAAATGTTGTATATCTTCCTCTTATTCTGGATGACTGCGTAGTATTCCATAGAACAGCTATATTAAGGTGTTCAACCATTAAGTTAACCATGCCTATTTATTCAGTTTGTTTCAATGTTTTGTGGTTACCTACAATGCAGCAAAAGAGTCTCTATCACACCAATAATAATAAAGTGAAAGGGGGGAGAGCATCTGCATTCAGATTCCATCCTGATTACTTTGACCATCATCAGCATTAGGTGTAGGCAGACATCTGTCTTCTTAAGACAATTTCTTCTCTTGGCTTCTGTGATGACACGCTCCTCCTTATTTTCCTCCTACCCAGCCACTACTTCTCAGTTTCTTTTTCATCAATTATTCATTCACAAATATTTGTCACGTGCCTCCCACCAAGCTAGGCACTCTTCAGGGCACTAAGCATATAGTGGTGAATAAACATAGGGTCCCCACTTTCTCAGAGTTTACTATCATAGGGAAGAGATGGCCGTTGAACATGTCCATACAATGTAGAACAATAGAAAGTAATAAGGGCTATGAAGAGAACTGAAGCAGATCTTAGGAAAGAGAATTGGGGGTGCTCTTTGGATAGAATGATCAAGAAAGGTCCTTGCAAGGAGGTGGCATTTGAGTAGAGTAGGAATCTGAACAAAGCAGTAGATGGAGTTCTGGGATTCTCTAGGAAAGAGTATTTGCAGATAAATTGAATAGCAAGTACAGTAGCCCAGAGAGGAGCATACCCACACATTCAGAGCAAGAAGGCTGATGTGGCAGGAGTTTAGTGAGGAAGGTGGGGTGACTAGAGTGGTCTGTCAGATGGGACTCCTCTAGATTGTAGGAGTGAGCCATGTTGATAGCTTGTTCTAAGGCAGTGGAGGCTGGGCAGTGGTAAGGAGTGGTAGAAATCCATAGGTCCTGCTGATGGTTGGGATGTGGAGTGTGAGAGAAAGGAAAGAGTCACTTGGGTCCTTTGCCAGCCCTCCCCCTTCCACTCTCAGGATGTGGAAGGGGCCATGGACCTCTCCTCTTCTCTACCTATATATTTTCTAGAGGTAATCTCATCTTATCTTGGGCTTTACCTACCACCTATAGGCTGACGATGCCAAGATGATATTCACATGCCTTCTTGATAGTTCCATTGGGATACCCAATAATCTACTTCAGATATAGTATACTCAAACAGAACTCTTGATAACACCAGCCCTTATCCCTAAAAGCTCCTCTCCCAGCCTTCTCCATCTTAGTTTGAGAGACTCCAAATGTATAGTAAGAGCACAGGACTCTGGAGCCAGCCTATCTGGGTGGGTCCTGGCTTGGCCACCTGCTGGTTATCTGATCTTAGACAAGTTGCTTAGTGTCTCTGTGATTTAACTATAGAATGGAGAGGCAATAGTGGAACCTACATCTGGGGGTTGTTATGGATTCAATTACTTATTACCTACAAAGTACTTAGCACAGTGTCTGGCACAGGGTAAAGCCTGGTATAATTGTTTTATATTTATGCCACTGCTCCCAGTTGCCCACCCTCTGAAATCATACTGACACATCACTTACTCGAAAAAGAACAGGAACTGGTCTAGGGTCTAGGAGACAGTAGTATCCCAAGACAGTTGCATCAGACATTTAATTATTATTTGGTTAGGTGAGACAGGGCAATGGAAAAAGCATGTTATTCAGAATCAGATAAGAATTGATTCCAAATCTTACTTCTACCACTTCCAAGCTGGGGATACTTGAAAAGTTACTTAACATTTCTAAGTCTCTATATCCTCATATTTAAATAGGAATAATATTACATGTCCCTCAGGGTACTTGTAAACTTTAAATAGAATAATGCATATAAAGTGTCGGCTCAGTGCCAGATAATAGCTATTATTATTAAGGGATTTGGCTTCCTCAGCCCCGAAGTCATCATGTGGCATCAAAGGAATGAAGCAGTTGATAATAAATTCCCCTCTAGCAGATCCATAGGTCATTTGGGAAAACAAAAATGTAAAAGGCTTTTGTGAGACTTCATGCTGCTGGGGAGAGGGTGCAGCCCCAGATCGTGGATCACTGAGCGGAGAGGAGTATCCTCTGATTACAGGCACCATCTCTCAAGGGTCACCTTTGCAATCAACCCAGACCCCAGGGGTAAAGCATGTTGTGAGCCCATTTCCAACTCTGTCTCCAGTTCTCAAGAGCAGAATAAATCCATTAATGTTTAATATTTAAACAAAAACTTTCCATTATTAATCACTTTAAGCCCCAGTGATGATTATTAAAACATAATGGGGGATAAGGTCTTATATTTAAAGCTTGATTTTTAATTGACTGAGATAGAAATCAGAACTAAAACCAACATTGAACCGCCTTGTTTTCTAGAGCTTGTTCTTCCTGCAGGCCAGAGCCCTGGGGAGATGGCCTAGCTCCTCTGAAAAGCTAGGGCTGCCATCCTTCTCAGTAAATTTCCAGTGGCATGCCCTGGATAAGAGAGTACCCTCAGGGAGACCCAGGCTCTGGGTCACAAGGCCATAGCTAGGATAAGAGATCAGTGATGCTACCCACTCCTGGCCCTAATGCCTAACCCCTCAGCCACAAGGCATCTGGCCCAGCCTGAGGAACCCCAGGTACTGGGCATGTAGAAATAAGCTCATATTTTCACTGCTGGCCACTTGTGGGGAATTTCACCACGTGGATTGATTCTCCCTTATTTACTATGACAACTGGGTCCACAGGCATATCCTGCGGCCAAGGAGGAAGGACCCAGAAGGTGAAGGAGAGAAGGCAAGGGGCCTGCACTCTGCTGCTCCTTGTAGGTTGTAGGAGCTTCCAGACAATTGTGCATTAGGAGCTAAGTGGATTAGTCTACTTGGTAAAATGGGCTAGATAGCTATAAGGGGGAATATCCCTTTAATAATGGCAATCAAAAAAGTATAAAATTCCTAGGAATAAATTTAACAAGAGATGTTCAGGGCCTTTGTGGAGAAAACAATAAAATTCTACTGAAGAACACGTGATATTTGAATAAATGGAACAATAAATTTGATTTTTGAACACATCCTCTATATTGTAAGAAAGTAATTCTCCTGAAATCAAACTGCAAATTCAATGTAAATTCCAAGCAAAAAAAAAAAAAAAAAAAAAAAAAAATTTACAGGGTTTTTTTCCTTTAATACAGAAAAAAATGATATCAAAGTTCTTCTGAAAGAATAAGCATGAATAAATAGCCAAGCAGAATAATGAGTGAATATTTGTCCTACTAGACATTAAAAAATATGATACAAGTATGGAAACTAAGGTATTATACAATTAATACAAAGCTCAGTAGTACAAAATGCAGAAACAGACTCATAAATTAATGAGAATTTGATACAGGGTAAAAGTGAGTGGGGAAAACTGACCTAGTCATTTAGAAAAATAGGCATTGCTACCACCAAAATAATTTCCAGCTGGAGCAAATATCTAAATGTAAAAAGTATATATTTTAGTCAAAATACTGAGACAAAACATAGGTAATCAATTGGTAATCTTAGTATGCAACTTTCTAGGTGGTCACCTAACACTATATATTGGCATAATAAGGTTTTTTTTTTTTTTTTTATGATAGCCACATACAGAGAGAGAGAGAGACAGAGACACAGGCAGAGGGAGAAGCAGGCTCCATGCACCGGGAGCCCGACGTGGGATTCGATCCCGGGTCTCCAGGATCGCACCCTGGGCCAAAGGCAGGCGCCAAACCGCTGCGCCATCCAGGGATCCCGGCATAATAGGTTTTGATCTAGTATTTCCAATCGTGAGAATTTTTGCCAAGGATCTAATGGGTCAAATTCACAGAGAAGTATGTATAAGGTTCTTCATTTACACACTGTTGATAACTGTGAAAATTTGGAAACAACTTAAATATTGGTTACCTAAATTATGATATATCCTACACAGCCAGTTAAAATAATGACACACAACCATGCTGTTACTGTATTTGCTGACTGTCCCAGGGATTTGTGCTTGCTGACGGCCCCAGCAGTGGTTAAGTGTGTGCCTGTTGCTCCATCCTCACCAACACCAGGGGGTGTCATCTACATGCTTACTCTTTAGAGCTGTTTTTTATCTGCTGAATAGGCACATGCCACTGGCCTCAGCTATGCATGGTTTGCCCTTCAGAGTCCTCTAAATATCCCGCAGAAACAACTGATAGTCTAAAGGAGGGAACCTGAGCATCTGATCTGCAGAGCAGAGATACTTCAGGAGGTCCCCGCATCCCCCAGAATTGCAGCCTTAGTGTTGGTATTGCTGTGAATCATTGACCAATGACAGGATATTGCATCCATTGCAGAAGTTGGTGGTATTTCCATCTTCACCTCCAGAGTGAGCTGTGGAAATTGGTTGAATGCAGGCTGGGGAAACTGAAGCGGCTACATAAATGCTGCAATCGTTAAGCTTTGGAGACTGTAACATTCTGCTTGTGGCCTTGGGGCTGGAAGGCCTGCTGGTGCACCTGGTAAGGACTTCACTGTCATCCAACTACAGTAACTCAAGATTAAGGACGTGTTTGGTTTTGATCTTGTTCATATTGAGATTCAGCTGAGGCCGATTACCCCTAAAATTCCCCAGAGAGAACTGGGAAGTAAGAAGGATCTTCAACACCCTCACGGAGTGCTAGAGACAAGACCCTACAAGGGGAACCGCCACGGGGCAACTCAAGATTCATATGCACTGTTGCCATTGGTTGATAGGTGAAGAGGACAGCTGTTTGTGTACTCTGAACAGATTGTCTGGGGAGGAGACTTAGGTAGCTTCACTTCTCAAAAAGATGACTCGGCTTGGAATACAATTAAGAGTGATCATCTCTGAGAGATTTTTCTTGCTTTTTTTATTTTCTTCTTTAACCTGAGTTGCCCTGGCTCACAAAATAAAGATGGCGCTTCCATAATAAGCGTGGTTTAAGTTACTATTCCAAATCTTTGAAGATTAGTTTTCAAACTGTTCAAAATTGTAAATCTACCAGGGACGTTTCTATAGAATCCTGAGGTTATGGCAGTGTGTAAGGAAGTGGTTATTGGTTACAATGGAAGGAGAGAATGTAAACTACCTATGTTTTAGTCAGGCCATACTAGTCCTGCAAAAATAAAACTCAGGAGTAAATTACTGGTGAATAAAAACACAATTATGATCTCTGTGGCACCTTCCCCCATGCTTTATTTTACATTTTTTTCCCATGTGCACTCAGATAAAACAGTCATGGCATGATGGAAAGACAAACTAAAGCCATCTCTTCAGTTAGGTCCAACAACCTCTTCAGTATTCCAGAAATTCTAACAGAAACCCAATAGTAACTACTAAGACAGGAACTCTGGGAAAGAGTATTGGCTTTAGATTCAGGATCTAGATAAAGAGAAAGTTAAAGATTGATGAGAAAGGTACAAAATCGAGCTATGAGTATCATTTCTAAAACTCAACTTTAAAAGAATCAGTTATTCTTTAAGATTCAATTCCTTTAATACAGACTATCATTTTTTTTATTACTTAAAGAAAATTTGAGATTATGACTCTAAGAGACTTGAACAAAAGGACCCACTTGGCTCTCAATTAAAGCCATATGTCCATCACTTAGTGACAGACTGCCTGAATTGCAGGGCTAAGGAATGGAAAACCCTCTTTAAATCTTCAACCATAAAATTAAAGTTGTCTCACAGCAGAAAGCATCTCATATGTATGCTCAAATGTGCATGTATAATCTGGAATGTGTATATAATTTCCTGATAAAATCTTGTTTCCCCTCATCTCTTTGGCAATGAAATATTTTCTGCTTTTCCATTTTTTATAGTATTCTCTAAATGCCAAACTTTAATAAAATTGTAGGCATCCATTATTTTTCTTTCACTAATACATCCCCTTAAGTCTGTATCCCCAGAAACAAATAACTAGAGACAATTATTTTCTGACACATAGAATTCCATAATTGAATACAAGAACAAAGATTCTGAAGGAAGCCTTCATCTTCAGTTCTTAAATTATCTTCCTCCTACCTCTCAGCCCTGCCCCCATCCCCATTCTTCTGACCCCACTTCTTCTGTGATAGATTGTCAGAATAATGGCTCCCAATGAATCACATCTGCTGGGATCTATGCCCCTTTGGTCATCCCATTAAAAGGTGGACTCTTATTTCTCCACCCCTCCAATTTGAATGTCCTTGGGACCTACTTAGACCAGTAGAATGTGGCAGAAGTAGCATTGTACAAGTTCTAGACCTTAAGCTTTAAGACCCTGAGACCACCCTACTGTGAAAAAGCTCATTCTAGTGTATTGGAGGATAAGAGGTCATGTGAAAGAGAATAGACGTGCCTCAGCCAACAGCCAGCATTGACCGCTGACAATGAGTGAGGCCGTCTTATACACTCTACCCCCAAATTCTTGCAACTCTCATTGTAAGACAGGCAACAGAGCTGTGCAGATTTCCAACCCTAACAATCACAGGAGAAAATAAATCATTGCTGCTTTAATAAAGTCACTGAGTTTTGGGGTCATTCATTATACAGCAATTGATAGCTGATAATTTCAAGAAACCATGTCTTATGGGAATATTTCCACAGAAGGAAGAGAAATATTTTCCTTCCTTCCTTTGATAGACTCCCACTATTGGCTTACACTGTCCTACTCTGTACATTCTGGAAACAAGCCATTAAACATTCACTTTTAATTGGGGCCTTTGCTCTGGCTTACCTCTTAAATTATCAAAGGATTCTCCTTATGTTCATTCTTCTGCCCATTAACAAATGTGGGAGGGAGGGAGGAAGATGGCTTAACTTGAGCTCTTGGAGGCCAAGGGAGTATATTCAGACACCATTTTGCATATGCCCAAGGTGAAGTCCTAGGTGGTGGGCACTGAATAAACATTTACTTAAAGATGCCAATAAGCAAGAAAGACATTGAGTCCCATATAATTTAGGACTTCACAGGGCAGACTAAAAATCTCTAAAATACTGGGACAGCCAGAGGCAGAAACATGATTGAGCTGTAATACTTAAAAGCTACAACAAGGAGTACATTCAAAAGATTCTTCTATTTTTTTCCTATAAATTCCCTTCACAAATATGTGGCATATTAGTAATCTGCCATAAGGGAAAAAACAAATCATAACAGCATCTTGATGTAGGAGGAAAGTACACATATGGGGAAAGTGCTGGGTGTTTTATTCCATGAGGAATGATGCGCAGGGCTCCAGTAATTCCCAGAGTTTGGAAGGTGTGCTGAAAAAGCACTGCTAGGAAGTCAAACTCTCCTAACTTCCTTTAAGAAAATCACAAAACAAAATGAATTCGAGTTCTGGAAGGATTCTTCTGAGAAAATCCAGATTATCACAGTACAAAAGTCAAAGATGCACAATTCCTGCTTAAACTAACAAAATTCTACAGCAGTACCTGGTAAATCATTAAAAAGTAAAAAAGGCAGGTAGGTTTTGTTAAAATTATGGCCTTCGTTCCTTATCAGCTTGCTCAACTTGCAATGTTAAATGAACAGTGAAGCCACAGAAACGTAGAAAGCCATATTCAGATCTGGATCAGACCACTGTTGAAATTGGCTTCATCCAGTTGAAACTAGCTCCTACTGAGAAATGACCTGAACTGGGAAGTTAGTGTGGATCTCATTTCTTAGCAGGGCCCCGTCTCCCGAGTAAGATTTGCTATTATTATGTTACGGCTGCTGTTACTGGTTGTTTGGTTTGGTTTGATTTGGTTGTTTTTCTTTTAGTTGTTTTTAATGTTCAGAATTTCTTATGTGCTGCTGCCAGATGTTAAACATAGTTGGCTCCCCTACAGCCTATATTCTGAAAACAAATAAAATGAAGATTACCAGAGCTATAAAATAAATAAATCCACAAAGCCAAGTTTGTTGACTTGCCAGCCAAGGAAACACACACACACACACACACACACACACACACACACACACGAGTGAAGAAATTTACTGACTAGTTAGCTGAAGGCTGGCGGTGGTGGTAGTGAGGAGGCGGAGGATCAGATTGTTTAATCCAGAAAGAGGGGTTAAAGTTTGAAAAACAGCACTCTGGAAATTAATCTACAGATCTACACCTGGTTGGTTGAAACAGATCTAATTGTTCATTGTTCAAGAAAGAGTCTTTAGTTGAGTCCAGTAGAGGGTTGGTTTGGGATTCACTTCAGCTGAGTAGAATCAGTCATGATAAAACACATTTAATCTTGATATCTCCTAAGGTATGTGTTGCTGGAAGGGGAAATGTTTTCTTTTAAAATTCCCACCTGCTTCTCCTGTAAGGAAGCTCCATATAGGACACATTCATGCATAAAGTGATTTGTCTCCACTTATAGTCCTTAGCTCCATGCTTTAAAATTTCAGTCATCTTCAATAAAGGTTTGTAAAATGTGTATATAAATGAGTAACATTCACAAGCCCAGGTAATCTTCACTGTTCTGCCCCAGTTTTACCCCAGATTCACCCTTCTTCCCAAATTCCACTTTTGTCTAGCATTTTGTTTCCAGAGCTATAAATCATGCTACAGAATACTCTAAGGAAAATAGAGCAAGACTATAACGGTAAAATTCTCTGTGAACAGCAAATAGTAGTTGGTAAAATACTTGTACATGATTATATCAGATAATCATGACCCCCAGAGTTCTTAATAGATTTTAGGGACATCTCTACACAAAATTCAAAGCCTTTCAGGATGTAACAGTAAATGGAGAAGGTAAGCAAGGAAGATATTAGAAGGTGGAAGAAAACAAGGGGGAGAAAAAAGGAAGGCTTTGGTACATCACTGTGGTGAAAAGCAAGGAGGAATTACAGAAAAATCATCTGGAGGAAAAATATTAGAGCTGAAGAAACCTGACTGAGCTGGGGGCATATGTAAGCAGAAGGCCACAGAGAAACAGTGGCAGCTGGAGGAGCCTGCAAAGCTAAGCAAGTCCATTTTTGCAGAGTCTGGGCAGGAAAATGCTGTTGGCTAAAGCAGAAAATAAAGTGATTTTTTTTTTTCCCCAGCTGATGCTTCTCTGGAATCCTGCCAAAGCTCTATTCTGCAGAACCAGAAACTAAATAAATAGACTAATTTATTCAGAAGATGTGCCCCTTAGCTGTCTCCCCAGAATGGTGTCAAACCTGCCCAGGATACCAAAAATTTCTGTGAATTTGGATGACAAGGCATTAGCCAGCATGTTTCTCTTCATCCCACAACACCTGCTCCTGAAAAGGAAGCATTTGCTCCTTGCATGCAAATCATTTTTTATAAACAAGGCATCTAATGAGCATTTGATGAAAGTCCCTTAGAGCAGGTAAGACTTACGTTAGACACAAACTCAGAAATGAAGAAGAAACTATTTTCAAGCCCAGAGCTAACCATTTGCTATAGAACAACTATTCTCAGCCTTTTCTTGGGGTGTAATTAATAATTCTCCAAAATCCACTGTGAATATTTGCCCAGCTGTGGTACCCAGAGACTTGACTATATGTTCAGAGTCTGTGTTCGAGCTGTGACAACCTTAGAGATCATGTAGTTAAATGCCTTCTCTTGGGAGAGGAAATTGCAGCCCGGAGAGGTGAGTGACTTACTCAAGTTTACACAGCTAATTAGGAAAAGGTCTTCAATTTTTAATGTTCTTCTCACAGCACTATGGCCCATACCTTCCTCATTTGTCACCCACAATCCTCTCCTCCACCCTAACCGTATTCCTTGCCACTCAATGATGCATTGGGCTCCTATAATAGAAAACCTGACTAACAGTGGTTTGAACTATAAAGATGATCACTGTTTTTCTCTCTTTTTTTAAAAAAGATTTTATTTTTTTAAATTTTTATTTATTTATGATAGTCACACAGAGAGAAAGTGAGAGGCAGAGACATAGGCAGAGGGAGAAGCAGGCTCCATGCACTGGGAGCCCGACGTGGGACTCCATCCTGGGTCTCTAGGATCACGTCCTGGGCCAAAGGCAGGCGCTAAACCCCTGCGCCACCCAGGGATCCCGATCACTGTTTTTCTCAGTGAGAGGCCAGAGGTAGGCAGTCTCAGCATTTGTTCTGAAGCTTAACGATGCAGTAAAAAAACAAAAAACAAACAAACAACAACAAAAAAACCCCAGGGTTTTCTCATCCTGTTTGGACCTCTGTAGTATGTGGACCTCTGATCCTCAAACAGGTGGCCTCATGGTGACAAGATGGCTTCCACAGTTCCAGGCATCATAGAGTCAGACCAGGGCTCAAAGAGGAATAAAAGGGATGCACAGAAAAGGACTTTGTTTTTATCAAGAGGAAAATCTTTCCCAGAAGTAAAATATCCCTTTATGTCTCTTTGGCCAGAACTAGGTCACATGGTCACCAGAAGCTGCAAAGAAGTCTGAGAAGGAAAGTATCTAGCAAACAGTAACAGAAGGGACAGGGTTTGCTTATGCCAATCATGGTACATTGTCATCATTAACAAAACCAGGATTCTACAACAAGGCAGAAGGGGATTGTGGCTGGTAGGTAGTTATACCAGTTAACTATTAATGTGTAACAAATCTCTAAAACTCAGTGGCTTGAAACAGCAACCTCTCATTATTTCTCATGTGTTTGGAAGTCAGTTGACCCAGCCGGGCTCAGCTGAGTGGTTCTGATGATCTCAGCTGAATTTGCTCACATAACTTTGGATCACTGGGATGTCAGGACTGATTTAGGCCGTGCTCCATATGCCTCTCCTCCTTAGGACCAGCAGACCATTGAGGAATGTTCTTCTCATGACAAAGGCTGAGGCACAAGAATACTAGCAGAGTCATGCAGAGCCTCCAAAGGTCTAGGTTTGGGACAGCAACACTGTTACTTCTGTCCCATTCTATTATACAAAGCTAGTCATACAGCCAAATCAGAGATGATGAAATATACTAGTGGGAGTAGCTACAACGTCACCTGGCACAGAGTGAGGGTCCAAAGGAGAGCGAAGAATGGGCCAATTATGCAACCCAACTCATCAAACAACCCACACTGTGTGCCAAACCCCTTCTCATTCGCTCTCCTCCCCTAAACCCGCTCACTTCCCTTACACTTCCTTCGGTACCCTCTTCTGCAGTAGATTCAATGTCTGTCCCCTCTCAACTTCCTATGTTGAAACCCAACCCCCAGTGTGATAGTATTTGGAGGTGGGGCCTTTGGGAAGTCATGAGGGTGAAGCCCTCAGAAATAGGATTAGGGCCTTCATAAAAAGACCCCACAGAGTTCTCTCACCCCTTTCACCATGGGAGGACAGAGCCAGAAGACAGACACAGGAAGTGAGCTCTTTCATCAGGAACTGAATCTGCCATCTCTGTGAATTTGGACTTCCCAGCCTCCAGAACAGTGAGAAGTAAATGTTGTGCATAGGCCTCCCAGTCTGTGAAAGCACCTTGGTGGGTGTGGGATATAATCGGTAGTAAGCAGGGCATCATATCAGACTCACATCAGAGGCCCCAGCAGCCAGGAGCTTTACTATGGCCCAGCAGTGGGGCTCAGCCACCTCAGACGTGTAGGGAAACGTGAGGATGACCAGGGTCACCTCAATGCTCAGTTCACTCCAGGTTTGGAACCTGCCACAGTTTTTCTGGTGTCCACACAATAGAACCTGCCAGAGGCCTCAGGAATTTTGTGTGACTGTACCTGACTGCAAAGGGCCTCAGGAGGCTTTTCCAAACAGGGTCCTTGTTTGTCTTAAGGCACTCAGGCTGCTGTCCCAAGGCTGAGAGGTCTTCCCTTAGCTTTGGATTAAATTCACACTTCACTCCTTGCTCACTGTGCATTTCAGCCAAGAAGAACGCTTGGTTTGTAGGTTTTACTCTCCTGAAAACAAACCAATACAGAATGCAACCTGCTCTCCATTTGCCTACTTGCAAATTTTAAAAAGCTTATTCTCTAATGAATACGTGAGTTGTGTGTGTCTGTGTTTTCAACAGAGCTGGTGAAAATTCACTGAGGCAGACCCTGAGAGAGGGCCTCATGGGTCACTTGGCATCTCAACTTGAAAGCTCCTGAATTCCTGGGGGGGCGCAACCAATCAGCTGGATAGATAATTCCTGTTCCATTCAGTCCTTTCCTCTTCATTATGTTCAGGTTTTCTTCCCAGAACCTCATATTCACAGCTACCCAAAGGAATAAGATCCTCTGGGCTCCGATCACAAGCCCAAAACTCAGGCCTGCCTCCACCCAGCAGCAATTCAACAATGAGTGGACATATACCCCAGGGATCCATCTGGAACCTTTTTTTCTGTACCACTTCCTTTTGGTGGCAAGGGGTGGCCTCTGATGCCAGTTGCCTGGAACTGTATCTGAGTGAAGGCTGGCTGGCTATTTGACAGCTATTTGACCAAAAGGAGAAGAGGTAATGAATCCTGAAGAAACTCTCCATCAGGATAAGACCTGGATTCTAAACCCAGCTCCTTCTGTAACACCCTGTGAGACCTTGAGTGAGTTTGTCACTTACCCTTTCTGAGCCTCTGCGTTTTCATCATCATGTGAATTTGCAACCAAGGAAAAAATCCTCAACACTTATTTCTCAGGTGGTCAGCCAGGTAAGCAGAGTGTCAACCATGCCAATGACTTCACTGTATGACATTTGACACAGCTCTGAAAAGCAATGCTGCACCTGAGTGCTTCTAGCACCAGGAGTGCACAATACCTAATTATATTTATTATAATTCCTTTTACTCTTTTGTGGAGAAAGCAAGACAAAGTGTAAAGTAGTCAGGTGATTCTGAGATAATCTTGTTGGAAAATACATCAGTAAAATCTGTCACTAGCTTCTTCTAAGGGCTGGCACTATTCTAGGACATCTCATGGAGGCTCAAAGAGGAGACTCAAAGACTGATGAGGTCCTCCTGGTGAGGTCTGTGTTCTTTAGATGGGCTCGCGCATGAACAGCAAAACACTAGATGCTAATTTTAGCTGGTAACATTCTATGTTCTCTGAAGACTAGTATAGTGCTATGATCTGAACTGAGTACCCCAGTACCCCCCCTCAATTTTTATTTTGAAGCCCTAACCCCCAGTGGATGGTATCTGGAAGCGGGGACTTTGAAAAAGTATAGGTTTAAATGAGGTCATAAGGGTGGAACCCTCATGAGGGGGATAGTGCTCTTATAAGAAGAGACCCTAGAGTGCTTGCTTTACTTTGCCTCCTTCCCCACCCAACCACCTCCACCACCACCTCACTCCCGCCGCAGGCCAGGTGAGGATACAGTGAGGTCTACAAGACAGGAAAGAGTCTTCACTGGGGAACCAAATTGGCCGGCACTTTGATCTTGGGCTTCCAGCTCCAGAACTGTGACAAATAAATCCTGCTATTTAAGTCACCCAGTCTGTAGTAATTTTGTTATGGTCACCCAAGCTGACTAACACCAGCAGGATTATATGATAGTAGGGTCTAGTAGGAAAAGCTTCACTGAGGAAGGAATTTTGAGCTGGTCCTTGGAAGATGAGATAGAGCTAGTCATGCAGAGTCTGAAAGAAGACATTCCAAGAAGAGAAGTGAAAAGTGCCAAGATCCTGGGGCTTCAGGAATGATCTAGATGTTTTGGAAAAACAAAAAGCAGGCAGAGTGGCTAGAGCAGAAAGCAAGGGAAGACTAATACAAAAAGTAAACAGGAGCTAGATTCTATAGGCCTATAGGCAGAACATTTCTGGAAAGATACACAAGTAACTATTAATAGTAGTTCTGGAGGGTAGTACTGGGGTGGATCAGGACACATACACACACACACACACACACACTCATTTTTTTTTACCATCTACTCTCCTAACCATTTGGATTTTTATTTTGACTATATATTAAATTTTTAATAAAGAAATGTCTGGGACACCTGGGTGGCTCAGTGGTTGAGCGTCTGCCTTCTCTCAGGGAGTGATCCTGGGGTGCTGGGATTGAGTCCCACATAAGGCTCCCCACGGAGAGCTTGCCTCTTGCTCTGCCTGTGTCTCTGCCTCTCTCTCTGTCTCTCATGAATGAATAAATAAAATCTTTAAAAAAAGAAATGTTTATACACTCCCAAATATAAGGTGACCACAATATTAGAGGATCCTATTTTCCAACAAAAATATCTTTAAAAAGTGTTCAGGCCAATTCAAACACATAACCCTTAAGGATATAGCAGAAATAGTCAAATGGCTGTTTAAAATATTTAATGTATTACTTAAATACATACTTTAAAAAAAACCCTGCTCTTTCTAATCTCTTATTTATAGAACAACTTTATTCAAACTTTTTCATGTTTTGATCATCAGGGTTAGCGTCTACCAGATTCCTTTTGAGTCATGTAAGGGAACTTTCCAAGTAGATAATATTTACTGCTGATGTGTGTTGCTTGCATACGACACTTTACCATATTTCACAGGAAATGTATCCCAGGCTTTAACCAGCATTCACACGATGTCAGGAGACTTGTGGGTTTTGTTTTCTCTTTTGTCTCATAGGTGCATTATAGTAGGCAAAATAATGCATGCCTCCCAAAATGTCCACATCTTATCCCAGAACTTGTGACTATGTGGCTTACATGGCAAAGGGGAAATGCTAATGGGCTGACCTTGAAAATAAGATTGTGTAATCTGTTCTCAGAGAATCTGCAGTCGCAGGAGGAAGGCAAGATTGCCTCTGTACGGCCATATAGGATGCTGATATATTGAAATACCTTCATATAGATGGAAAATTGCTCTGTCCTAAGACCCCCAAAATCCCTTCCTTTCTGCCCTAGCTGCCTAGCCTCTCCTTCAGGATGCCGTACACGTGCCCACATACACACACACACATGTGCGCACATACATACACACACTTCCCTATGATCTCAAGGACCTAATGGATTCACCTTATGGCATAGAAGGGCATCTCTAGAATCATGTTCAATCACTCATTCTGATTGATCTGTGTTGATGACTTTGTTAAATATTTTTTAAAATCACCCTCAGAGACACAAAAATAATTTGATATCCTGAGTATAGAATTCAAAGGGGGAATATGAAGAATTAGTGACTCATCTGCAAATCTGGGCAAAGCCAGCTTCCCCCAACTAGTTAGTCTTCTGGTAACTTACATTTGTAGCACTGCCTGAATAAGATAAGTTCCCCTTCTTAGAGTGGAACAGCTCCTCAACTGCACAAGTCTTCTGGGCACACATGCACGTAACATCACACACACATACACACACACACACTTCCAGTGTGTTGTACTCCCTTCCCATCAAGTAGAATTGATTTCCCCCCACCACTCCTTGTCCAAATGTATGCCATGGTACACTAACGTTCACTCTAGACTCTAGTGTGTGCAATGAAGTCAGGGATTGGATCTTATTCATCTCTGTATTTCCAGCACAAACAGTGCCCAGCACCAAGTAGGGTGGGTAAGGTGGTTCTGGATTTGGGGAAAGGGGGAAGGATAGCAGGACAGAGGTAAAAGAAGGAAGAGCTAAAATAATAATCCTCTACGTCACCAACAATTACAGGACAGAAAGAAGAGGGTCAGCCAAGCGAATCAAGAAGAAATGGGGGAAGAACAGGAGAATTAGGAGGTGGGACTGAGAGACACACCCAGGCGGCCAAGACCCTTGGAGAAACAAGCTGCAAGGAGGGGACAGTGTCCCATGTGGAACACAGCAGGGATGTCCTTCAGGTGGAGGGCTGAAAATTGGACAGGGATCAGGCATTCAGGATGTCACAATTGACCTTAGGAGAACAGTTTAGTGATTACTTGGGGAGGAGAGCAAGGATCCAGACTGCAGTGAGATGAAGAGAAAATGCAGGGCCAGAAAGTGTAGACAGTGGAAGCAGTGCCAACCTTTCTAAAAGTCTGGTGATAGAGGAAGGAAATCAGTCAACAGAAAGGAAGGAAATGTTAAGGGACACAGTTTCTTCAGGGTACAAGAGACGTGGATGTGTGCTTTGCTGCTTATACACACCACCCCGGACAATGGCTTCTATATGATAGTCAGGACTGGGGTAGAGTCTGCCCATGGGAACTACACAAGCCTGGCCCATGTTTTGGGGTTCAGAGTCACAGCCTCCATCCTGTTGGTCCCCAGCTCAAATGAGCATATTTCTGAGCCCTGGCTGCCTGTCCCAAGACCCTGGTGTAAAAATAGCAGAAGAAGATGACATCACAGAGGGTCTCCCGCAGCCACACTGCTCCATGTCTGGTCAGGTGTTCCTTTCAACTAGGATAGTCGTGGTATTTCCATATTCCTGCTCTGCTTGTGTTTCTGCACTGATAGAACTAGAACAATGCAGCCTTACTTCTGTCTCATGCTTCATTTATGGCTGTAATAAATGCAACTTTTCAATTCACTAGAGCAAAATACTCCTTTTTAAAAAATCTCCCCTTCTGGATCCTTTGGCTTTTGGGGACTTTAAAAAGTTCCTGGTGAGTGTGTGTTCCATCTGGAGGCACTAAAGACAGTGATAAACTTGTGAAGGAGAACTGCTGTGAGTGAGGTATATATCATGTGCTCCGTCTCCTGTTCCTTGGCTGATGAACCTCCTGCCTTTGAGGAAATACTTCAGTCAGTTTTCTCCAAACAGCCTAGAATTAGTCATTTCTTACCATTTAGGATGATATACTATTAAAGCAATCTCCTAAGTGATTACAGAAATTATTCAGATGGAACCACTGTGATAACACATTATAGGCATGTTACTTAGCAACTGAAGGATATACACATTCTTAAAAATTAAGATGGAAAAAGTAAGGATACATATTTCATTCAAAACTGGTTTTACAATGATCCATAAAACCAACCAGAAAATCACTATAATGAATCATGAAATGACAAAAAGATCAACTTTAGTTGATCCAAGTCCCTGTCTCATGGGCAAGAGACTAGGAATGTCATAAATGCATGTGTATATATGTTTGCCTTTGTGTGGATATAATGGATTAAAAACATACCCTGTACAGGGACGTCAGGGTGGCTCAGTGGTTGAGTGTCTGCCTTTGGCTCAGATCATGATCCCGGAGTCCTGGGATCAAGTCCCACATCAGGCTCTCTGCAGGGAGCCTGCCTCTCCTTCTGCCTATGTCTCTGCCTCTCTCTGTGTGTCTCTCATGAATAAATAAATAAAATCTTTTAAAAGAAACCTACATTGTACTAGATGAAATTTTTCTCTGATCGTCTCAACAGCCAACTAAAAGAAGCAGTTTTTACAACCATATTTCAAGATTTTTGTTTTGAAAAAGGTTTTTTGTTGTTGTTGTTGTTTTGAAATAATTGTAGATTCACAGGAGTTACAGGGAAATAGTACAGGGAAGATCCAAACAGCCCCCCCCCCCCCCCGCCACCTTTGCCCGTTGTTAACATCTTATACAACTTCAGCACAATAACAAAGTCAAGACACTGGTACTGGTACAATCCATAAGCCTCATTCAGATTTCCCAGTCATGCATCCACTGACTGCACAGAACCCAAAACTCCACTGTGGGCCACCAGTTAGAGTAAGGTCTTATGGAGGTCGGAGTTAGAAGGGGTTGTGTCTACCCAATAGAACTGTAGGCCCATTTGGTAGCTCCATCCCTAGTTTCAGATGTACTGTATAGTGGAAATAGGCACACAGAGCAACTAGCAAAAGTTGTCCACCATCTTCCTAATCGGTGAAGTGAAGATTGTTTTGGTAGGAAGAGCCAAGTGGAAACCCCAGGAACTATCCTCTCCTTCCCAAAACTCACTCTTAGTCAAGAGAGTAAAGCAGATGCAAAACATCTCCAGAGGACAGTAAAGACCTAGTGCTACCAGCAAAGATATGAGAGACAAAGGAGTGGTGATTCCTGTTACATCCCTAAGTACTCACACTTCTGGCTACAGCAAAGGTCAGATGGGTCATGAAGAATTACTATACAATATGGCAAACTTAATCAGATGAGGTAAAGACAAGTACAGCTATAGTTCTATTTTATAACTTTGTTGGCAGGGCCAATACTTACCTTTACCCCACCCCTTATTACCAGGACTCTATCTATATATCATCTATCTATTTATTATCATCTATCTATCTATCTATCTATCTATCTATCATCTATCTATCATGTGTGTGTAGTTTAGAGAGGCTATGATCATCTCAGTAACTCATAAAACATCATACTGGTCCTTTACACTGATGAAAGTTTATGAATTGGTCTTGTGAGCAGGTCACATCAAGCACCTTCCATGTCTAAGTAAGATATCCACATGTCAGGGGTTGGAGACAGTCCTCATGTAAGATTATGCAGGCCTGCATTATTGAAGTTTCCAGCAGTTCAGTGGAGTAGAATGGAGTGTGTGGGGATTTCCCTCTCAAGTAAGAACCAAGTCACTGCCCCTTGCACCATGTACCACAAAGAAAGAAACAAAATTTGGTGGCCCTCTTTTGGTTTGGAAGCAATAGATACCATTATACGGTATGTGCTGCTGTAGTTCATTTACCAAGGAACCCAGAGGCTGCAAGTTTTGAGTTAGGCAGAAAACAAAACAGAGTCCTTCAGCATGTTCAGACTGCTGTGCAAGCTGCTCTGCCACTTAACTCTCATTATCCCCAGACCCAAAGGTATGAAACTGTTAGTGGGGCCTGTCAGCATGACTGGCAAACTCCAAAGCCCTCCTCTGCTGACAACTATTCTCCATTCTTAAAAGTTGGTTCATGGCCCCTGGTAGAGACTTTATACCTCACCAAGGGATACCAAGTTGACCGTGCAACACAACTGTCCATCATGTATTGAGTATCCCTCATGAATTAAATCTACCAAACTACCATATTGGACATGCACACCAACATTCTATTATAAATTCGAAGCAGTATATATGAGGGCAAGACCAAGCAGGTCTGGAAAGTTCAGGAAAACTGTACCAATAGCTGGCTCTGGTTCCCACGGCTCCTGTTCCTATTGCTTTACCACCTCCCCCTTAACCTAGTCCTATGGCCTCTGAGTTTTTTATGTCCAGTTATTGGAAGAAGACAAGGTAAATATAGACCTTGTCTGCAGATGAATCAGCATGATAAGGCTGGAACCAGGCAGAAGTGGATACATACACTCAAGGATGATCCTGAAAGGCTGGGATGAAAGAAATTATCCTGGGGGGCAGAACTTCAAGTGGTACATCTGGTCATCCACTTCCCACAAAAGGAGAAATGGCCTGGGAAACAAATCTATAATGATTCATAAGCAATGGCTAATGGTTTGGCTGCTTGCTCAGAGACCTGGAGAATTGGTGACAAGTCTGGGGTAGAGATGTGTGGGTGGATCTTTCAGAGCTATTATAAAGCATAAAGATGTTTATGGCCCATGCACATGTCTGCCAGAGACATCCATGGCAGAGGAGGTTCTCATTAATCAGGTGGAAAGGATAGCCCATTCTCTGCATGTCAGTCAGCAGCCCAGGGCTTGCTACATAGAGGCTGCATACCACAGTGTTCCTTTCAACAAGTCTTACCTGGCTACCACAACCCCCAAGTGCCCAACCTGCCCAAAACAGAGGCCAACACTGAGCCACCAATATGGCATCATTGCTGGAGTAACCAGTCAGTGCCATGGAGGGATAACATGTGTCCTCACATGAAAAGACAAAGATTTTTTTCTAAAAGATTTTATTTATTTATTCATGAGACACACACACACACACACACACACACACACACACACACAGGCAGAGACACAGGCAGAGAGAGAAGCAGGCTCCATGCAGGGAGCCTGATGTCGGACTGGAGTCCAGGTCTCCAGGATCAAGCCCTGGGCTGAAAGAGGCGCTAAACCGCTGAGCCACCCGGGCTGCCGGAAGAGACAGAGATTAAGGGCTTGGATTTGCCACCTCTTGCTCAGCAGTTCTGCTAAGCACCCCAGTTTTAGACATGCAGAGCACTTCATTCATTCTCCAATGTTCTTTATCTTGAAATGTGTAAATATTATAGCCCAAATATTTTTTTAAAGATTTTATTTATTTATTCATGAGACACACAGAGAGAGGCAGAGACATGGGCAGAGGCAGAGGGAGACACAAGCAGGCTCCATGCAGGGAGCTGGATGCGGGACCCAATCCCGGGTCTCCAGGACCAGCCCTGAGCCGTAGGCAGGCGCCAAACCGCTGGGCCACCCAGGCGTCCCTAGCCCAAATATTTTTTAAAAGATTGCCTTTTATGCAACTGATGAATCATTAAATTCTACCCCTGAAACTAGTAATACACCATATATTAACTAACCTGAATTTAAAATCTAAAAAATATTAAAAATAAAAATGAAAGAATTGGCTTTTACCTCTATTTTAAAATAAATATTTCTATAAGACAAAACTCACTAAATGCATTGTCTCTATTATTGTTTTCAAGGCTTCACCAAATGAAGGTGCTGCAACATCAGAGACCTTCTGAATTTATTTCATTCCAATACAGAATAGAAGTTTTTAATTAAAGTTTCATCAAGAAATTCTTCCCACAATTTAATGTATTCCAAGGTGCAATTATAATAATTCAAAACTAAAATTTAAATATAGTTTGTTCTAATATTGTTTAATTTGTTCTGCTTTTCTCTTGCTTTTTATAGGGATAATTTTTAATGCCTTGATCTTCACAAGCTCTTTTCTCAATCATTAAAATTCACCAAAAGCTTCAAATCTGAAGTTTTTGGGGTTTCATCCTTTCAATATACTAATTTTAAAAAGCCCAACTGATTTTGAACAAAATATAACCAAAATCCATCAGAATATTTATAGAAAGTTCAATGCCATACATCGATTTACAAAAATCATTCCTCAAAGGCATGTGCATACCTAAACTATAAGTTGGCAGCAAAAAGAGGAAGCATGCTCTACCACCTACAATATTTTTTTGTATTCATCAAATTCATTATGTTTTGATAAATAAATATTTCATCACAAAAATTTTGTCACTCAATTATAACAACTATGATAATATGCAAATATTTGTAAATATTGACAATTACAGCTTCTGTTTTGATTAGTAAACTATTGCAGCTTGGTTGGATGGAATTATAAATTACATGTGCATCACAATCAATCACAAGTATATCTATGTTCTTTAGGTTTCTTTATTTTGTAAAAACATGGTTTTTAAAATACTTGGCCCCATCAAAATTTATAATTGTCATTATCATCATAAAAATAATTTTATCTCTAATGCTAGCCTTATATTTGAATTTATAATAGCATTTACAATAATGTTCCCTTCAACAGAATGAACTTCTTAAAAGCTTCATTTTTATTCTATGAAGCAGATGGTAAGACAAACATTATTGGAATTAACTTCTATTTGAAGGCTCTTACAATATTATTATGAATCAGTCTTTACTATTTATATATGAATAAATACCATAAATACCATTCTTCTGGTAATGGCATGAAGACCTTAGTAGCTATTACTTCACTTTCCATAGATAAACAAAAAATTGGGGATTGAAAAATGAGCAAAATTAACCTAGAACAATCGTGTTTTGATCTAAACAAAAAGCCATAATTGACTGAGTGATGTGTAGGAGTGACTTCTGCTGCTGCACATATTAAATCACCTCCCTGAGGTCTGCCTGGGCTTCTTAAAATAACTACTAATTTGTGAAGCAGATGCTGATGCTTCTTCATGAGGTTTGTATCTTCTGGTTCTCACGTAGCCAGTAATATCACTATGGGCCCTGGAGTGGGCTGTGAATACTGACAAATATGTTAGGGCAAGTTATACATTCACCATCAACTTACTTAAGAAGCAGAATTTTATTGCTTAATTTTCCATTAAACATAGACTGCCACCTTTTTTAGATTTTTGCTAGCAGGAATGTTTATCAAAAACAAATAAGTAGTTGTAGCCACATAACCATAGAGTAAATGATGATACAAGAGCATTCAGCCTACTTCCTGAGTGCCCCCTAGAAGGAGACCTCAACCTCTTCTTCCCACCTACATTTTTGTATACCTGTCCCATAATTTCCTATGTTTCCCAATGACCACACTGACTGACAGTCTGGTGGCTTCATGCATCTTGCAGGCCATCAAACTGTACAATGTCCAGTATACCAAGTGCCCCTTGAGGGCAGCAACAGTGAATAAATGTCCCACCTCCAATGTCCTTTTCTGTACCTGGAAGCACAGACATCTCCTCTGTCTTCAGGCTTCTTTCTTCTAAAAGGACAGAGTTAGCTGTCCCTGGCCAATTGTATCCAAGCAAACTTTGTTTGATCAACACCCTGTGTGCTGTCCTTGAAAGAGAGCTGCTAGTTAGATTGCATCAGGAAATGGTTATTGCTAGTCACCTCTCGGACTGACCACTTGTTAAAGTGAAAATTGTGTTCACTGCATGCACATATCATGAACTTCTAAATAAAGTATGGCAGGAGCTAGAACTACAAAGTAGAGGTCTACCAAATCCATCTTGGCTTATTTTAATAGAAGTATTGACAGCAAGGGCTTGTTTAAAAATGAAAAATCAAGAACAAATAATAAACTGGTCAGGACACCAGCAGAACAGTCATTATCTGGGACTAATCCAGGAAAACTGCTATCATCATCCTATCAATGGGGAACTTCATATTGAAAGGACTGGTTATCACCATCTGAGCCTGTGTACCAACATTAGGAACCCAAAAAGTGAGGCAGGCAGCCGTGTCTGTGTGCTACCATATGAAGTACACCATCCCACCTATGAAGTATTGTTGCCAAAAATAAAAAACCTGAGTCTAATCAAACTAACTGAAAGTTCCAGGAAATGTGATGAATGAGCTAAATGACACCACAAGAAGGAAAACAGACAAATCTAGAATCTGGGCATTCCACAGGACAACTAACCTGGTTTCTTCAACAAGCAATTAGACCAAAAAAGAGGATAGGTGTGGCAGGGGGAGCTGCTCTTGAGTAAAAAAGACATAAGAGACATAATAGCCAAATGCAATGTTAGGGCCTTGTTTAGATCCCTATTTGAAAAAACCAGCAATAAATAACCACATTGAGACAATCGAGATATTAGAAGGTACCAAGGAATAATGGTTGTTACCTTCGCTGTGATAACGTTATTATGTTATGAAAGAAAATGTTCAATCTTTAGAAATTCCCACTGAATTTACATAAGGATAAAGTAATGTGCTTTCTGAAATTTGCTGTAAAATACTTCAGCAGAGAAAATTAAAGGTAGATGAAGCCAGTGGAGCACAGTCATGCTAAGTCTAGAATCTGGGTGTTGGATAAATGGAGGCTTGTTATACTATTATTTCCTATTTTATATATATTTTACATTCTATATTTAAATTTTCAATTTAAAATGTTCAACAAGGCAGGGCCAAGAATGGGGCCATGAGGAGAGGGATATGTTTTAAGCCCCTTCCCCCTTTTTAAAAGATTGCATTTATTTATTCATGAGAGACACAGAGAGAGTCAGAGACGTAGGCAGAGGCAGGCTCCCTGCAAGGAGCCTGATGTGGGACTCGATCCCAGAACCCCGGGATCACGACCTGAGCTGAAGGAAGATGCTCAACCACTGACCCCAGGTGCCCCTGTTTTAAGCCCTTGGTCTACTTTTCAATCTGTTAATCCATGCTGCCTGAATGTGGTTAACCAAGAAGGTAGAATTCCACCTAACTGATCAATGTTGCTTCTGTTTTATCACCTATGGAGAGCTGTTGAGACCATGGGTCCTTCATTTTCTTCTTACTACAATTATAGTTAAAATATATGTTTTGCTATACATTTCCACTGAGATTGTTCTGGCTTTAGCTTTTTTGATTATTCAAATTAATTTATATCACCCACCTTGTCCATTATAAAACCTCACCGAGATCATTGGAGATAAACCGATCTCCCTGTATGACTCCACAGCTTCTCTACCTGCCTACCAAACTCTTCTTCACGGATTGGCAGAGTCTAATTGCCTAAGTTTTTTGGAGAAGTCCCTACATCTTCAGTTCTTTCCCTTGTCGTCTCTAGGCCATGAGATCCCATTATGTGTTCTGTGATTTTTTTTTTTTCCAGGTGTGTAAAGATGGTTTCCTGATGGCAAACTACCATAACTGCCATGACCAGCATGGTCACCTCTCTTGGTATTCTGATAATATGACTTGCCTCCTACCAGATCTGTTTCTTTGGAACCCACGATTCTACTTGCCAAGTCCTAATAGCCCACCCCATTGTGGTTACATAGAAAAGACTATAGTTTTCTAGTTATTTCCAAATCTTAAAAGTCTTATCATTTTTCATATTCTGTACATTGGTATCTAATCAGGTGAGGCCAGAAATGTTTCCTAATTATTTGGCTCTTTTTTTTTTTTCTATATCTGGAAGTGCAGACATCTCTGTCTTCAAGGCTTCTTTCTTCTAAAGCACCCAGCAGCCTCCTAGAACATAGTAATACTGCATGAATATTTTTATAGCAAATGAACAAATGAAAATGTCATATATGCCTTTCATTCTGCAACATCCAGGATTAGAAATAGTTGCCATGCATTTCTCCACAGTAAATCTTAATGTATAATTATTAGAATCCAGTTGGCAAATCTCCCTCCAAATAGTCTTCCCAATCTGTTGAAATGTACTTTATCCTTTAGCAGGATCCTTCTCACACCCTACCCCACACCCAGTATGAAAAGCCAAAGTTCTGAAAACAACTACTAGATGTGTGATCTTGGTCAAGTTACTTAACTTCTCTGTGCCTCAGTTGAGGAACTATAAAATAATACCTACCTCAAAGAAAACCGAATGAATCAACATGTATAAAGCATTTAAAACAGTGCCTGACATGGGATTCCTGGGTGGCGCAGCGGTTTAGCGCCTGCCTTTGGCCCAGGGCGTGATCCTGTGAGACCCAGGATCGAGTCCCAGAGTCCCACGTCGGGCTCCCTGCATGGAGCCTGCTTCTCCCTCTGCCTGTGTCTCTGCCTCTCTCTCTGTGTCTCTCATGAATAAATAAATCTTTAAAAAAAAAAAAAAAAAAAAAAAAAAAAAAAAAAACAGTGCCTGACAAACACTAAGTCTTTTCTTCAAAAAAAAAAAAAAAGATTTTATTTATTTATTCATGAGAGACATAGAGAGAGGGGCAGAGACACAGGCAGAGGGAGAAGCAGGCTCCCTCTGAGGAGCCTGATGTGGGACTCAATCCCGGGACTCTGGGATCACACCCTGAGCCAAAGGCAGACGCTCAACCACTGATTCACCACTCAACCACTAATTCACCACCGTATCTCAAAACTAAGTCTTCAATAGATGTTGGCACATATTACAGGCATACCTTGTTTTTTTTAATATATTTTTTAAAGATTTTGTTTATTTATTCATGAGAGACACACAGAGAGAGAGGCAGAGACACAGGCAGAGGGAGAAGCAGGCTCCATGCAGGGAGCCTGACCTGGGACTCGATCGTGGGTCTCCAGGATCAGGCCCTGGGCTGAAGGCGGCGCTAAACCGCTGAGCCACCAGGGCTGCCCGCATACCTTGTTTTTATAGTGCCTCAGATAAAAGTTATTTACAAATCGAAGGTTTGTGACAACCTTGCCTTGAGAAAGTCTACCGATGTCATTTTTCCAACAGCATTTGCTCACTTTGTGTTTCTGTGTCTCGTTTTGGTAATTCTTGCAATATTTCAAACTGGTTCGTGATTATTACATTTGTTATGGTGACCTGTGATCAATGACCTTCAATGTCATTACTTTAATTGTTTCGGCGTGCCATGACCTAAGGCCATCTAAGAGGGCAAACTTATTTGGCAAATGTTGTGTATATGCTGACTGCTCCATCAAAAGCCATCCTCCCATCTTCCTCTCCTGAAGCCTCCTTATCCCCTAAACACAATATTGAAACAAGGCCAATTATTAACCCTACAATGGCCTCTAAGTGTTCAGGTGAAAGGAAGGGTTGATTGATGGGGCAAACTTCAGTACTGTCTTATTTTTAAAAACTGCCAGGGCCACCCCAGCCTTCAGCAACCCTGATCAATAAGCAGATCAGTGTCGAGGCAAGACCCTTCCCCAGCAAAAAGATTGACTCATTGAAAGCTCAGGTGATGGATGGCATTTACCTTAGCAATAAAGTATGTTTTGATTAAGGTATGTATAAGGTTGTTTTTGTTCTTGTTTTTTTTTAAGATTTTATGTATTTAGGGTAGCCCGGGTGGCTCAGCGGTTTAGCGCCGCCTTCAGCTCAGGGCCTGATCCTGGAGACCCGGGATGGAGTTCCACGTCAGGCTCCCTGCATGGAACCTGCTTCTCCCTCTGCCTGTGTCTCTGCCTCTCTTTCTCTCTCTGTGCCTCTCATTAATAAATACATAAAGTCTTAAAAAAAATAAAAAGATTTTATGTATTTATTTGAGAGAGTGAGAGAGAGAACAGGAACAGGGGGGAAGGGTAGAGGGAAAGGGAGAAGCAGATCCCCTCGGAGCAGGGAGCCTAATGTGGGACTCGACCCCAGGACCTAGGATTATGACCTGAGCCGAAGGTAGATGCTTCACTGCCTAAGCTACCCAAGCGCCCTGCATATTGTTTTTTTTTTTAGGCATAATACTATTGCACACATAAGAGACTACAGCATAGTGTAAACATAACCTTTATATGCACTGGGAAACTAAAAAATTCATTTGACTCCCTTTATTGTGATATTTATGGCAATGCAGTAGTCTGAAATAAAACCTGCAGCATTTCCGATGCATGCCTATATTGTTACTCAGGTCACTAATCTCTTACTGTTTTGACATCTAGTTGTTTTTGTCTTTCACTGACATTGATTCTTTTTTTAATAGCAAAGAGGTGTTGAGGTAATAGGGGACAAAAGACCCAAATCCAGAATATGAATGCAACATTAGTGAATTCCAGGATATGTGCCAACAGACCAGCAGGCAGCACTAGCATTTCATCCCTATTAAAAGACCTGCTAATCTACAAAGTGATTGCTGTGAGCAGTCTCTGGAAGCAGTCATAGGTTGGTCCTCTACATTTAAAGGTTATTTGACTACCAGACACCCTGCCCACTCAGTAGTTGGGAGTCATATAAAGAGAAAATAATTTGGAAGACTAGAAGAAAGCATTTTTTAACTTGTCTAAAGTAAAAAATAAATTAAATTGCCCCTTTTCCTGAATGTTATTTTCCAAGATAAGAAGGCTTGTCTGAAGATGCTGTTATGCCAAAAAACCCAGTGCCAAGAACGAAAAGTTTTGTTACACATGTAAGAAAAATGTGTATAAAGGTTAGCCTTCCAGAAGTGTGGCTGAAAATACTCAAAATCATGGACTAAGACCTGAGACAGACCGTGGAGGTTCTCTCATTCGTTCCCTTCACTGTACAGATGAGGAAACAGTCCCAAAGAGGTCAGCAGTTACCCAGTTTTACCAGATGTACCAGACAGACCCAGGCCATCCCTCTTTCCATGTAGGTCAGCCAGTGATGATACGGTTAGACCAACGCACGTATTCAAGCCACTCAGGCAGCTTCTCAGTAGGAGAGTCAGATACCCTCTTAAACCCTAATGGGCAATACACATCTTTCAGAGCTTTCAGGAATATAATATAAAGATATGAGTCAACTATCAAAACATAATGAAAACATGGAAGTTTCGCCTTGAACATTACCCACTATGAATGCCACAGTAACCAAGTAACTCTGAGAATTTTTCATACATATCGCAAATCACATAATTTCCAGTTGGTCCCTATCTTGATTTCTCCAGAATAAACTCAGTGGACTCCAAATTACTGTCATCATTTCCAGGGTTCATTATTGCTTTCAAAATCCTAGACAGAGGTTCTATTCACTGTGGGTGTCCTCTATCGAGTCTGACAGCCAAGAAGGGGCTTGGGAAAAGGGACAAAGTAGATTGAACAGATTTCTTAAAAACATAGTCATTATATATAAGCTGTTTATTCCAAAAGAGACTTAAATTTTTGATGGATGGGTGAGTGGTGTGTAGGTGTGTGTTGGGGGGAGTGTGTGGAGGGCTGGGAGGGTATGGGGGTTGCGGGGTGTGTGTGGGGGGGTGTGTTTAAATTTGCTAAACAGCGCTGTGGTATCCTGCCTAAGAGCTCAGTCTCTGGAGTCAGAGTGTCTGAGTTTAAATCCTGGCCCCACAACCTGCTAGCTGTGTGATCTTCAGCCAGGTACTTAAAGCCTATTATATGCCTCAGTTTCCTCATCTATTTTATAGGCATAATATGAAAACTTAGCTCAAATAGTCTCTGTGAGGATTAAATGAGTTAATGTACATACAGCCTGTAGAACATTCTCTGGCATACAGCAAACATGTAATTAAACATTAACTGTTACTATCCAGAGGTCACTCATCTGGCAACCACAGTTATTTGGAAAAACACCCAAGTAAGCCTTCTACAAAACCTGGGCACTACAGCCTGGCCACTTAAGTCATAGACAAGTCTCTGCTGATTTTACACTAAATCCTAACAAATATATCTTCTTCCTTGTACAGGAAGTCGCAAATCACAGGTACGTGTCTTCCTCTCGATGCCAGCTGCCAGCCCTTGAAGCAGCTCCACAGTCACTGGTGCAAACAATTTTTATGGAGCACCTACTGTCTCCATAGCATAATGGGAAGGCCAGGTAGCTACCCACACCAGGAAGTCATCATATGGTAGGGAAAACGAGCCATACACAAACACTTCAGGGGTAAACACAAGAGTTTGAGAAGTGTGTGCAAGAGAAGCACCAGGCTGGGTGAGATCCAATTTAACCAGCTCCTTCTGGTGTGGAGGAGATCCAGGAGAACACTACAGACAGGAAGGTACAGACGGCTGTTCACATATGGATAGGAGGGACCTTACCCACACCACGATTCATTATCCCTAGGCTGCCAAAAATAAAAACAATGATTTTTAAAGGCAGGCTTAAAAACACAAATCCCCATGTAAAACCCAAATCGTTACATAAACCCACAGACCATAATACCCAGTATCACAGACAAAGCTACATTGATTCACCACTGGGTTCCTTTATGGCTGCTTCTGTGGGCCTCCACGAGCACTGGGATTGCTTCCCACTCTTGGAGCTGCAAGGCCATAGCTCAGTGACTCACCGAGTCACTCTGCCCTGCCCTGCCTCTTCCAGAGCCCGCCAACGCCTGCCGTGAGTGCACATTTGCTAAACTGTCAACTCGTTCCTTTAATAACTCTTAATGTCAATTTATCCAGCACGGTCTGTGCAGCAATTTATGACTGAGTAGGAGGCAGAGCAAAGTTGAGCAAAGCAGGATGAGTCAGCTTTCCCAAGACTCCCTTCTATTAGCTAGGTCTGGATTGGGAGAGGGACTCCAGGAAGGCTTTCAAACTCTCATCAAAAGTGAAGACTTTCACCTAGTTGTCCTCATGTGGTCTAGCCACTTCCTAGTGAGCAGCACATCTCCCCTGGTGTGGTCACTTTCCCCTGGGGTGGTTGGTGAGAGCTATCCAGAGCCAGCCTCTGGGGTGGGGGGGTGCCCTCCGAGGAGTGGCCCTGCCATTCTCACACTCTCACCCATCTTTCTAAGGGGCACTGGGCAACAGTCCCACACTTGCAGACAGAAAGGCCATTTGTTATTAGCCTAGGCCCAGAGGCTAACCTGAAACTGAGCTTTAAAACTGACTATGAGCTGGGATGAGTGTGATGAAAAAGGTCCCGACCCCGTGGCTCTGCTCAGTAAGCATTCATTACTCATGTATGTCCAGGAAAGGCCACAGGACTTCCCACTGTCACCACTAAAGGAGAGACGAGATGTTCCAGTCTCGGGCTGCTTGCAGATACCACTGATGCCTTGAAACTTGGTCTGAAGATCTCTGAAAATATGGCAGGAACAAAGAAAGTCCAGGTGGGGTAGGGCAGGTGCTGTAGAAGAAGTGCTGTCATTTCAAAGGAATTTGGGGTACAACAAGAGGAAGACTTGAATATACCTTCAGAAGAAACTTTGTTCCAGGGGAGCCACTCTAGGGGCCATTTGAGGATGGAAATAGGAAGCTGAGCCCATAATTAGAGAAGAAAGAGGCTTTTGAGGCAGTGCTGTGGGTCTTGGGGCTGAAATACTCTGTGTGATCATGAAAAATATTGTCCATAGGTAAAGTACACTTCTATTCTCTGTATTTAGTTGCCTTTGAAGATATTTTATTTCATTTCACCTTTTAAGAATGGATGGAGGCTTCTTGGTGCAAGAAAACTGCTGTTTATTCTTGGGAGGTGGTGGATGCTTTCATTGGCTTAGGGCTATTGGGGAATTTGGGCACAAGGTGCAGAAGATGGAGGAGAACCTCTCAAGAGAGAGGAAGATGAAAGCCCAGGTACCAACAATGTAGTCCCAGAGACCTAGAAGAGGCTCCGTGCTCAGTATTTCGGGGTGACCATTCCTGTGTCCTGGGCATGGCAGCTCTGAGAGCCTCAGAGATAGCCTCTAGGGGAGGACATGGATATTCTCACTGGGGACATCATCACAATGGCTGGCCGAGAGTCATGGAAGATTCCTGGGCTGTACTCATCAACCAGGGAAGCCAGAGCACTGGGAGACAAGCCCCTAGGCAAAGATGATGGCATTCTCATCAGGAACTCACTGTCCATTTCCAGGGCTGTGGACATTGACCTCAGGGAGCCCAAGAGGGAGAAAAAGAACCCAAGAGATGATTTCTGAGTGAGTTCTGGAATGCCAGCTTGAAGCACTCAGAAATAATTGGCACACTCTTAAAGGGATGTTAAGTTCCTGCTTGGCAAGATCTAGGCCTAAGATTAACATATGTGCTCCCAGGCTGGTGAGACTTACACCAACCCTCTTGTCTGTGATAAGACACAATTTATTTAGCAAATCATTCTATTCCCAGTTCTGCTACTGATACCACATGGCTTTGGTTAAGCGGCCTTTGTTCCTTGAGGCTTATTCTCTTAGTTAACCCCAGATGATGTTTGCCCATTTGCCCTGAAGCCTGAAGGTGACACGACTGCACTGACTTCCATGAAGGAGGAACTGCAGATGGGCTGCCCCTAGAAACATCTTCCAAATGGAGTGAGAAGTCTAAGTAAGAGATCCATGGGAAAGAAAAATAAAGGTAGAAACGGTAAATGAAGCCACCTTAGCTTGAATTCTCCCAGAAACAGAACCTGCCACAGAACTTGAGTAGAAGTAGTTTATGTAGAAGTCACAAGCAGCAGTCACAGAGAGGTAGGGGAGTGAGACAGAGAAAGCAGCTAATGAAGTGTGCACGTTAAACCACCTCAAACAGTGGGCAGCCAGTCAATCCCGCATGAAAATGCTAAGAAACTATGCAAGATACACATGTCCAAACTGTTCTACCCACCAGATGAGGGAGCTGGAGTATTTGTAGACCAATGTCTGTCTGTCATTGCTGAGGGTAACTCCCCAGGGGGCTCTTAATTCTCCAGGTCTCTTCTGGTTTTCAGGGCAAGCAGGCAGCCTGCATTTGAAAAAGAAAAAAAAAAAAAAAGGAAGGAAGGAAGGAGGAAAGAAGAAAGAAAGAAAGAGAGAGAGAGAGAGAGAGAAGAAAGAAAGAAAGAAAGAAAGAAGAAAGAAAGAAAGAAAGAAAGAAAGAAAGGAAGGAAGGAAGGAAGGAAGGAAGGAAGGAAGGAAGGAAGAAAGAAAGGAAAAGGAAAAGGAAAAGGAAGAAAAAGAAAAAGAAAAGAAAAAGAAAAAGAAAAAAAGAAAAAGAAATCCCTTAGTGCAGAGCAGAGACACTGAGAGCTCAAAGTCACCCAGAACACACTGAAATGATAGGGTCCCGGGTACACACAATCTGCTGTGTCACTTGGCCTTGCACCACTGAGATCCACTTGTACCGTGTTTTAAGTTCACTCTGGTCACCGTTTCTTCGAGGTGGTAACTGGTCACAGCTTCCTAAGGAAACAGCGTACAGTAGGAAGCAATAGCCCCTTCTGCTACAGTTGGTTCCAAGGCTACAACTGATACTTATCATCTCTATGTCTAGAATCCATTCTAGATTCTCCTCACCTTCAGGCAACGCACTGATCTAAGTTGCTTGCCCAGCCAGTGTGCCCAGTCACATTGTTTCCCTAACAAGGTAAAACTCAGACCTTCTTCTCTAGTGTGTCTAAGTCCCTGGCCATCATGCTCTTGTCAGACTATGGGTTTTTCAATTGTCCATTTATAGTTATTTTTTGGTGATGAAAGCGCCAAGGAACATTCCGGTAAATTCCAGACATATCTTTCTTGTCTCTGTTATGGATATGGAGCAGCAACTGTCCTCAAGATAACCCGGGTCAATTACCCCTGTCGGTATGGGAATTTCCTTCTTTGCCTACTGGTCTGCTTACATGAGGAACCCAAAGTGAACATGTAGCAGCCATAACCTTAGATTTAGTAGAGCTCTTACTGCATCCCCTGACAAAACGTCCCTCCCCTTGGACCAGGAACTCAAATCCAGCTGAGCCTACAGTTACAGGGGCTAGAAGCACAAATTCCCCCAAGTAGGTTACGAAAAAGATGGTAAAAAGAGCCATTTCTACTACAACCACTTGGTTCCTAGACCCATGTTGTCTACTTCTGAGCAAAATGTCACTGTGTAATAGTCACTGGCTTAATGTTTTTAGTCTACCTTGAAGGACAGTGTATTAACCTCTTCGTGTCATCTCTAAGCTAGCAATTGCCCTACACCTTTTAAGAGACCAACCCAGTGTTCTATTAGGCCAGTCACTCAGTCACTTCTGAATGACGCACAGCACAATAGAACCAGTGGATCTTGAGGTCTTATACCCATTTTCATTTTCCTTCCCTGTAAAGTGGGCCTGTTGGTCCGAAGTGATGTAACAAATATCCCACAACAATAACCAGAGAGTGGTGCTGGCAAAAGCACTAAAGGCAGGAAAGGAAAACACATACCTGGAATAAGTAATAATTCCAGCAGGTATGACTCAGTATTCCTTCCAGGATGTTGGCTGGTTGGTCTCCTTGTAGGTGATTCCATATCAGTCTCGGCTGCTTGACAGTTCTGACATTCAGCAGTGACAGCAGGTGGATCAACCTTGTGATGATGTCCATGCCCTTGGGCCTATGCACAGCCTCAGTCTCCACCTCCATGACTACCTTGTTCATAGCCTCATCATGTGAGAACAAGGGTGACCAAGGAGAGGGGCTGGATCATTTCCACTGCATGAATCACTCTATATACCTGGTTGTTCTGGGCAGCCAGTGTGGAGGATGCCTCTTGAACTGGTCATTGAGGTAAACACAAAGATCCTCATATTCCCCTAGATGTACCCATAATTCTTTTCTAGACCTCATAGTCTCCGAGCTTCCAATCTTTCTCCTCCTAAGCCACTGACCAAATAGCGAAGTCATTCACCACTGCCCATTAATCCAAGTATGTCCTTGCCTCAGACTACTTCACCTCCCTACACAAAGTTGAATGCCAGGTATGCTGTTCTAAGCTCTGCTCATGGGGAAGATGTCCCTCATTCCCCTACGACAGTCTTTCAGAGGCATCTCTGAGTAGAGCCTGTAATGCAGCGTCATATCAAATGTATCAACATCTCGAGCTGACCCATTTAGGAACAAAACTTAAGTTTTTTCTCTGTTGATCAGCTGGTCATAGGAAAGCATCAATGAGGCCATAGGGGAGGCACCGGTATAAGAGAGATAAGTGCAGAAGATTTCAGACCATTTATTCCTATAACTTATTTGTGTTTTCCAGATATACTCATGCCCTAAATGTAATATTCCTGTGGTATGATGGATTGCTGCCGCATCTGCGTGATTTGGCGAGTCTGAAAATACCCAGGACATGATGGAAATCTCCAATCACTTGCTGTCTCACATCAAATGCTCGGTGTCTACCAAGGCTCAGTAGCATATCAAGGGCTGCTTCTCAAATAGTGAATAGCTCTCTGCTGCAGATGGCATGGCCTCACTTTAGAACCTGAGGATTCTGTTCTTCAATTCTCCTATCAGAGCTTGCCAGAAATACTGTAGAACATTCTGGTCTACCATAGCAACACTATAAAGCATCTTCTATATCTCCAGACAACTGGAGTTCACAAGTTTTACCACTGTTCCAGGATCTTGGATTTTTTGAGGTTTATTTCCCATCTTCTGATGCATTTATATCCTAACAGAGCATCTAAAGTATTTGTCATCTGCCTTTCCAGATCTAAATCAACAAAGTATTGACAACATAGTATGGACTGACATGGTGGACAGATCTGATGTTCCAAAGAATGTTTAGGTAATCAAGGCACCTTTGGATTATGTTATAATAAAGAATATAAGAGACAACACAGGTCTGAGGCATGACTGTAAATTCCAGGTAAATGCAAACTGCTTCAGCATCTCCTTTTCTTTTAAATATTTATTTATTTATTTGAGAGAGAGAGAGAGCACATAGATGAGCAAGGAGAGGAGCTAAGGAGAGGGAGAGAGGAAATCTTCATGCAAACTTCCCACTCAGCATGGAGCCCACTGGAGGGCTCCATCCCAGGACCCTGAGATCATGACCCGAGCTGAAATCAAGAGTCGGCCGCTTAACCAGCTGAGCCACCCAGGCACCTCTCTTCTTGAAATGAATTGAAAAACATGCATTTTCCATATCACTAGCCACATACAAAGTGTCAGAGGCTGCACTGGTGTTTTCAAGTAGAGATACAACCTATACACAATAGCTATAATTGGAGTTACCACTTGATTAAATTTACTGCAGTCCTGTGTCAGAGAGAAAGAAATTACATAAAGAAATGGTCTGGACAACCATCCCTGCACATCTCTGAGGATGGCACTAGTTTCTGCCAAGTCACCAGGATGAGATTTTGCTTTTGAGTGATTATCTGGGCTGAAGATGGGGGAATTGGGAAGGAGTGGCAATCTCAGAGGCCTACACTTGGTCTTTCCTATGGGTCAGAGAACTACAGGAAAGGGAATCAATCTGAAGGCTCTGTTTGGTAATATAACTATTTCAGGGGACACAGAGACCAGAGAATGACCACAGTTGGGGCAGTAGTCTCTAGACCAACTGGGACATGGACTTGGACCAGGACTCTACTTATCACCAGATCTCCAAATGCCTCAAATCTACCATCTAATAAAATGACATATTGGATCTCCTGGTGTTGTCAGTCTTATTACCTAGAAAACAGAATCTGAGAAAGATACATATGTATAGGAAGCATATCAGGGACTGACTTTGGGGACAGCACCTGTGAGGGAATGAAGACACAGACTTGGGCAGAGAAAGAAGTTGAATGGCAATGCAGTTGCAAGGGACCCCATCTGATGCTGTGGAGGGCTCTGAAGCTGGGCTAGCCTTTCAGAATGTAACACATTAAGGCCAGTGGCCTAGCCTTTCACCCAGCACTTTGGCTGGTCATTAAATGTGGGCTTCCGCCAAGGAGGGGCTCAGCTATAAGCCATCAGCAGCCAACACACCTAGCAGCTGAGAAGATGATCCTTCTTCAGTCCCAAAGGAGGCTCTGAGACACACACTACAGGATCCACTCTAGTCCAACTCTTGCGCTGCTTGGATCCATTTGATTTGTAGTAAGTTTACCCCTCCAGGAATAGCTCCTTCAGGAGTCTGAATGTAATAGGACAAAGTGTAGCCCCAAGGGCTGCAGCTGATCTCAGGCCTCAACTGATACCCATCATTTCCTTCCTCTACCAACCATACTACATTTCCCTCACTGTAGATTAGCACATCTGCTGTCCTAGTGACTTACTTGATGGAGTGAATCAAAACCTGTCTGAGTCCCTGGTCACCAAGCCTTCTCAGGCAATGGCAATTGCCTTTTTTCATTTTCTATCAAAATTGAGCAAGGTCTGCCAAGTTTATGGCCCAGCTTGGACCTGCTATAGAGCCCTCTCTGTTCTGGACCTCCACTCAAAACTTGTAGCTTTCCTTGTTCTTCAGCAAATGAGCCTGACCATTATGTCCAAACATGGAATATGTTGTCTACATAAACCCAAAAGGCAAAGTCAGCATTGTGGTATGTTCTTACTAGGGGAGGGAATAAGAAGAAATCATTTTTTCTTTATTTTGGAAAGAGATCCCAACTTGCCTCAGATCTCTAAAGCTATATTGAGAAGGTAGTCCTCCAACTAGATTTATCTTTCATCAGCTGGAGTGCAGGTATCTTACCAAGGCCTCCAACATACTTGCCACTTCTTGCTCATCAGTTCAATTAGCATGATGCCATCAGCATAGTAGACCAATATAAAGTTTTACAGATTTTCCAGATGGTTGGGGACCCTTCAGACTTTCATATGACAGAGGGCAATGAGTTAACATAAAAGCTAAAGAAAGATTGTAAATGTATACGGTTGTTTGTCCCACATGAATAAAAACTGCTTCTAGCACTCTTTTCTAATAGGAATAGAAGACCACACACTTGCCAGATGCATGGTCATATACCATGAACCAGAGGTCATATTAATCTACTCTAGTAATGATGTCAGCAGGGCAGCTGCAATTTGACTTCCTCCTTAGCTGAATTGGTAGTAATCCACTCCTAGGATCCATCTGGTTTTATAGGAGGCAAACTAGTGAACTAAATGTAAATGAGGGGGACAACCACCTATGCATCCCCTAAATCTTTAAGAGTGTCACTGATCCCTAGGATACAATATGATTTTTGTTTTACTACCTTGGAGGCAAGGATGCAGATTCAGAGGTTTCCACTGAACCTTCCCACTATATTAGCTCCTACCACGTACTCCTAGGCTCAGATATGGGAATTGTTCCAACTACCAAGTATGTCCAGTTCAAATATGCATTCAAGAATGGGAAAGTGACTACAAGGTAGGTCCCTGGGTCTAGTAGAACCACTGTGAAACAAAGCCTAGCCAGGACTCTATTTATACTACTGGGCTCCTTATGTCCCTTCTCCAACTGGGTGGCATGATACTTCAGTCGCTAGATTACAGGATTACAATTACTGGGATCCTGTGTCCAACAGTCCTTGAAATGCCTGTTATTCCCCCGTCCCCAGGGTACAATTACTGAAGAAAATGGACAGAGGTTCCTTTGGGGAAAGACTGGGAAACTCATTACCACATACATTTGCTGTAGTGTTACAAAATTGTTCCTCCTGAGGATCTTCAGTCAATGGGTTCTGGTCCTGAAAACTGGTTCAGATGAGAAAATGGAACAAGGAATTGACTTTTTATTGAGGCAGGTACCTTCAGTCTCCTGATAATCTATCCTTGATTTCTTCCAGTTGCTTCAACTGAACAATACTCTTGCTGGCAACCCATCTATCTTGCTGCAGGACAACATGTTCCATCATTACTCATTCCTGTGGCTCTCTACACACCATGCCCCAAAGGCAGCTATTCCACTCTATTGCTCATAAAGAACATTGCGCCACCTGGAGTCTATTATTCAGGATTTTATCACCTCCATTGCTATCAAAGATCTGTTTTGTTTTGTTTTGTTTTTAATTTTAACAGACTCACCCATCAGTCTGGCTGGCAGCCCTCACCAGTGTGTTCCTTACCTCTTTGGTAAAGCATAGCCCTTCTGTGGACTACGGTGGGCTAGTGGGCTTTCCACCCTTGCATGGTGTCCCAACTTTATCATGCCTGCTATTCTAAGCCTTTTGGTCTTAGGGAGTAGAAGAAGTTCCCAGTCTGCAGTGGAATTCTGGCATTTCTACTTCACTTTGTGTGAGCCATCACTTTTTTCAAGCTTCTAAGAACAGCATGATAGTATACTAAATCCTGTATAAGTTCTCAGAAAATCAGACTGCTACCAATCAATAAATTTTCCATTTCCAAGTTTTGCTCTGCCACCCTTGATCCATTGCCATCAGGATCTAGTCCCAGATGGACTCCCTTGGCTTCCACCTGTGAACTGATTATTTGGCCCCAGGGGTGAGGGGTGAGGGGTGAGAGTGGGGTAGCAACAGATCCTGCGGGAGGTACATGTTGTATTCTAAGGCAGAGGCCCTTTCATTATCTTTAAGTAAAACTGGGGGTGGGTTGATAGTCCTTAACAGGGAGGAGTGGGCTACTTCTATAGGCCCAGTAGGTTCAGAGATATCTAGGGACCGAAGAACCTCAGATGCATCAACTCAGATGTCCTTATTCCAAATTTGAGGGTCCCAGCAATTCCTGACCTGGACCTTGACCTTGCTGTACCAGAACTGCTAAATTCCAAGTTTAACTTTATATGAGATTCCAAAACCCCTATAATTAATACCTGGGCCTGACCCTCAGCTTTTTCTATCTTCCAGCTACTTATCTTCTTTTTTTTTTTAAGATGCAGCTGGGTCTTCCATGAACGCAGCCGTTACAACACATTTTGTGCAAACTCTATCAAAGGCGACTTTCTCTTAAAAAATCCTTTAAACCTTTCCCTCGAAGTATTGCCTGGATTCCCTGTGACATGTTGGAAAGCAGGTGGTGGCCTCCTCCTCTCCAGGTTTGGAGGGCTTTGAGTTCTCTTGCTTGCTGGTTTTCTAAGACACCCCCCACCCAACTCCCGCCAAGTGTGTCCATAACAACTCGATTCCTTCCAGCTGCTCAGGAGGGATGAGACCCCGCAGGTTCTCACAGTCAATGGAACTAAAATAGATTCCTGCTGATGGAGTGATAAGAGATAAAAAAGAAGCAGATGGGATCCCTGGGTGGCACAGCGGTTTGGCGCCTGCCTTTGGCCCAGGGCGCGATCCTGGAGACCTGGGATCGAATCCCACATCGGGCTCCTAATGCATGGAGCCTGCTTCTCTCTCTGCCTGTGTCTCTGCCCCTCTCTCTCTCTCTGTGTGTGACTATCATAAAATAAGTAAAAATTAAAAAAGAAGCAGATAAGAGAAATTTTACATGTTGTAAGAAAGCCTTCTAGCTTTACCACATCACTTTGAATTAGTGATTAGTTACCACCTAGCCTTTGATTGTCTCTCTTTAATTGATAGCATCCAATAAGTTATCCAATTCCATTGTCCTTAGAGTCACTACTTCCCCAGGACCTCTTGAATGCATGAGATTTTGCTCCTGCCAGTGCATTGCCTTCTATCAGCATACCAGTATCCCATCCTAGTTCACCACAAGTGGAAGTTTCAGAAATTGTCCTGCTATAGCCTTACCAGGAATTCTCCAAACCCTTTATCTGCCAGAGATGGACTCCTCACTGCCACCTATCTGATTTGTAATCCAGTTCTAAAGTCCCACTTCTAATTGTCTTGGGTTGAGTTTTTTGGTAAATAGACTCTGAGATGAAGATTTTTGTGCAGGAAGTTTAGTGGGGAATGTGGTAAGAATAACTGAAAGGGCAAGTTGGATGATAAGGAAAGTTGGGTTAAGCACTAGCTAGAATGAAAGCTTCAGCTCTGGCCCTTCAGAGCTGTCTTTAAATGAGTCACAAAGGCTAGGCCTTTGTACCCCACCTCAACTAGTCAGTGGATGTGGGATGCCCAGAGAGAGGTATAACTTTGGGTGAGATGCTTCCTTTAAACTGAAAGAAAGTCCAGAGAGCCTTCAGCAGCTGACACTCCCAGCAGCTGGTGGAATGGGTGTCTTGACCCTGAAGGGGGCATCCTCTACAGACCAGGATAAGGAATAAGAGTAAGCAAGTGTACAAGCCTAAAAGCCAACTGGATAAAAACTGATGATAAACAGTGTTAATGGAAGAAGTCTTGAAAAGTTTTATTTAACTTGTGTTTTTTTAAGCAGTTCAAATTCAATATGAGGGCCTGTTACTTGTGCCAAATCAGAAAGGTCTGCAATGTTCAAAATTGTCTTCCATGCATCACAAAAAAAAAAGGGGGGGGGGACTATATCTTACAAATATTATTAGAGACCAGGGCTTCAAAATCTCACTCAATAGATTCATGTCTCAATAAATATCATAAACCAATAATTACATAAATTACATAATTTGTTAGAAGAAAAGAAGTCCTATTAAAAAGAAAAAACAAAAAAGAATCATTCAGGAGTTAGAGAAAAAGGAATACAGGGTAGTTTGCAGATTAAATAGGATGGTGATAATAGACCTTATTGTGAAAATGAGTTTGGAAAGAGGACTACGGGTTAAGTCAGAGAGAGAGCAATGATGGTATCTGAGGGAAGAGAATTCCAGGTTGAGAGAGCAGCCATTGCAAAAGCACTGTGGCAGGAAAATGTCTTGGTGATTGAAGAGCAATAAGAATCCCAGTATGGCCAGAGGGGAGAGGTAATTTACAAACAGAGTAGTAGGAGAGAGGCTCAGAGGGGTCATTGGATGGCAGGGGAGGATGGGGGCTGGTAGTCTCTGGCAATAGACCTGAGGCAAGAGACTTGAGTAAGGGCATCCATTGCCATTCAACCAGATTCTATTAATAAATAAATTTTGGGAAGCATTTACCAGTCCACATACACTGATTTTACATGCTCAGTGCTTTGATAGCTTTTTAATATTTTTCCCATTGGATAAACATAATCTCATGCCCTACTTTACTATATTATTTTACAGTCAAAACAAATTGAATATCATGACTGAAAGTAAATCAAAGCAGAGACAAAACACACTTTTGTTTCCAAACTATACAAGCCTCATAGATATTCTGATATGGCTTCTTTCCCACCCCATCCTATAGCTTTCCCCAGAGCAATATTTTTTTCCAATAAGTCCCCTATGGACCATCTGATGAGTCTTAAAGGGATTCAAACATGAAAATCCTATCCTCCATACTTGTAGGCTCACACTGTCACTCAACCACAAATTATGGCTACTCAGTAGTAATCTGCTAAATGAGTTATATATAGAAACCAAAAGACAGAATTAAAAAACAAAATTAACATGTGACAGGAATTTACTGAGGCCACTCATTGGACATTCTCTTAAGAAGTCTGGCAGCCACACAATGTTTGGCAACAAAAGTACATGGGTAAGGATTTGTAATTTCCACAATTTTCTGAAAGAACTTTCTCCCATTGGTCCATGGTAGGTATTGTCTTCAGTTTGTTAGACTTTCCAGTTGCTACTATTCTTGATTTATAACTATAAATTATAGTTAGTCTTCCTTCATCATTATCAGTTTGGCTTGTTGAATTGTTTGGTGTATTTGTGTAAAAAGAAAAGATCTGTAATTTTCCAAAAACTAGATTTGAAAGCATATATACATTGTAATTTGAATTGGGGCCACATCAAACCAAAAAGCTTTTGCACAGCAAGGGAGAAGGTTTTGCAAATTATATATCTGATAAAGGTTAATATCCAAACTATATAAAGAGCTCCTATAACTTAACACCAAAAAGTAAATAGTCCAATTAAAATCTGGGCAGATGGGGATCCCTGGGTGGCTCAGCAGTTTAGCGCCTGCCTTCAGTCGAAGGCATGATCCTGGAGTCCCGGGATCGAGTCCCACATCAGGCTTCTGCATGGAGCCTGCTTCTCCCTCTGCCTGTGTCTCTGCCTCACTCTCTCTCTCTCTGTGTCTCTCATGAATAAATAAATAAAATCTTTAAAAAAAAAAAAAAAAAAACCTGGGCAGAGGACCTGAACAGATACTTTTCCAAAGAATACTCACAGATGGCCAACAGACACTGAAAAGATGTTCTACATCACTAATCATGAAGAAATTACATATCAAAACCACAATGAGATATCATTTCACTCCTTTTAGAATGGCTACTATCACAAAGACGAGAGTTGACAAGTGTTGAGGAGGATATAGAGAAAAGGGAATCCTTGTGCACTGTAATGGGGTTGTAAACTGGTGCAGCCACTATGGAACACAACATGAAGCTTCCTCAAAAAGTTAAAAATAGAACTACTGTATGGTCCAGCAATCCCACTTTTGGGTATACACCCAAAGGAAATGAACAGAGGATCTCAAAGAAATATCTGCACCTTCATGTTCATTGCAGCATTATTCACAACAGCCAAGGTATGGAAACAACCATTAATCCCCAGTAAATAAGTGGATAAAGAAAATTCTCTCTATATATACAATATATACAATGACCTTTAGTGCATCCAAGCTGTCACAAATGGAAGGGTTGCCTTCATGGCTGACTAATATTTCAAAATGTGTAGAGTAATATTAGCCATGAGAAAGAAGGCAACCTTGCCATTTGTGACAACTTGGATGCACCAGAGGACATTATCCTTAATGAAGCAAGTCAGACAGAGAACGACAAATACTATGTGATATCACCATATATGGAATCTATAAAAGCCAAACCCAGAGAAACAGAGTGGAATGGTGGTCGCCAGGGTTGGAAGGTGGAGGAAATAAGGAGATATTAGTCAAAGGGTATAGACTTTCAGTTACAAAATTAACAAGTTCTGCAGATCTAAAGTACAATATGGGGATTATAGCTAATAATACCATACTATATACTCAAACTTGCTAAGAGTAGATTTTAAATGTTCTCACCAGGGCAGCCCAGGTGGCTCAGCAGTTTAGCACTGCCTTCAGCCCAGGGCGTGCTCCTGGAGACCCATGGGATTGAGTCCCATGTCAGGTTCCCTACTTGGAGCCTGCTTCTCCTTCTGCCTGTGTCTCTGCCCCTCTCTTTCTGTGTTTCTCATGAATAAATAAATAAAATCTTTTAAATAAATAAATAAATAAATAAATAAATAAATAAATAAATAAATAAATATTCTCACCGCAAAAGAGAAATAGTAGTTATGTGAAGTGAGGTGTTAGCTAATGCTAGGGTGGTGATTAATCATTTTGCAGTAATATATGTGTATCAAGTCAACATATTGTGCACCTTAAGCTTACATAATGTTCCATGCCAGTTATAACCTAATAAAGCTGGAAAACAAAACAGAGCAGAAGCAACAAAGGCTTTTCTGCTCCATTCCCTGTGGTGCCAGAGGGACTCTCTGAGAGGCCCTCAGGTTCCAGGGAGAACAGCCTGGCCCATGCCCAAGGGCAGCTGACTCTGCTCCCAAACTGCTCCTGTAAAGAGCCACGGGGCTGGGGAGGATGGCAAACACTCAGATTTCCAGTGTTAGAACCCTGGGTGGGGGCTTCTGGCATGAGTGAGAGGAGAAAGCAGCCTCCCACTTACTCTGCTTCTATGAAAATGGCCTCCTGCCATCAGGGGGGGAAAAAAAACAGGAGAAAGGTGAAAGTCACAGGTGTGTGTGTCCTTTCTAACAAAAGAAGCAAAGAAAAAACTCCTGAGCCTAATACCCCTGTGTAAATAATTCCTTACAGAAATTCTAGCCTCCACCCACACCAGCTCCCACAAAGCCTTCTGCCCCACAGGATGTCCAGTGGGCCCCTCTCCCAGGCCCCTCCTGATCTAGGGGTGGGTTTCACTAAAGAAATCAAATGGACCTCAATTTCATCCCTTTCAGGCAAGTCACCTGGATTTTTTTTATTTGAGGCTATTTATAGGTTGATTAATAAATAATAATAATCCCATCATTTTGTAATTCTCAGCCATGGCTTGTGCCCAAATTTCCATCACAAACTGTTTTCCTAGAGCTTTGGACAATGAGCCATGTGAAGAATAGGTTACTTATTTATGTGAGCACTAGAAAGTGTTCCTTACTGCAGCTCCTGAAGGAGTCTTGATTGCTGGCAGAGGAAAAGGTATATTAAAATCACACGGGGTTGGGGGGCTGAGGAGGCACAGTTGACTTTGACCACCCCTAGTGAGCCTGAGCCAGGTGTCTTCACAGACAGGTGCAGGAGAAGAACGATGCCTCCACAGAAGGAGGCAAGGGCAGCAAAATGAAAGAGAATCTCATTTAGAATTTCCAAGGCCACTGACATGAACAAATATCTTTCAGCTGCCTCCCACTCTTTTCAAAAACTAATCTCGTTTTTCTTAAGCTTTGATGAAAAAGTTGTCTTCCTAGCGGCCCTGCATGACTGATGGGCAAGCCTCATCCTTTATACCTGCAGTGGAATAAAACTGGCTCTCCCCAGACTATTGAGGGCCTGGCAGTTTAGACAGGCTGTCTTGCCTGTCTTCCCTTCCACCTGGAGGAGCTGTGGCAGATCCACCCACCTGGGGTTACTCCACAGGCTAGCATGGGGTTTGCATCCAGAAAGTGCTCAGTCATTGCTGAAGTGAACTCTAAGCTTCCCCATCTTCCTCTAAAGTCACCAAAGATCATTCCATTCAAAGGCAAGCCTCAGGACTCCAGGACACTAAGGTGGTCCAAAGCTTTTCTACTTAGAGTGGTCCTTGGACCTGCTGCTTCTCTTGGGAGCTTGTCAGATGTGCAGACTGCCAGGCCCCATCACAGAACCTGAGAGTCAGAATCTGCATTCTAACAAGAGGCCCAGGTGACATGCACATGTTCCAAGTATCAGAGAAGCACCACTTTAGCAAACTTGCTCTCCATCTCTGGTCAATAGCCTTTGCATTCTGTTACCTACCCAGAAGATACTTATGCAGCACTGTATTAGTTTGTCAGAGCTGCCCCAAAACAAAATACCACAGACTAGGTGACTTAAACAACAAAAAGCTATTTCCTCACAGTTCTGGAGGCCAGACATCCAAGATCAAGGTGTCAACAGCTTTGGTTTCTCCTCAACTTCCAGTTGGCCATCTTCTTGCTGTGTGCTCATGTGGTCTTCCTCTCTGCCTGTAGGCCCTGGTGTCTCTCCCTGTGTCCTAATTCTCTCTTCGCATAAGGATATCAGTCATATTGGATTAGGGCCTGCCCTAACAGCCTCATTTTAACCCAATTACCTCTTTAAAGTTCCTATCACCAAATACAGTTGCAATCTGAGGTGCTGGAGATTAAGGGTTCAACATCTCTATTTGGAGGGAAGAGACAGTTCAGCCCATAAGAAACATTACCATGTCCAGACATTGTGCTAAGCCTAGGTTACCACCATGAAGGGGAGAAAGTTGGTTCTCAAGCAGCTTATAACTCCTCACTGGTCACATCTCCCCTTAAGTTTTGCCTACCCAGACCATGCAGTCTGCCCACCATAGCCTCTTATCCACTGTTAGGTCCTGTGGGTCTGGGCTGCCTGCACTGGCCACTTACCCAGCCCACCAGGAGGAGAAGCTAGTTTCCTCACCCTTTGGCTGGGGAGAGTGGGGACACCCCATGTAGATGTCAGGCAAAAGGAAGACCTCCTCCCATAAAAACAAAACTATTTATAGTCACTAAAATTTCTGGCTAAAGTATGATGAGAAACAGTATATATACATAGTCTAAATGTATCTCCCTATTAGATATTTATTAATCACAAGGGGAAAAAAGTAACCTGATAGTGGGGAAACTTGCAGATACCACCTTAAGCCAAGTGACCAAGTTAACATCACCAGTAAAAGGACATGTCAACAACATGAACCTCCTGATATCATGCATTAAGAAGGCCATAATATAATTTCTGTAGTCTTCTCAAAAATTCATAACCACCATCTAATCATGACTAATCATGAGAAAAACATGAAAATTTCAAAATCAAGGATATTCTAAAAAAATAATTGACCAGTACTCTTCAAAAGAGTCAACTTGGGACCCCTGGGTGGCTCAGTGGTTAGGCATCTGTCTTTGGCTCAGGGTGTGATTCTGGGGTTAGGGGATCGAGTCCCACATCAGGCTCCCTGTGAGGAGCCTGCTTCTCCCTCTGCCTGTCTCTCTGCATCTCTCTGTGTCTCTCATGAATAAATAAATAAAATCTTTAAAACAAACAAAAAAACCCAAAAGAGTCAAGTTCATAGAAGACAAAGGAAGGCTGAGAAATTGTCAAAAATAGAAGACAAGAGATTTCTGGGGAAGATGGAAGAGTAGGAGGACCCTAAACTCCACTCATTCCACAAATACAACTAGATAACACTCACATCAGTGTAAATAACCCAGAAATGAGAAGGCCCCATCAAGGAGAGTAAGAGGGGTGGAGTCATGGTTCAGAGCTAATTGGACTCACAGTCCTGCCCATGGGAGGGAAAGACCTCGGCAGGTGTGGAGAGGGGAGGTGAGTCATCACCTTAGGTATGGGGAACCAACACCAGGAAAATGAATCCTCATAACATCTGGTTTTGAAAACCAAATGAGCCTAACCTCATCAGCAGGACTTAACACCTGCAACTTTTAAAAACCAGTTGGCTCATCTCTGGGAGAATTAAAGGGCAAGAGTAAACTGAGTCCCCAGTCTTAAAGAGATAGCACATCAAACAGCCCTAACATGTGTAAGAAGCCCCAAGAGAGGCCAGCATCACTTCAAAGTGACTCCCCAGGGAAAAGGCAAGATAACCACCCAAGCTGTGGGTTAGGTGCAGACATCTAGTCTGACGTAGGCTCTGCCCACCAACAAAAGCTTCTCAGGGGACAATACAGGGAGAGTACCTTGTGGTTTGATGCTACTGCATCTCTGGCAAATATGTGGTCTGACTCAGCTCAAGCCCAAGGTGGTCTCAGACTCGCCCTCTAACAACACAGGGACCAAATCCTACCCCAACAGCAAAGAGACCCATTGTAGATGACTGGACTGAAAGCAAAAGCAGCTCAGCCACTGTAGAAAAGAGCACACAAAACACACATAGGAGACACCCCTGAATCACCAGGTTCTGGTGAACAGGGGATATTGCAGGCCCCTCAGGATCTCTTCTTCATAAGGCCATTACACAGGAGACATAGCTGACTTTGCTAATACATAGAAACAGTCACAGAGTGTTAGACAAAATGAGGAGACAGATGATCATGCCCCCAATGAAAGAACAGGACAAAATCACAGCAGGAGAGCTAAACAAAATGGAGGCAAGAGCTTAAAGTAATGATAGAGAATTTAAAGTAATGGTCATAAAGATATTCACTGGACTTTAGAAAAGAGTGGGGGACCTCAGCAAGACCCTCAACAAAGAGATAAATACATAAAAAAGAACCAATCAGAGATGAAGAATTACACAAGATGGAATAAGTAGTGGACTAGAGGAAGCAAAAGAATGAATCAGTAACCTATAAGACAGAGTAGAGAAAGTAGTCAAGCTGAACAGGAGAGAGAAAAAAAGAGAATAGACTTAGGGAACTCAGTGACACCATCAAGCATAATAACACTCACATTATAGGGATCTCAGAAAGAGAAAGGACAGAAAAGGGGACAGAAAAGGAGAGATAAAGAGTTTCCCAAACAAAAATTAAGGAATTCATGACCACTAAACCAGCCCTTCAAGAAATGTTTAAGGGTACTCTGAGTAGAAAGGACAGACCATAAGTAGGAGTAAGAAAAGTAGGAAGCACAAAAACAGTAAAATTGGGTGCCTGGGTGGCTCAGTCGGTTAAGCATCTACCTTCAGCTCAGGTCATGATCCCAAGGTCCTGGGATGGAGCTCCACATGGGGCTCCCTACTCAGCAGGGGTCTGCTTCTCCTTCTGACCCTCTCCCCTGTTCATGCTCTCTCTCTCTCTCTCACCCTCTCTCTCTCAAATAAATAAATAAAATCTTTTTTAAAAAAGCAGCAAAATCAAAATTCAATGAAGAGATTCACCAAATAAAAGAATGTCAAGTATGACACTAAAACATGAGGGAGAGAGAAGTAAAAGTAAAAAATGGGTTGGGAATGTGGGTGAATGGGATTCACCACCCATTCAGGATGGGTGAAATATGTGAAGGGAATTAAGAATACACTTTTCACAATGAGCGCCCAGTAACATATAGTGTTGAAATACTGTATTTATTGTATCCCTGAAACTAGTACAACACTGGATGCTAACCGTACTGGAATTAAAATGTTTTAAAATAGGAAAACACAGCTAAATGCAATCTGGAATTGACTATAAGGCCAAAAAAAAAAGATATTAATGGGAAAATGGGAGAATTTCTTATAAGGTCCACAGATTAGTTAATAGTATTGTATCAGTGTTAATTTCCTAGTTTCTATCATTGTATTACAGATCTGTAAACTTGATAATATTAGGGGAACCTGAGTGAAGGGCGTGTGAAACTTGGTGCTATTATTTACCTTTCTCTGAAAATCTAAAATCATTTTAAAATTTAAAAAGAACATTTGATAGAACTTTGGTTTATTAGGGTAGAATGCTAAAATGTTGTAGCAGACAGTCCAAAGAATACAGTCACTTAAAGAATAAAGCAGTCTTCTCTCACACGGCAGTCCTGAGGTATGGGGCAGACTGACTGAAGGGCTGTCCTCCACACATTCACCCAGCTCCCTAGATCCCCTCCACTGCACACACCATCATCCACTGAGGCTTTGTTTTCTTCAGGATGGGTGAAGCTGAGTTCTCATAGGCTCTTTAATGCTAGGCACACAGAGTTCTATACATGTATGTTATATCGCTCTTGTTAATTACATTGTTAAAATATTGCATCACCTATTTTTAAGATTTTATTTATTTATTTTAGAGAAAGAGAGCCTGAGCCAGGGGTAGGGGCAAAAGGAGAAGGAAAGGTAAAGAATCTCAAGCAGACTCTGGGCTGAGCACAGAGCCCCATGCAGGGCTCAATCTCACAACCCAAGATCATGACCTAAGCCAAAACCAAAAATCAGACATTCAACTGACTGAGCCACCCAGGTGCCCCGAAATATTGCATCATTTTTAAATCTGGGGTCTATTGGATAAGTTGCCAGGAAAAGTTTATTATGATATATTTCACCATAGTTATGGATATCTCCTTGTAATTCTGTCAATTTTTGCTTTCTATATTTTGAGGCCATGTTATTAAATGCTGGTGTAAATGGTACCTTGTGACACCATCTTTTTGTACCAACTTCAGAATTTTTACATCTTCCCACTGAACTGTTCCTTTAGCATTATATTGTGACACATTTGTTATTAACCATTAGGTTTTTGCCATTAGCTTGGTTTCATCTCTTATATGGCCATATATTGTTTTCTCTTTTTTTTATTTTTTTATTTTTTAAAGATTTATTTATTTATTTATGATAGACATAGAGAGAGAGAGAGAGAGAGGCAGAGACACAGGAGGAGGGAGAAGCAGGCTCCATGCAGGGAGCCCGATGTGGGACTTGATCCCAGGTCTCCAGGATCACACTCCAGGTTGCAGGCAGCGCTAAACCACTGCACTACTGGGGCTGCCCAATTAATACTTATTTAAACTTACCTACATGTTACCAGGTTCTGTGCTTACTATTACTTCATGATTTCACTGCTTTCTTCCTGGTTGCATTGCCTTCTTCTTGAAGTACATCCTTTTGCATTTCATTCTCTAAAAGTAGTAAATCCTCCAACTTTTTTTTTTTTAGATTTTATTTATTTATTCATGAGAGACACAGAGAGAAAGGCAGAGACATAGGCAGAGGGAGAAACAGGCTCCCTGCAAGGAGCCTAATGTGGAACTCGATTCCGGGACTCCAGGATCACACCCTGAGCCGAAGGCAGACGCTCAACCACTGAGTCATCCAGGCGCCCTAATCCTCAAACTTTTGAACTTAAGAGTGTCCCTATTTCACCTTCATGCTTAGATGAGAATTTAATTGGAAATAGAATTCTAGGTTGATACTCTCAGTATTTGAAGATATAATTCCATTATCTTCTGATGTGTATTGTGAAGTCTATGAGAATTCTAATTTTTATTTCTTTTTAGGTATTATATCTTTTTTCCTCTGGCTTCTTTGAACATCTTTTCTTGTCTTTAAAATCCTGAATCTTCAAAAAGATCTGTCCCAAAGTGGCATTATTTGTATTTTCCCTTAGGAGTGATTGTGCTTCTTAAAACTGAGGATTCATAACTTTTGTCATTTCAAGGAACTTCACAGTCATCAGCTCTTCTAATATTGCTTATCCTTTACTCTATTTCTACTGTGACAGGAGTAGGGGCAGAGGGAGAAGCAGACTCCTCACTGAGCGGGGAGCCTGGCCTGGGGCTCAATCCCAGGACCTTAGGATCATGACATGAGCTGAAGGCAGATGCTTAACCAATTGAGCCACCCAGGTGCCCCTCCTGTGACAACTCTTGATAGATATAGTTTGTATGTTCTCATTCTATCTACCAAGTTTCTTAACATCACTTACATATCTTTCTCATCTCTCACTGTGCTGTATTCTTGGAAAGCTCTTCAGGTATATTTTCCACTTGACTGTTCCTCTATACAGTGGTGTCTACTCTATTGTTTAAAACACTCACTAAATTTTTCCAGTGATATTTTTTCTAAAAGTTCTATGTGAGTCTTTCAAATCTGTCAATTATGTTCTCCTATGGTCTTGTCTTTATGACTTTAAATCCTTCCTTTTGCATTTAATCACTTAAATGTATTCATTCTATATTATCCTTAAGACATTGTCATTCAATTATCTAAGGTTTTTAAGGGTCCAACCTGATTTTTGTTGTCTCTGCTGTACAAACTTTTACATCTGTGTGGGAGTACATCTCCCCTTCAGAACACTTTTACATTCATTCCTCCAAAGAGACCTAGCTGTATTCCCTAATCTGGGAACAATTTTTATGAAAAATGTTTGGTTTGGCTGCTGCTGGACCATATGGGTAGTATAAATTTACTGCCCAAAACTCAGATAAAGCACAGCCCTGCAATTATGAATTTGGAGAAAGGGGGGGGGGTGTCTCTTTTTTTCAACCAAAGACGAGCTTTCTGCTATCTTTCTATGCCAGTGCATAAGTTTTCCCAGTCCCCTTTCACTGGAGGTAGAGCCACTTGAGCATGTGGATGGAGGAGGGGATTTGGTTCGGTTCCAATTCTGTCCTTTTCATCAGCTTATGGTAGCATGTCTTGTTGCCATGTGGGCATTAAAATCCAAGTTCTGGGGTGACAGGGGCTGACTACCTGTTCTGTGCTCTCCCCTAACCCAAGGACTACACAGGAGCTTATCGTTCTTGTTTTCAGTTCCTTCTATTCCTAGAACGAGAGGATGTCCTTTCTTTTTCTCACAGCTACTCAGTCACTGAGAAGAATCTTTGCCACAATTTGTCCAGAATTTCTGGGTACTTGCCGAAGGATTGGAGATTAGCCTGTTTTATATATTTCTAGAAACCAGTGTGGTTATTAAATCAAGCTTGTTCCTTCCCCGCTTCCACTTCATCTGGTTCCTTAGTTCCCAGGTTTAACAGTTTGGCTTTTGCTCCCATCTCTCTGGAGCATTCTGTTCTAATAACACCAAACTGTACACGGCAAGCTGATCCCTCTACCTGAAATGCCCCCGTACCCCGCCCTAATCTGTTTACTTAACTCTTAAGCTATCCATTAACCTGCAGGGCCTGTTTCATCTTCTCTGAGAAGACTTTCCTTTGAACCTCTATAGTCCCACAGATCTGGGTGCTTATTTCTGTCTCACTATATTATAATAAACATACATGTTAGCATCTCCCTCACCAGTTAAGATCCTTGAGGTCTGGGATTGTGATTCACTCATTGTGTCCCCAGCCCCTAGCATAGCATCTGACACATAGCAGGGATTAATATATTAGTTAACTGAATACATGAACACAGACAAGTTCCATAATTATTGCCTTTAAAAGGTTTAACAATTCCCCCTCCCAAAACCCAGAAAGTTCCAGTTTCCTGGAAAACATTTTTGCAAGACTATCATTTGAGGAAGAAAAGAAAAGTAGGCAGAGCTCAGAACAATGTACACCAGGGCTAAATGGTACACTGTGGTCCCTCTCTTCAGAGGGGTCAGCCTGAGATAAGAAAGATGTGAAATTCAATTATACCGAATGTTCAGATCCTTCCAATGACTTGCCATAAAATGTAGTACAAAGGCTCAACCTGTCATTCAAGGTCATTGAAGATCTGACACCCAGTCTGCCTTTCCTGTGTTATTTTCTGCCCTACAAAACTTCACTCATTTCCCTAAATGATTATGAATTTCTTATTATCATATTATCACCCCTTGATCCAAGCCCCCTAGTCATGCTATGTCTGAGGGCTCAAAAAGAGATGAGTTTGTTTCAGGTACTCTCATTTTTTTTTTTTTAACTACTGGCTTCATTTATGCCTTTTAGGTAGATACCAAAGGAAATAGAATGGATGTAATTGTGTTACTCTTGGCTGTAATAAAGTCCTCTGCTCCTTTGCCTGCATTACCATGAACTTTATATAAGAGTTGGCTCACAGTCTGTGAGCAGCCCTCCCACAGTTCAGCTCCAAGGGAGGGGAAAGAGGCTGATATTTTAGGTCTAACACGACTCCGAAATGGCAGTCATCTCTGCCTCTCCCCGCCACCCCTGAAGACAAGGGCACTGGTCTGTTCTGCAATCCGTGGTCCCTTAGAGGAACTCTGTTCCTGAGATGTCACTTTTCCCAGTGAAATCTGCTATCTTGTTGAAAAGGATTTCAACGAACTGATTACTTCAGAATAAGTATGTAATTATTTTTGTGGTCAACTGAGACAACATCACATGGGAAATAAGAACAGATGTTGCCCAAAAAAGAATTCAGCTTGGCAGATGCAGAAACATGGTGGGGAGAGAACATCCTCTGACTGCCTGGCTGAGTAATTGCAAACAGCTGCTGGTCTGCATAAGGCTCCGACTAAGAAAATGTTTCAGCAGGAAGGAACACTGTGCTCCACTGGCCCCACCTCCCCCTCGCGTGGATCAAGAAACTGAGGCCATAGAAAAAGTACAGTCAGAAACCTCACCTGCTTCTTTCACCCAAAGATTTCTTTTTCTGGAAAATGTAGAAAACCCTCAAAATTGTTTTCTTTGGATTTTCTTATACAAAGAGTAGAAGTCCTAATGAAGCGTTGTCAAATATTTGTAGGCTGTTGAGAAGCCAGTGAACTCCACGGAGTGACTGACATTCCAGAGCAGCTTCTGTCCTCAGTGTAGTCCCTGTTCACATGCGGCCGTGTGACTGCAGAGCACTAAGCTCTGAGCAAGCCCGCCTGGGCTCTCTTATTAGCCTCCCTGTGAAAGGAAAGCCATCATTTGATGGATCCTACCCTGCCCCAGCTCTAATGGAACATGTCTCCATGCTGGGAACATTTATGAATTTCATCCTCATTCAGAAAATATTCTGAATATCTTTTCTACTCTCTATTTATAGTTCATGGCAATCTCCAAATACCAATAGTATCCTGAGTTTATTTCGGGCCCCTGGTGCATTCCAAAAGAGTTCTGCTGCTCTTGGCCTCCCCTGACTTCACGCTCAGAGGAGGGAGCAGGCTTGGGTGACCATCTTCTGCAAGAACTTGCCTCCCCGCCTCCTGTGCCTCTTGCTTTTGCTGCTGTTTCTCTTCCTCCACAAAACCTTCCTCCTGGTTCCAGATACTGTTACTTTACCCTTCCTCTGGTCTCCTGGAGCACTTTAGGAAACTTCCATCACAGCACAGCATTCCGTGTGTTCCAAGAGTTGGTGTCCTCACTCCGCTCCCCAGCCAGACTCTGAAATCCAGGTGGGAAGGACTGAGTCAGTGGCACCTTTAAACCTCACGGAGGCTAGCACATCACCCGCGCATTCAACCTGTTCAATCATGAGGTCTGACCATGAAGCTATCGATGAACCCATGAGTCACTGTCTCTCCCTCTCTGTTTCTCCTGAGTCCCAGGCTGCCTCCCTATCCCCACACCTTCCCCCCTTAAACTCTGAAAACAGGAGCTTAATGAGTGCCGTGCTCCTATGAGGTAATCCAAGCCCTCATTCCTACTCATTCCTGTCCAACCTTGGCCGTGACCCTGACCCACAGGAGATTTTAGAAATTATATGCACAGACAATTAACAATACTCTATTATGTGTTGATATTTACTAAGCGAGTAGATCTTAATTGCTCTCACCAAAAAAAGAAAAAAAAAGGTAACTTTGTGAGGTGATGGATGTGTCTGTTTGATTGCGGTACACATGTCACAAGTATGTGAATACCAAAACATCACATGGCACACTTAAAGATATACGATGTTTATTTGTCAATTATGTCTCAATAAAACTCGAAAAAGGAATTATTTGTTCAGGTGATGAGAAAAACTATTCTCCTCAGGCCCTATTCTGTTCTGAGTTTCTACACTTAAAGATATGACTCTGGACTCTTCAGAAAGCTCTTTGAAATTCAAATCCAGGGTCTCTGGAAGGTTCATTAGAAAGCGAACTCTGTGGTGAGTGGGCTCTCACTGCAGAGGACAGCAACTGCTTTGCATAAGGGTTAACTCAAGGAAAACTAAAATACTTAAGGGCTGTATTTTTCTCTCCCTTGGTGCAAAGTGCATATTTCCAGGACTTAGATTTATCGGTTTTATTGATCAGAAGAGTGTCCAGGGAGGAATCGCTACTGTTTTTCTGCTCCACCTACCTACAAATGTTACTATCTGGACTGATTTGAAGAATAACACTATAGACGTAGCTTTTCCACTTTCCTGTCAGTTCCTCCTGAACCCCGAGAGCAGGCAGCTCAGGCCAGGCGTGGGGTACTCAGCCCCGCACAGATGCTGTCCCAGCCCAGCCAACCTCCAGGGGCATCTGAAAACCCACCTCCCTGCGCCCCTCGTTCCACCACTAACTTACTCTTTAGATCCTCGTGGTTAGAGGCTCCAGGATTCTGCTCACAGCAAAATCCTGAAGTCATGTGGCAGTTTTTAAAGATCACAGTGAATTAGGAACTCGTTGTTGAAGAGATGCTCACAGATGGGAAGAGAAGCTGGTACAGCCATTTCGGTTGTGTTCTAAGCTTGCCAGGGTGTGTGTCTCCTTCGTCAGCATCCTCTCATCCTCTGTTGCTGTTGGGCACCGCTAAGAGACAGACAGACAGACAGACAGACAGAGATGGTGGGGCAGCAGGTGGGATGGAGAGGGGGAGGAAACATGATAGATCTTTGCTCTACTTTTGGTTTGCAAAGAAAGAGGCCACTTTTGTGGTGCTTAACCTGACCATTAGTATTAGTGATAATAAAGTTGTAAACATCCCAAAGGACCAACTCAGTGTTCATTTCCCCCTCATGTGTCCTCTCCCTTTCTCTCTCTCTCTCTCTCTCTCTCTCTCTCTCTCTCTCACACACACACACACACACACACACACACACAGGGACTAGTCTCTTAACTGGAAGAGAGTTATGACAAGGGATCTTCCCAAGGTCTCTGCTCTTATTTATGTTTCCAGAAACTTTTTTTAAAGGAGGTAGAAGAGGCACTGTTGAGAAGCAAATCATTTGTCAAGGGAGCCCTCTAAGTTAGGCAATGATTACACCGTGCACACATTGCCTAAGGACACATCCCGTGCTGCTGCCCCGGGGCGGAGAGCTCCGGAATTGAGAAAGGCTTGGTGGGGAAGACAAGAGGGAGAGGGGAAAGAAGGAAGGAGGTTGTTCCCTTACTAGAAGGAACAGTCTTTAGTTAAAGCTTCATCTGGCTACTGAGTTGGGATTGTGGGTTCCTGAGTGCTTTTTGCTTAGTGCCTGCTATTCCTCTCTGAGTACTACTTGGCAGTGCTAAGTACCACGCTGATCCTTGACCACTGCCCTCACCTAATAGTCACACTCTTATTTGTGTGATAAAATGTGCAGGAAATGCAACCATTAAAAATGATCAAAATTTTAAGAAAAATAATCTGACATTTTTCTGTTTCCCTGCCTGTTCCATTATTTAGGATTATTTAGAGGGCTTTGATTTTTTTTCTTTTTTAAGAAAAATTTAAATTTTAAATTTTAAAATTTAAAATTTAAGAAAAATTTTATTTTTATTTATTTGAGAGAGCACAAGTAAGGGGAGGTAAAAGCAGACTCCCGTTGAGCAGGGAGCCCAATGCAGGGCTCGATCTCAGCATCCTGGGACCATGACCTGAGCCAAAGGCAGGTGCTTGAACGACTGAACCACCCAGGTGCCCCTAGAAGGCTTTGACTTCTGCTCCTGCCTCCGGCCCTGCTCCCAGAGACCTCGTTGAGCTCTAGTTTGCCCATAAACAGCCAGAAGCACAGAAGACAGCAGGGCTGACCTCGCCCCATCCTGGGGTCAGAAGTTAACAGGTATCTCCTGCTCCCCAGGGACTGCCTGTGAGGCCAGGGAAGTAAGCTGAAAGCCCCTGCCCCTCTTCCCTTCCTTGCAGTTTTTAGCCCTCAGAGCCCCTGTCTGTGGTAAGTGCTCAATAATTATTTCCACCAAGCTGCTGGTAGAGGAGCAGACCTCTTGCTCCATACACGGTCGGGTCCAAAAGATTCTTGAGAGAGAAGATGAATCAAGTTGTTTCCATAGCCTTTCATTAGCCACAAATATGACTAATTAGTTCATGAGTCAGACCCAGGCAAAGGTGACAGCACTTGCATTTGGATCTGAAATGTTCTCACAAATGAGGGGACAAGGATGTGGTCTGCCCACTCTGATGCCATGGCACATAAACCCCCGAGCTGCGAGCTTCCTGTCACTGGGTCAAAGTCACGGACGATCTGAGTTCTATCCAGCAAAAGGCTGCAAGGATACTATGAATCAACAGTTCAACAAAGGAATTACAAAAAGAGTCCGGTTGCCAATAAAATCGCATCCTAAACTCAAAATGACAAAGGAGAATGGGAGGAATCAGCAGGTGTTGGTCAACAAGCAGTTATGTGAACGGGAATAACCCTGCTACACCAGGTCTGATGGGAGCTTGGGAGGAGGGGAGGCATCATCTAAATGTAGATGAGGGTGAAGTGATCAGAAAAAAAGAATATAGCTGTAGATAGATATTGCATAGAGAGTACAGCTATAGCTAGATATAGTGTAGATATAGGTAGATACAGTGTCGATACAGGTATCTATACTGATACATAAGACACGCAAGGCAGGGCCTGGAGATTAGTCACACTGAAAATAAAAACCAGATAAAATAAATAAGTAAAATAAAATAAGAACAGGAATATAAGCAACCTACAAAACAGAGGAAAGGAAAATCAAGGGGATAATTTCACCAAAGCCAAAATCGTCACTTTCTTCAGAAGCTAAGAGAAATGTCATCTCCTCCAGGAAGCCCTCATCCCTTGACTGGTCACTACTTGATCCTCCACTGGCTATTCGCTCAGAAGAGACTGTGAGTCTATCGTGCACAAAGGCTACCAGGTCAAGCAGATCTAACATTCTCCAAGAAGCTTCCAGGTTGGGGAGTTAAGGCAAATGCACAAATAACTTTTTTGTAAGATCCTAAGCAACAGAGGCATTAGAGTGGTCCATAGGAGAGGCAAGAACCCTAGAACCTCAAGGTGGGAGAGGCTGCTCCCCCTGGGAAACTGGACTCCGGTAGGTATCAGGCTAGTCTGTGTCTGCTGGGTCTTGTAAGGCACTTCTTCAGGTTTGGGGCCCAAAACATTTGGTGCACCTCTAGTTTGTCTCCCATGCTGAGTCCTGTTGCTGAGTGAAAGCAGGTGTCCCGTTTGCATGGGGACCCAAATGGTGTCCTGCACTGGCCGGTTCTCTGGAACTGTCTACTAAAAACCAAATTTTCCCCCATATCATCGAACTAGCAGAAACACGAGGCACAGCAGGTTGCCTGAGAATAACGGCGATATTTGCAATATGTTTTCACGATTTTCCCATCGATTAGTTCTCAGCAGACAAAGGCCTTTATGGAAGCAATGATTTCTTTCCCTTAGCAGGCCAAATGATGCTTTTGGTGAATCATTTCTTTATTTCGGTTTCAGATTGCGTCTCACAGAATCACCTGAGGGGCAAATCTCTCCAAATGAAACCATTAATAAGAACTGATAAAACCGTGGCAGCTTTGCACAACTACCCCTGGAGGTCAGCCACATCACAAGCAGGGGCTCTAAGTCCATTTGTAAATCTGCCACGGAAATTCTGGCCGCCCCCCCCCCCCCGCACTTCCCATCTGTCTCTGGCTGGCCCCCCGAGTGCCACTAGGGCCTCAAGTCTCGGAGTGTGGCCCCTGGACCAGCGGATCAGCACCACCTGAGGCTTACTAAATATGCAGACCGTCAGGTCCCACCCCAGACATGGAGCATCAGAATCTGCATTTTAAGGAGCACGGGGGGGGGGGGGGGGGGGAGGGGTGCCGCCGCCCGCTCCAGATGATTTGATTGCACCTTGAGAAGCACTCCTCTAAGCTAAGACTTTGTCCTGAGGACACGACGAGAGGCCAGAGCTGGCAGGCCCCGTGTTCACTGCCGCAGCGCTTACGGACACTGACACTGGGAGCAAACCGAGCTTGCACGGCGGCCCTTCCCCGGCGCCTGCTGTGCGACACCGAGGAAAGAGGAGTGACAACACAGGGAAGCCCGAGGGGTGCTCGTGTCATGGGGCGGAGCATCACGCGGCCGCCGAGACGTGCCCTCTGCGAACCAAGGCCTGCTCTCAGAGCCCGCCCGGCCTTCGGGGTTGGCTCGCCCGCTGGGAGTCCCTCCGGCCAGAGTTGGAGAAGCCCGCTAAACTGGGGACGCGTCCCTTTGCTAAACGAATATGCAAACACGGAAGCGTGTGGGCCGCCGGGGCCCTCCCAACTGCGGGCGAAAGGGGTCGAGATCCCCGCGCAGGACTTGGCCGCAGCCCCGCCGTCTGGGTCGCCTCCGCCCCCGCGCGCGGCCCGGGTCCTGCGCCCCCTCCAGCGCCGCGGCCGCCTCCTCCACGCCGCGCTCAGCTCAGCGGACTTACGTGTCCGCAGCCGGGTTGGTTCTTTTTTTTTTTTTTTCTTAAAAGGAAGACAGCTCACTTAAGCAAACATAACTTTATTCGGCTACAGCCGTGAGAAGGCAATAAACTCTGCAGAGGGGGCCCTTCCCCAGAACACGGCAGGGTCGCCCGCCGCTCCAGGGCCGGGCTCCGCGGGTCCTCCCGACCGCTGCCCGTCAATCACGGCTTTACCTGCTACTATGCAAGCACAGCACAGTCAGGCAAGCAACACTTCCTGTGAACTGTCAGCGACCGCCTTTACAAAAGCCCCTGACGGTACAGGCCCCAGCCCCTTGTCTGCATCACAGCCCCCCAGCCCCGCTGGCTGGCTCTGCAGCGCTCGCACCGCTTCTCCTCTCAGGGAAGATCGCTGCTGCAAATCCAAGTCCAGCTGAATTTCTTTTTGTTGGGTCTTAATCTAATCCTCTCTCTGGATCACTCAACTCGTCTGGCCTGCGGCAGCACTCCCGGCCCCTTGATTCTCTCCACAGTCTCTTCCATCCTTATTCGCATCCCGCTCATTGATTAAATCAACACCCAAGCCCCATATTGTGTTGGATGTGATGTCCTCAGGTGAGCCAAGGGATTCACTTCTTATCTGGGAAGAAAGAGACGTGGACAAAGCCAAACTGCCTAAGTGCCCATGATGTCCCCAGTGTTGCTAAGTCACATTTTTTTTTAATATTTAAATAAAAATCACCTTGGTCCCCTCCCTTCTCCAAACTTCTGTTTTGATGAGTACTCTTCTTTGGCTCTGGATTTCAGCACCTGCTGAATTCTTTCCCACTGCTCCGCCTGGTCCTGTCACCTCTATGAGCTGGCCTTTGTCTGCATCCTGTGCCTCACTCTGGGCACGACCTTGCCTCTGTCAGTCCCCAGAGTCCCTCTACCTGGTTTCCCATCTGTGTCTGGCAGAAAAAGTTGATTCTCCCACTTTATCACCAGGAGTCCTTTCCCTGCCTTTATCTCTCTACAGATCTTTCCTTATAAATCTGAAAGCTCATTCAGCTGACTGCTAACCAAGAGCCATCTAGGAGAAGACTCCAGGTTTTGGCGGCACAATTTACAGTCTTTTAATAGGATCAGATTCTCAGGCAGCTCCCTTCCCTATTAGCTTCTCTAAGGTATTACAGTTATATTTCATACTGTATATGTACAACTATATTAAGCAAGAAGAAAAATCTCAAATCAATAACCTGAGCTTCCACCTTAAAAACTGGAAAAAAAGACCACACAAAACCAAAAGCAAGCAAAAGGAAAGAAATAATAAAAATCAGAGCAGAAATCAGTGAACTAGAGAATAGAAAAATAATAAACAAAATCAATGGAACCAAAACTGGTTGTTTGGAAATATCAACAAATCTTTAAACAAGATTTCTGACCAAGAAAATATTGTGAGTCTAAAGTATAAAAAGGGGTATTACTGCTGACCTTATAGAAATAAAGAAAGAATATAAAAGAATACTATGAACATTTGTGTGCCAGTAAGTTAGATAACTTAGATGGAATGAACAAATTCCTAGAAAGACACAAGCTACTGAAATTGATAAAAAACAATAGAGGGATGCCTGAATGGCTCAGTGGTTGAGCGTCTGCCTTTGGCTCAGGTCGTGATCCCAGGGCCCTGCAGGGAGCTTGCTTCTCCCTTTGCCTGTGTCTCTGCCTCTGGAGATGGAGAAGCAGGCTCCATGCAGGGAGCCCGACGTGGGACTTGATCCTGGGACTCCAGGATCAGGCCCTGGGCTGAAGGCAGCACTAAACCACTGAGCCATCTGGGCTGCCCCTTATTTATTTAAAAAATAAATTAAGATAATAGACCATATTAATAGAGTAAAAAACAAATGCTATATGATCACCTCAATAAATGCTTTTGACAAAATCCAACATACTTTCATGATAAAAATAGGCAACACAATAGGAATAGGAAGAATTAAGAACTTCCTCAACCCAATTAAAAAGCATCTACAAAAACCTTACAGCTAGCATTGTGTTTAATGGTGAAAGACTGGGTAATTTCCACCCAAGATCAAGAATAAGACATAGACATTAATTTTTGTCTTTCATCACTTCTATTCAACATTATATGGGTGATTCTGGCCAGGGAAATTAGGCAAGAAAGAAAAAAAAGAAGGTCCAGATTGGAAAGGAAAAATAAAAGCACTTACTGAGTAGTTACTTAGGGCTCCAAGAAGGAGTAAAAAGGTGATAGCTAAGAGGTACAGGTTTCTTTCTAAAGTTTGCACGTATCTGTGAATAGGCTAAACATGATTGTATTGTGCACATCAAATGGGTAGATTGTATGGTATGTGAATTATATCTCAATAAAGCTATTCCAAAAAGATAATGACCAGAGAAATAAGAACCAGAAGAGAGGATAAAAGCGGAAAATTCAGAGAAGGTAATCAACATTACTTGCCAGAGTCAAAGTCAAGAACAAAGGAGGCAGAGGAGTAAGGTCCCCAAGTCATCTGTCCCCAACTTACCTAGATAACTTTCAAATCATCCTGAAAACCTATGAATTCGACCTGAGATTTAAAGAGAGAACAGCTGGAACGCTACAGAGAGAAGAGTTTGCCCTCTAACAAGGTAGGAAGACGGAAAAAAATAAAAAAGAATCCAGTGGGGGAGGGACCCCTGCGAGGAGCCGAGCTAAGACCCGGCGGGCGGCAAGAGCTTCCAGGACAGGAGAGCCCAGTCCCGGAGCAGCAGAGGCTTTAAAAGTCTTCCCAGATGGAAAGGCGCTCGCAGGGAACTCGGGCAGGATCCCAGGAGGGGGGCAGTGGATCCTCCAATCTCCCAGGGTCACAAACAGAGGGTCACCACACCCCACTGGCCGAGCACGGTAAAGGGCTGGACGCGGCACGTGGGGGCCTCTGGAGCAGCTCGGGCGGCGGCTCCCGCGGAGGGGGCTGCGCGGCCCGGGAGGGCGATTCCAGCAGCAGGCCCCGGAGCCCAGGGCGCCGGGGGACACAGCCCAGGATCCTGCGCTCCCTCGGGACAGGCGGAGGCGGGGAGGATACAGGACAGCGAGGACGCTCCTGCCACCGGGCGCCCCGAGCTGTGCAGGTCAGCCAGGTCAGCGTCCCCCCCCCCCCACCCCCCGCCCCCAGGAGTATCCAGGCCAGTGCGGACTGGGAGCTGCAGTAGTTACTGCGGGAGCTGACTCCAGGGCTGGAGAGCTGGCTGCCGCCAGTGATGTTGTTCCTCCTGGTGTCACCCTGTGCCTGGGAGGGTCGGGGCTGCCAGGGGACAGGGACCGCACAGAGTAAACAGCTCCTGCTAAGCCGTGCACCTGGCAGGGGACAGGGCAGCTCCCCCAGGTACACACACCTGAGACTCAGCACAGCAGGTCCCTCCCCCAGAAGACCAGCTGGAGGGCAGCCTGGGTGGCTCAACGGTTTAAACACCGGCCTTCGGCCCAGGGCATGATCCTGGAGTCTCTGGACCGAGTCCCAGGTCACGCTCCCTGCATGGAGCCTGCTTCTCCCTCTGCTTGTGTCTCTGCCTCCCTCTCTCTGTGTCTATCATGAATAAATACATAAAATCTTTAAAAGAAGAAGAAGACCAGCTGGAAGGACAGGGGAAGAGCAATTCTGGACCGAGTAGTGCTGGAAAGCTCCACAGAAGTCAAGGAATTTACAGTGTATAGAACCAAAGAGTACCCTCCTTTTTTTTTTTTCTTCCTTTTTCCAGTACAACTCGGTTGTAGCCACTATGCACTGAGCAAAATGACTAGAAAGAAGAACTCACCACAAAAGAAAAAAATCAGAAACAGTACTCTCTGACACAGAATTACAGAATTTGGGTTACAATTCGATGTCAGAAAGCCAATTCAGAAGCACAATTATAAAGCTACTGGTGGCTCTGGAAAAAAAGCATAAAGGATTCAAGAGACTTCATGACTGCAGAATTTAGATCTAATCAGGCCGAAATTAAAAATCAATTAAATGAGATGCAGTCCAAACTGGAGGTCCTAACAACTAGGGTTTATGAGGTAGAAGAAAGAGTGAGTGACATAGAAGACAAGTTGATGGCAAGGAAGGAAGCTGAGGAGAAAATAAAAACAATTAAAAGACCATGAGGAAAGTTCAAAGGAAATAAATGACAGCCTCATAAGGAAAAATTTGCATTTAATTGGGGTTCCAGAGGGTGCTGAGAGGGACAGAGGACCAGAAAGCATTTTTGAACAAATCATAGCTGAGAACTTCCCTAATTTGGGGAGGGGGACAGGCATTCAGATCCAGGAGATAGAGAGGTCCCCCCCCTGAAATCAATAAAAACCGTTCAACACCTTGACATTTAATAGTGAAACTCGCAAATTCCAAAGATAAAGAGAAATCTATGGTCAACTAATATTCGACAAAGCAGGAAAGACTATCCACTGGAAAAAAGTCTCTTCAATAAATGGTACTGGGAAGACTGGACAGCCGCGTGCAGAAGAATGAAACTAGACCATTCTCTTACACCAGACACAAAGATACACCCAAAATGGATGAAAGATCTAAATGTGAGACAAGAATCCATCAAAATCCTACAGGAAAACACAGGCATCACCCTTTTTGAACTTGGCCACAGCAACTTCTTGCAAGATACATCTATGAAGGCAAGAGAGACAAAAGCAAAAATGAACTACTGGGACTTAACATAAAAAGCTTCTGCACAGCAAAGGATACAGTCAACAAAACTAAAAGACAACCTACAGAATGGGAGAAGATATTTGCAAATGACATATCAGATAAAGGGCTAGTATCCAAGACCTATAAAGAACTTATTAAACTCAACAGCAAAGAAACAAACAATCCAATCATGAAATGGGCAGAAGACATGAACAGACATTTCACCAAAGAAGACCTAGACATGGCCAACAAGCGCATGAGAAAATGCTCTGCATCACTTGCCATCAGGGAAATACAAATCAAAACCACAATGAGATACCACCTCACACCAGTGAGAATGGGGAAAATTAACAAGACAGGAAACCACAAATGTTGGAGAGGATGTGGAGAAAGGGGAACCCTCTTGCACTGTTGGTGGGAATGTGAACTGTTACAGCCACTCTGGAAAACTGTGTGGAGGTTCCTCAGTTAAAAATGGAACTGCCCTATGACCCAGCAATTGCACTATTGGGGATTTACCCCAAAGATACAGATGCAGTGAAATGGCAGGACACCTGCACCCCAATGTAGCAATGTCCACAATAGGCAAACTGTGGATGGAGCCTCGGTGTCCATCGAAAGATGAATGGATAAAGAAGCTGTGGCATATGTATACAACGTAATATTACTCAGCCATTAGAAGTGACAAATACCCACCATTTGCTTCAACGTGGATGGAACTGGAGGGTATTATGCTCAGTGAAGTAATTCAATTGGAGAAGGACAAACATTATATGGTCTCATTCATTTGGGGAATATAAAAAATAGTGAAAGGGAATAAAGGGGAAAGGAGATAAAATGAGTGGGAAATATTGATGAGGGTGATAGAACATGAGAGACACCAGACTCTGGGAAACAAACAAGGGGTGGTGGAAAGGGAGGTGGGTGAGGGGTTGGGGTGACTGGGTGATGGGCACTGAGTGGGGAACTTGATGGGATGAGCACTGGGTGTTATGCTATATGTTGGCAAATCAAACTCCAATAAAAAGTATACAAAACAACAACAACAACAACAAAAGAGTTCCTTGGACTTGGTGATTATCAGGATAATTGATGACCTGCTCTCAGAGAAACCTTGTCCTTCTATTTTGCCAAAGCCAGCTACTCACCTTTTGCTCTTAATCATTTTCTTTTTTTCTTTTTCATTGGTGTCATTCCAGAAATATCTCCTCCAGGTCTTGTATCTTTAATCATATCATTCATACTTTTCATTTTTTCACTCAACAAATATTACAGCACCTACCATGTGCCAGGCTCTCCTCTGGGCTCCAGGAGATCTCTGCTAGTGGTTGTTGACAAGGACTATGTTATGTGGCCATTGCTAGCTGGGAAGTATTTTCATTTTCCAGCTTCTTTCATGGTAGGTGAAAGACAAAGGAGTTAAGAGCTCAAATTAATGTTGAATTAATTAACCTACTTTTCTTCCACACATTTACAAATAAAACTTTAAATTAGATTTGAATACAGGTCTGACAGCAAGAATTCTTTTCATGGCTATAGGAGAATTCAGATACCCTCCAGTGGTTCTCTACTATTCCCTTAATTGTTCAGGCCAAAAACTTTAGAGCCATATTTAATTTCTGTCTTTTTAGTCACACCCTACATCCAGTTCATGAGCTGGCCCTGTAAAGCAAGATCTTAAAAATATATCTCTTCATCCTCACTGCTACCCCTCTACTTCATGCACCCACCATCCCTCATCTGGCCTATTACAACAGCCTCTTTCCTGAGCTCCCTGCTTTCATTCCTACCTCCCACCA